>NC_056727.1:1036967815-1037035315 GCF_019279795.1 Protopterus annectens | reverse complement strand
ATATGCAGGGTACAGCATTCTGAGGCCACATACTCCTATTAAAATACGCATTGCCACACAGTAGTATAGATAGTGTTGTTGCTGCCCATTGGTAAGGCATGACAATGTAACATCCTACTATGCCTGTGTCATGTGCATTAGATGCATATCCCTGTAGTACCACTGTTGGGATATACTGTTTTTAAACTGTGAGCTTTGGCCAGTTAAGACTTGCATGCTATCAACTTGAACGCATAAGTGAAGCTAAGTAACTTTTATATGCACTTTTTAAAGTAATTTGTTTGTGTTGCATTGAGGAATATCTAGCTGGAAGCTGTGACACTGTTTTTCAGTAGTACATGTGGTATTTTCAGTTAAGGCCTGTTAAAAACCTGCATAACCAGTGATAGGCGGGGGTAGTTTCCTTCATTGTTATTCAGTTTCTGTCTTATACAAATGGTACAGTGAATTATCTTCTGTTTAATCTGTGAGCTTTGGCCGGTTAAGACATGCATGCTATCAACTTGAACGCATAAGTGAAGCTAAGTAACTTTTATCTGCACTTTTTAAAGTAATTTGTTTGAGTTGCATTGAGGAATATCTAGCAGGAAGCTGTGACTCTGTTTTTCAGTAGTACATGTGGTATTTTAAGTTAAGGCTTGTTAAAAACCTGCATAGCCAGTGATAGGTGGGGGTAGTTTCCTTCATTGTTATTCAGTTTCTGTCTTATACAAGTGGTACAGTGAATTATCTTCTGTTTAAACTGTGAGCTTTGGCCGGTTAAGACCTGCATGCTATCAACTTGAACGCATAAGTGAAGCTAAGTAACTTTTACCTGCACTTTTTAAAGTAATTTGTTTATGTTGCATTGAGGAATATCTAGCTGGAAGCTGTGACTCTGTTTTTCAGTAGGTTCCTGCCCACCCTCCCTGTTTTTGTGTTGGTGTTAATTTTGGTGGCTTTGAAACTGCCCGCCCCTCTTGTAAATTTGCACTTGGATACTCCTCCTGGGCCCATCTCATTTGCTCAATCAAAAAAAAAATGCATCTGCTTTTACTGTATTTGTGTTTCTTCCTACTTTATTTTGCTTTTGCGTCATCTTAAAAGTACTCAATTGTATTTATTACTGCTTGGTGTAACTCACTCTAAGCCTTTTAGTTTAAGCACTTGGGCTTCAGACCAGTTGTTTTACATTAAGCAGGTTTGTGCTCTGCACTGTAGTGGCAGGACAGGTAGCTTACATCCTTCTAAGTTGGGAACTGCTGATTGAGGGCTCAGTGTTTGTTATTCTAAAAGTGTATTAATTCTGGTTTAAGCACTTGGGCTTCAGGCCAGTTATTTTACATTAAGAGGGTTTGTGGTCTGCACTCTTGTGGGAGGAGAGGCTGGACTCTGCCCTTCTGAGCTGGGAATTTCTGGTTAAAGGCTTATAGTGCCTGCATATTTGAACTGCTTCTTACTAAATTGGTACACCTTGTTTGCTGTAGCATAGACTAGATCCAGGCCTGCTGAATCTAGCTTTGTTTGTACAACCTGAGCACTAATCCAGACATTCTTAAAAGTATTCAATTGTATTTATTACTGCTTGGTAGTAACTTGATTAAAGTGTAGCTATCATTCTAAGTCTTTTGGATTAAGCACTTGGGCTCAGACCAGTTGTTTTACATTAGGAAGGATTGTGGCCTGCACTGTGGTGGCAGGACAGGTAGCTTACGTCCTTCTAAGTTGGAAACTGCTGATTGAGGGCTCAGTGTCTGTTATTCTAAAAGTGTATTAGTTCTGGTTTAAGCACTTGGGCTTCAGGCCAGTTATTTTACATTAAAAGGTTTTGTGGTATGCACTCTTGTGGGAGGAGAGGCTGGACTCTGCCCTTCTGAGCTGGGAATTTCTGGTTAAAGGCTTATAGTGCCTGCATATTTGAACTGTTTCTTACTGAAATTAGTACATCTTGTTTGCTGTAGCATAGACTAGATCCAGGCCTGCTGAATCTAGCTTTGTTTGTATGCTTGTTTGCTTGCCATTTCCCTGAAATGCTAATTCCACCTAAAACGCGGCTTTTCAGCGCTTCTGTGGATCCCTAGTGACATCTGCATTGCTTACTGTACTTATTTCCTTGTTTCACTTGAAAGAAAGTTACTGTTTGTCATTTTTGCATTTAAGTTACCTGTAACACATTGCATTTAAGTTACCTGGCACTTGCTCACTAAAGCAATTATATAAGTCAGCACTAAAAAATTAAAAGCACTACACCCTCACAAACTACCCTTGAGTACCTTGTTCCCCACTGGCCCTTTTTTTTCAATTATAAAGGAATTTCCAATACTATTCTAGCATGTCCAAAGGTCAGTTGTCAATCTCCTCTCCGGTCCAGCTGGTGAATCTGGGAATCTTGAGGCAATGTTACAACTGCCTCATGTACACAGACAACCCTCTCCTCCTCCCAACAAATTCCAACACATGTGAGAGATGCAACCATATAGCCAAACTGGAGGCAAAGCTCTCTCAACTCAGTACTGGTGAAACCTGTCAGAAGGAGAAGGAAAGCACACTCACTACAATTCCAGTCTCACATAGACCTACCACGACAGCAAACCAAACACATAAACACACAAAAACATACTCGGAGGCTCTAAATAAAAATCTGCCTAAGCAGCAGAGGCCTCCAAAGCAGACACCCAAGCAACCGCTACCCCAAAACAAAACACGTGCAACACAATAGCTCACAAAGCCAGTGTGCTGAACAGTCATAGCCCTTAAGGCTAAACAACACACCTGATACACTTGTAATAGGTGACTATCGTCAGGCACACTGACGTCCCGTTCACCAGGCTGAACAAGGAGGTCACGGTGAGCTGCCTGTCGGGCGCTAGGATCCACCACATAACACAAGCACTCAGGTCACTCCAAGGCAAGTACAAATATGACTCAGTCATTGTCCATACTGGTGTGAATGACCTGAGACGTACCTCCCTGGACTACATGAAAAGAGACATAGAGGAGCTCTCTGAGCATGTGGCCCAGGCCGGTATGACCCTGACCTTGAGTAGCATCTTACCCTCACCAAGAATGATGCCACAATATGAAGACAAGATGATCAATTTCAACAACCGGCTTAAGTATTGGTGTCATTCAAAGGGGATCCAATGCCTGTCAGCCTGGGATGACATGCTTTTAAAGCCACGATGCTTCGCTAGGGATGGCTTGCACCTGTCACCCCTGGGCTTTCAGATATTGGCAAAGGCTCTTGCTACCCCCATAGTGCCTTTTTTAGGCAAGGCTCAAAAGACAAACCCACCTCCATAGGTATCACAAGGGATAAGAAACTAAGAGTAATGCTACTCAACACCAGAAGTATAAACCTCAAGATGCATGCACTCGAAACTCTCCTTAGCATGGAGAACATCGATATGTGTGCAGTAACAGAAACCTGGTTCAAGGCTCCCGAGAGCACCCCAGCACTGCCAGGTTATACCTCATGCCATGCTTTTCGGCCCCAAAACTTGGACCGAACCACAAAAGGAGGGGGAGTATCAATATTCGGCAAAGATACCCACACCTCCAGGTTGGTGGCACAGCACGAAGCATCAGAGACTATCCATGTGCAACTAACAGTGGGTAAAACTGCCTTCCAGTTTATAGCCTGCTACAGACCACCCTCCCAAACCCAGGAACCCCACTCGGCCTTCCTGAGAACACTGGAAAATATGAAGGTCTCTCCAAACACCATTATATTGGGCAACTTCAACTACCCAAACATAGACTGGGAGCATTACTCTAGCTCCAACACCCTAGCTCAAAGGTTCCTAGAATTTATAAACTCAAATGCTATGGAACAACTTGTTACCACTCCCACAAGAGGGGAAAACATAATGGACCTGATCATCACGTCTTGGTTGGGAAGGTGGCCTAATGGTTAAGGTGTTTGCCTTACAAACACAAGGTGCGGGGTTTGAGTCTCACAAAGGATAATTGGCTAGGCTTAAAATGGGTTGCAAGGGCAGTTAGCTTAGTACTAATCTATGAACCTATGAATCACCAACATGGGGACTCTATGCTCCAGACCAGAAGTGTATCCCTCACTGGTAAGATCAGACCATAAACTAATCTCACTGGATATTCACATCCCGACCCCACCCCCTGCCCAGAAAACCACAGTGAAAAACTTCTCTAAAGCAAATTTCACACTCCTCAAAACCGAGGTGGAATCCTTCAAAGCCCTCGGGCCTGTGGAAAATACGGCCCAGACCGCAGAATCCTTTATAAATGCATTCTATGAACACCTTCAGAAATGCATGGATCATGCAATCCCAAATAAAACCAAGACCCAATCCTCCAAAGGCAGACGTCCTGTCTGGTGGACCCCAGCCATAAACAAACTATACAATAGAAGGAGGAAGCTACTACATGACAGAGCAAAATCCCAAAAAGGGAAGGAATCTCTGATCAGTGTTAGCCAAAAACTACGGGCACTCATAAAATCGTCTAAGGCCAGCTTCGACAGAAAAATTGCACAGGACACTAAGGATAATCACAAGGCTTTCTTTAGTTATGTTAGGAACCTGGGTGGGAATTCCCAGATATGCTCAGAATTAGTCCAAAATGACAAAAAATACACCGAACCCACAGACATTGCCAACATCCTAGCTGACAGGTTCAGCGCAAACTTCTCCCCCCTCCCCACCAAAAGGGCAAATATCTATCCCAGCAGAGTGCTGCCCCCCTGACATCTCAGATGCTCAGGTAAGAGCCGCCCTCTCCAATGCAAAAAACACAGCATCAATCGGACCAGATGGTGTCCTGGGCTGCGTCCTACATGAACTCCAAGAAGAGCTAAACCCAAACATAAAACTACTGTTCAATCTCAGCCTTACCACAGGATATGTACCCAAAGAGTGGCGTACAGCAACAGTGGTCCCTCTCCACAAAGGTGGTGCCTCAACGGATCCTGGAAACTATCGCCCCATAAGCCTGACTAGCTTGGTCTGCAAAGCTATGGAAAGGATCTTCATGGACCTCATAATAAAAAGATATTGGGGACCTACAGACACTGGATCCTACCCAGTTCAGCTTTGTTAATGGCAGATCCTGCCTCCTAAACCTGGTCGATTTCTTTGAAACAGTCACCAAGGCCATTGACAAGGGAAAGTGGTCCACACAGCCTACCTAGACCTCGCAAAAGCCTTCGATACAATACCCCACTCAGGCATTATAGATAAGCTCACCAGCTTAAATATAAACCCCTATGTCACTAGATGGGTTGCAAACTGGCTCAAGGACAGAACCCACATGGTTAGAATTGCTGGAGCCATGTCAGACTCCAAACCAGTTACAAGTGGTGTCCCACAAGGCTCAGTCCTGGGACCTCTCCTGTTCGGTATATATTTCTCGGAGGTACAGGCCAACACGGAAGGACTGTGGCTGACCAAGTTCGCAGATGACTGCAAACTGGGCATTATAATCGACTCTCCAACTGACACAAGCATCCTCCAAAAGGGCCTCATAGAAACAGACAACTGGTGCCAGAGCCATGGCCTCAAGCTAAACGCCAAAAAGTGTATAGTCATCCCCTTTGGCAAAAACAAAGTGCCCACAAATTACCACATAGGTGGTAATCCATTAAGTACGGAAGAAGTAATTAGGGACCTGGGGACCCAAGTTGATAGCAATCTCTCATTTGACAACCACGTGGCCAAAGTGGTTAGAAAAACATTTTATATAGCCCACCTAATCATGAAGGGATTCACATCTAGATCAGGGGAGGTCATCGTGCCTCTTTACTCATCCCTCATCAGGCCCATAATTGAGTACAATGCCCCTTTTGGGATGTACCTTACCAGACACCTGCAGCAACTGGAAAGACCCCAAAAGTACCTCGCCAAGAGGATCAAAGGGCTCAGACGGATGCCATATGCTGCCCGGTTAAAGAAACTCTTGCTCTACTCAGTGGCATACCGCCTGCTCAGAGGCGATCTGTGCCTGACGTATAAAGCCATGTCCAACCCAGAATTAATGGACATGCTGCACCTCAGAAAATCCAAATCCCATCGAGCTACACGCCGAGACTTGAACCTCAGCACTGAAATAAATAGGACATGCTGGAGGGACAGATTCATAACCCAGAGGCTCCCTTCACTCTGGAATAAAATCCCAGTCCAGGTTAGGCAGAGTCCCTCACTGACTCTCTTCAAGAGGAATCTTGATGAGTGGATGGGGGATCGTAGGTTTACCCCGGGTATCACTTCTGTGTCACTGTTAGACAGAGGCACAGTATACTAACCTCGAAAAAGGGCATAGCAAAATTAATTTAAAATGGGTGGCGAAAGCCAAACACACTCTGGCTAGGCTTATAAATGCCCTAGGGCAGATAGCCTAGTATGAACCTATGAACCTATAAACCTATACAATTGGTTGTATTGCAGTTGTGGGCAATGTGTGATTGTGGGTAAGTCAAAGTGTCATCATGGGTTCCAGTGAGTACAATATCCACTGTGGGATGTGGGTGCTGTGTACACTGTCATTACACCATGGTACACTCGGTATATGTCCCATGTACCACTTAATGGTGACCACTGTCACCATCAACCATAAAGGTAACTGATACCACAATCCAGCCCAATTATGCATGTACTGTGTTCAGCCTACCTGCAACACATTGGGTACATGGATAAGTTAGTTAGCACCGATAAGCCCAGGTCTCTCGGATGTGTGTCTCTCTGTTATGTGTCGGTTAATGTGTATATGATGATATGTCACACTATGTATTGTCCATATACAACCATTACATCCCCCATTACCATACTAAACATGTCTGGGGATGTTCTGCATGTAACATGTAACCTGGTACATACCTCACCCTAAATGCTGTGTAGTGTGTGCAATGAAAACCACACATTTTAGTAGCACTACATACCTAGGTAGGGGTCTAGTCCCAGGCTTGCCAAGTAAGATTGTGCATGTATGTGGATGGTCTACATCAGGTTGCTGAGTATACATGTCCCAGTGGGTTACCTGTCCATTTGGCACAGGCAGTAACTGTTATACCAACCTGTGACATGTGTTCAACTGTACACTGGATATGTCACAGCCATGGTGACACCACAGTGCCATACCCCTTGTGGAACATGACAGCAGACCATCCTCCTGCTGACACATGTACACCTATGACACAAATTGATAACATTATGGAGACCACAATCACCCAGTGTTACTAACAGCAATAATGCATCATTGTTGGATAGCTACACTACCTGACATGTATGCATTAAACATTACTCCTGACAACATGTTACACTGTAGTACATCGGTACACTGTAGTACAGTCACTGTGTGCATCAGAACCATATTAGCCTGTCCCAGCATCAATGTTATGGATGACAGGGATGTGCACAGGTATCATCATATGCACAGAGTGTGTTGTTGGTTTACCAGAGACCGAGGGTGGGTCATACATTTGATACCATGTGTGTGGGTGAGGGATGTAATTAGTTGAACTGGGCATGGTGATGTGGTGTGTGTAGGTATGAGGTTGCCCTAGTTATGTTCATATAGTGTGTGGGTATGCATGCACACAGTTCTGCTATGTGGCTGCCCTTTACAGGTGTTTTTGGACAGCTGCAGACCATATATGGCAGGGTGTGCAGTTCACCGCCTTCGGCCATGGACACACGGACTGTCCCTGCCAGGCGTTCCATGGCCATGTCCAGGTACAGACCTCAATGTGCTACTCTCCCCTGATGATGACAGATGTCCGCTGGAGCCAGGTCCCTTCTGGGACTGGCCAGGGCCACATGCATGTGGCCTGCTGTGGTGTGGTGTGGACAGTGCCCCCTCGCAGTGCTGGGGCTGATACTGCCAATACGGGAGCACCTTGGTGTCCTAGCATGTCCACATTGACCACCAGCTCTTGGTGTTGCTGGCCTACATCCACGCAGCCGTCCCCGCACTCCCACCACATATTCAAGCATGGACAAACCATGGTTGATGAGGCCCTCCATCTCACCAAACTGTCTATCCAAGACCTCAGTATGAGTATGGAGGGCACCAGACAGTTCATGGAAGTTGTCACTTGTAAATGTGAGAGTAGCCCTCTGCAACCTCAGGCCCTCTCTGGTGTACAGGTCCATATGTGCCTGCACCCCTATGACAGTCTGAAACATGTGCCTGGTGGTAACAGTTGTGGTGGTTATGTCAGGGGCATGATGACCAGCGGCCCTACCACAATCACCCTGGTACATCTGCCTATGTGGTACCCCGCCGGACATCTGGCTATGCCTGCTGTGACCAGACACAGTAGGCATGGATACCACACTCTCCTGTGCACTGCCACCAACCGCCAACTGTCCCTCTGCTATGGCCACTGGTGATGGGGTATGTATAAGCACTGAAACTGTGTGCAGGGTTGTGGTGGCTAAGAGGGGGATGTCAAATGATGGTGCAGTTATGGCCACTGACAACCCCACCTGTGCCTCAAAAGTACTATCATCATCTTCGGTGTCTGTATGGACACCAGCATCAGACTGCATGCAGGAGGGACCCTGATCCACCTCACCACCTGTGGGGGAAAACAAGAAACACACTTTAAAACTTGTACAGCATTGCATAACAGTACACACACACACACACACACACACACACACACACATGCATGCCACCTTAATACCTACCTGTCCCTGATTTTACAGACAGTCCCATGTTTATTCACGTAAGTTCCCCATCCTGCATCACACTTGGTAACATACACTCATTAATACCACTCATTAATGTATCATTCGTCTAAATGCCTAGATGAGTGATCACAACACAACACCTGTTACTCCATTACCTCATTCACCTGAGTGGAGTAGGTTTTACATGGCCTCACTGCTGTCATTCAGTGTTCACCCTGTGTATGTTTGGACATCGTGAACATGGCCCCTATATGTTAGGAGCTACTATGTTCACTCCATAATGTCACGCACTGGATTGTCATGTGTAAGTATTGCTCAGTACATGCCACATCTGCTGCTCAATAAACCTATCATGTGATAACTGTAATATAGGGATACACTCCCTGGTGTTGTCTAGTAATTCCCCAATGCATCTGTAGTGCTGCATACATGAGTTGTCCTTCACCTCTCTGCTGATTGCAATATTAAGGGTATACATGGTGTCTACTTTCCCTCCCAATGCATGATCCTTGCTACAAACCTTATTATACTTTCAGCTGTCCTGTGTTTACATATCAGACAGGTATGCCTGGTGTCTCATGTGTCAGTCCATGTCCATGTACTGCACAATCCCAAAGGGAAGTACTGCCGTATGAACAACCCCACAATCACACATGTGCATACATGGACACCCACACATACACACACACATGCACACACACGCATCCTACATGCATCAACCACCCTCCACTCCATCAGATTGCACTTACAGACAAAATAACCTCCCCTTACACACACACACACACACACACACACACACACACACACATATATATATATATATATATATATATATATATATATATATATATATGTGTACAGGTGAGGTTGCACAAAGATAGTACACACAGTCCTCCCTTTACCCATCTGTCAACATGCATAACATATGATACTCAACAGCATGCAGTGCAGCTATAGTCAATCCATGCTAGCAACAGTATACATGTGTGTGATGCATGGGCTGTGTTATTAGGTGATGCCCTTCCACTGAAAAACACTGCACCCATGTACACAGTATTGTTGTGTACCTGTTCTGCACCCTGCCATGTACTGTGCACCAAACCTCACAGGTATACAACCCATTGCTGAATGTGTAGTACTGTGTCAGTTATGTCTGCTCTAATGCTCACAGCCCCTATGTTTTACAGCAACACATACCTGGCATGATATGTGGACAGATGTCATTTGTGAATGCCTGATGGCTGGTTTACAGATCTCAACATCAGCGGTGCATGTATGACCAATCCAATACTATTACACTGACAACTGTCAGACCATACCATGGCTATGGGGAGTGTACACACCCTTATTGATATGACGCACTCTTCCTTGATCTGCCATGGGACCACATCACCGCATATATTAAAAGTACATGAGCCTGATATGTGACATATGTCCTGTGCATTCACATGCAGTGTCTAAGAAATGTGTTAGGTGTGCAGATGCTGACCGCAATGCATACACTGTGTGGGTGCATATCTGCACGCCCTTATCATGATGGTTTGTCGCACCTATTATGTGTACTACAGCACTCCCTAATCCTGTGAGGGGTATACTAGCATGGGCCATCTGCATTTGCCAGTGTATGGTCAGTCTGCCCTTCACATGTCCCCCAACTCTGCATGATTGCAAGGTCTACTCATGTGCACATCCCTTGGTGTTCACACACTGCCATCACTTTTGCTGTGGGGGTAGGGTTACATCTGCCACAGTTCCTGAACCTGACTGTGTGCAGATACAGCATTCTTAGCATCTTTAGGATCCCTGCTTCAGTGCACTGGTGTATCATGCTGGCACAGCCTCCCCACCTTCAGTCTTTTTGCAGATGCTTGATGACAAGTATGGCCTACACATGTGTGCTAGTTTGCAGTCTCCCATACATCGAACTCCACATGTTACAGCTTAGTCCCAGCTAATAATGTGGACCACAGTAATATGTTATGCCATAGTGTAGATCTGTAACAATTGCCATTGTAATACTGGTATATACACTGTTGTTGCACTGTATAAGAGTGATGTTTCACACATGTCCCTACTGTAGACCATGTGTCCCACCATTATGTTCATCCCTATGGACACATTTTGCAATGACAGGATGTTAGTTATCTTGCAGGTGTCTGACATACCCTTCTGATACGCCATCATGGTCACCACTGTGATGCAGTGCACTTAACAGCAACAATATGTGAACATGTATGGCATGCATTATGGGTAGGTGTGTTAGATGTGTGCATGGAATATACCATAGCCATTACATGCCCAATGTATTGGCAAGCATCAACATAAACCATACTCATCGGCTGCAGGCTGCTACCTTGTTGGAATACCAGAGGGACCTACATAAGAGTGTGAGAGATGCGATGTTAATGGCCACAGCTGTGGCATTGCTACAGGGTGGGTGCAGCATTACAATACATCAACAGTACAAGTCAACAATACTACCACTTATGCACATGTTTATTACTACTATGCAACAACAAACTATATATATGACATGTCACATATGCATGATCTACCTGCACAGATGTGGATGCATATGCAACAGTGGTCTACTGATGTGCCCTGTGGCCTTACCTGCACACTCCTCAGCCGGTGTGTGGGTAGCACCCATCTACAAAATGGTTTCTGCCAGTTGTTGGGTGTGTGGGTTGGCAGGTGCCACAAGGCTGGTGAGGAGTTCCTCAATATGTGTCAGGGGGGATGGATGGCATGACCATCCCCTGCTGTGAGGTGATCCCCCCTGACTGCAGCAACATGCCGACGGGCATTGTGAAGCAGATCAGAACAATGATGCCAGACCAGCTCATGACTGTGGTTATGCAGGCCGACATCATTGACCCTGTGGAGTAGATTGTTTCACAGGGCAGTTCACTCCTGCTGCTCATGGGTGGCCGTGCTGAACAGAACAGGATATTAGGTGGTTCAACACAACTTCATTTTCTGCCACTGAATATACGGGTAGACAGCCATGGGACATCTTGCCTGAAAGACATAAAGATGGAAACAGGTCTGAGCAGCTCAAACAGCAAGGTTACCATAGTTATTAATACACATCTCTGTCACCTCCCCACCATATCTGTGACGACAAACTGTTCACACAACTCAATGGGTATGGTTACAGCTTACCTACCAGTGAGACATATATTGTATTGTACCACACTTTGTGCTATGTGTTTGTCGCCATGTTCCCTGTGTGGACACTATCATTGCTGGCCTGTTATGGACTATTTCACCTGCATGCCATTGTCAGGGCCACTATGTTTCCATATATGCATGTGGTATGCTTGCTATGTGATTGCTGCACATCTGTCATTCTGTGTTATTGGGGATATCTATGCATGCTGTTGGACATGTTCAGGGATTGTGTAGACTATTACTACCCACATATGTTCTATAACAGTGACACAATAGCATGTTTAGGGAATAGTTGCCAGCAGAACCACCTCTCCAACCTCATCTGGCCATGTTATCAGGCCACATCACATGTGGGACCCACCCTGAGGCCTCCTCATCTACTGGTCCAGCACTACCTTCAGCTGGAACCACCTCAGGGGATGTTGTCCCCCCAGGGCACACACAGACATGATCCTGTCACCCGAGGTCAGGTCCAGGGTCAGTTCCATAGGGGGTTGCACAGACACTTTTGGAATGTGCTACAGCCCCTTAAGGCAACCAGCATGCATTCACAGGGTCCACATGTTCCTCCTGCTCAGCCTTCAGGCCAGGCACCTTCAGGGCCATGGACTGCTGTTGTAAGCAGCAATGGGTGGGAGCCTTTTTCCCATTGTTTACATATGGGGGCCCATAGGGCTTCCACATCGCAGACCACACACACCATCCAGGGTGTTTACCCACCACATGTCTCATATACCACCCCTGTATGCTGTCCTCTGTATCTACCAACCCAAACCACCTCCACAAATATACCTGCTAACCTTCCCCATATTCCCATTCTCTACTTCACAGACAAGGGTAATGTGGTCCCAACAAGGGGTTCACATGTGACATACAACAGCCAGCAAAAAACGATAGTGAACACGCAGTAATGAAGAAATAATGATTATTTATTTATAATTCCTTCAAATCCAGACCGGTTTCGGCTATTCAGCCTTTATCAATGAATACAATAAAGTTTTTTTGAATGAAATGAAGCAGCCTGCATTTATACTAGTCTCTGATTACCTGGAAGCAATATTACAGCACCACCCAGTGGCTGGAGTAACAAAGTGCATGTTCCATTCTTGATTAAAGCATATTACCAGTGACATAAAAATGCCAGAGGTGTAGATATTAAGTCATATTTTAAAGATAAAAATCAAAGCTCTGGAAGTAAGCCATTATATGACATACATATTACAAGGTAATAGACCAATACCATAGTCACTATTTGTGAATGCATATCATAGTGTAAAAAAACAGAAAATATATACCACTAGTATATATATATTTTGAAGGGTGATAACCACAAGTTCAAAAGAACTGAATAATAATGAACCAAGTACTGATCATATAATATATTACAAAATAAGGCAAAAAGAGTATAGTGGCCTCATTCTCAGCTATATTATAGATTATAATAAATTGAAATAATATGCTTGTAGATAATACAAGTTCAACATTGTAATTGTACAATACTCAATGTTTTTTTTTAAAATTCTTTATTACAGTTTTATATGCAACAACAGAAGTCAGTGGTTACACAATATCAGCGATACATAAGCATTAGAACATTAAAACGAGACATAAAGGATAAGATATCATTTAAGCCTATTGTCATACACAAACTATCTACACAATATATACAAAGTGCCAATGTTTTAAATTGGTAAATCCTACCAATCTCTGCCCCTCGATAGAGTTTATACAATAAGGAGATCTCTCTTTATATATAAATCATATATTTGGATTCCCAACAATCAAATTTCAGCAAGGAGTAAAAAAGAGAATTCCATAGACTCTGATTTTCCAATCTTTTCTGGCTCATGGTAATCAATTTCTGGGAGGTAATATAAGTAATTGCCATATTCCTAAAACTAATCCAAGATAGCTTTGAGCGATCCATCCAGTGTTTGGTAATATAGAACTTAATTAGAAGACAGACATTAATCAGTAACCTAAGTCGTAAAGGTGACAAATTAATATTAGTAATATGTAGTAAGGCCATTTCCCAAGATAATGTTGACTTATGGTAACCCATTTTACTTAGTCTGACCTTAAGAGAACACCATAGGTTTTGGGCATATTTACAAAACCATAAAATATGAATAATGTCAGCTCGTGGGTGTGAACAACAGGGGCAAACAGTGGATACAGATGGGTTAAATTTATTTAAATGAGTTGGGGTATAATATAAATTATTAATAATCATAAATTGAGTAAGCGTGAACTTCTTAAAGGGGAGTGTTTAAGTGTGAATTTTATCGAATCCAATTTTTGTTGCGGGGATATTGTAATATCTTGTTTATTCCAAAAGTCAGCAAAAATAAGTTCTTTTCTATATAAATATACAGAAAATGCTTTGTATGCAGTGGAAATCATATGTTCCTTGAGTCTAAACTTAGTAGAAGCTGCCTAATTATATTAACTTCCATATCTAAGTTATGTTGATTTATTAAGAAAGTTGAGGTGAGTTCCTTTAATTGTCTCAAGGTGGTGGTATAAGCTTTAGACAGAGAAAGTGTTTCTCTAAGTTCTGTCAATGAGAGATGTTTAAGCTTACAAAAATCCCACACTGTAAGATCTTTAATTAAGGGAAGTTTATTCAAGTTAACCATCTGTCCTCCTAATTTAATATTAGGGTTAAGGTGGAGGGGCTGAAGAAGTAAGAAAGTGCTACCCAATCCTAAAGAATTGAATAGTTCCTGAAAATTGTCAATTAAACTTCTTAATAAGTTATGTAATTTAGCTCCTCTAGTTGAAGTTTTCGTCAAAAAAGGTAAAGCTCTGGGATTAATGTTGTTATTAAGAGTGTGGTTATACCAAATTTTAATCCATAAGGGAGTCCACGGATGGAACCAGGAGTATAATTAGCAATTGCTAAAAGCCTATTAGCATGAATAATTCTGTAATATAGAATGAGATTGGGCATCATGCCCCTCTTGATTTAGGAACTGTAAGTTTGTAATAAGACATTCTCACTGACTTTGGGTACCATACAAATTTTGCAATTTCATTCTGTATTTTCTTGATATAGGTAGTTGCAACCGGGGATAGGGATGAGTTATATTGATATAGAATTTTGGCAGAATATTCATTTTGACAATAGAGATTTTGAAAGTGTAGAAAGTTTTAATATTTGCCATCTTTTCATATCCTGTGAAATAGTGGACCATATTCTATTTAGGTTAGCTTGCAGAACAGATGTATATGAATGGTCATAGCGACACCTAAATAGTTTAGGGAATGACTGGTATGAATAGGTAAAACCGGGAAGAGATGGGGCTTGTGTGCTAAGGGATTAATTTGAAAAATACTAGATTTATTGACATTGATCTTAAAGTCTGAGATTGCTTCAAAGGCATCTAGAGAGTTAACTAACTTCATGGCCGGTTAGAGGATACATAAAGTACAGATTCAGGTCATCTGCAAAGGCAGTAAATCTAATATTAGAGTTACAAATTCTAGGAATAGCATGGTAAGATTTCTGTGATATGAACAAGAGCAAAACTTCTAAATATAGATTGAACAATAGTGGGGATAACGGGCAACCCTGCCTGGTTCCATTAGTGATTTTAATCGGATTTGAGAGTTTCTTGTTTATGTATAGGTGGGTATTTGAACTATTATATAAAGTCTTAATAAGGTTTATAAATTCAGGTGGAAGACCAAATTTCTCGAGAGCTAGAAACAAAAAGTTCCAGTAACGCCAACATACCAGATACGAATACCAAACCATACATATACATATTCGTATCCTGAACAATTTTTTATCATGCTTTATAGAGTATAATATGAGCGTTGGTAGGCCTAACCACCATTGAATGGTTCGTACGAATTCTTGATCTATATGAATGTTTGTTGTTGTAACCATGATTATGAAATCCTCCAGTGTTCAGTGAAACTCACAGATGGTCATTCAGACCTGGGGGGAATAAACATCCAAGGTTGGTTATCCAATATTGTTCCTTGTGGTTTAAAATGGTGTGCCAACCCTGTTGGTTGTTCCTATCTCCCTGAATTTTGTCAATGATCATGAACATAAACTGGGCATTGGGATGTTGTATCGTGTGTCTGTATAAAGCATTTGTTTCTTTTTTGTTCCTCATGTCACTACGATGTACTGTCATCCTTATTCTAAGATACCTAGAGGTTTGACCAACATAAAAAGCTTTACATTGGCAGGTAGCTAAGTAAATAACCCATGTACTGCTGCAATTACCAAACACCCTGGTATTAAATACCCGATTGGTGTTGGCACTGGTGAATTCTTTTAGTGTACTAACTTGTAAACAGGAGCAGCAGTGACCACATAGAAAAGTACCATATGGGGGACTAGTATAAATGCAGGCTGCTTCATTTCATTCAAAAAAACATTATTGTATTCATTGATAAAGGCTGAATAGCCGAAACCGGTCTGGATTTGAAGGAATTATAAATAAATAATCATTATTTCTTCATTACTGCATGTTCACTATCGTTTTTTGCTGGTCGTTGGTGGTTTACATTGTTGGCTTGACCCTGCATGCCATCCTTGCGGAGCGTATGGTTGTTTGTTCACATGTGACATACCCATCCATGTTGCACACACTTACAGCTGTATATATCTGTGTGTATTGCTATGTGTGCTGTTCCCTCACACATAACATGCAGCACTGTGGTGGTAATATAGGGGACATGTATTTGCATACATGTATGTGTGTGTGTTTGTATATATGTAGACATACACACACACACACACACACACACACACACACACACACACACACACACACACACACATATACATACCTATATATGGGGTACATTCAGACATCAGGTCAACAATCTCTAACTCTCCTTCCTGCACAGCTGCACTGTTCTGCTTTGCTACAACACAGACAGGTGCCACATATGGACACAGCCTAACATTAGGTGGGCATATATAGGCCCAGATTGCAGATAAGGCTATTACACAACTATGCCATTTCAGCATGCTACAATACATGTTAACCTGAGAGTCCTGCAAGTGGTGAGCTCTGGAACTCACGTATCCATCATTATGGCATTACTTCTACCACCAGCTATTGGCCACAGTAATATACATCCTTTCCATTGCACAACACACACTATATTGGCTTATATCTTCTAAGTCGGTGCTGCTCTGCACAGTTGACGGGTATGGCCCACTACCCACAGGGACAGACTCTAATGTCCATAGCAGTTATTCAGCTGAAGATCATTACAAAAGCAACACATGATGGCACATATATATCATTCCACATGTATTATGGACCAAGTACTACAGTCAGTTGGATGCATATATACTTCACATACCTGTTGTGGGAATGAGGTCTGTTGTGGATGGTGTCCTTGTCAGAGTTTTTTTTTTTCTCCTTAGCTATGGCCTTAGCCTGCTTCCTTTGTTTCTGTTTTTGTTTGGTTGTGGTTCTGGTTTTGGATCTGGATCTGTTTTCTGTTTTCTCTCTCTCTCTCTCTCTCTCTCTCTCTCTCTCTCTCTCTCTCTCTCCAGTAAATAGATTGAACTACATGGAATAAATTGCAACATAGCTTTTGTAGGTGATGCACATGATCAGGTGATGTGCTCTACACCAATCAGTGCCCTCCACTTGCTAACTGCATGCAGCATGCTGCGTAGTACCTCCAATTACCACTGTCATGGCAACGCACTACTATAAATCCTTACATCATGTGGGCATGGTCCCTTTACCTTTCCTGTATGGTGGACATCCTTCCTGTGTGTGGGCTGCAGTGTTACAGACAGCAGGTAGCAATAACTCTTACAAGTGAACTTGCACACTCAGGCCAGCTACATATTTGTATTCCAAAACTACAGAGTGTGAGTAATGTTGTCGTATGCATTGTATAGCACCAATGTTACAAAGTTTGTGTGTACATACTACTTTAACATGGACTGCAGTCTATCTGCATAGCTGTCAACTGTGTGCCTATCCATTGATGGCCAGAGGTGTGCGTGTTATGTTTTGCCTGACCACCTCACAGGTCTTGTGTCAGATATATCACTGACTGTGTGTGTTTTGAGTGCTATCAGTACATGGCTACATCCATTTGTGTTTCTGACTTCATATTCCTGACTAAGGGTATGTTGCAGACTATCCTATATTACCAGCGACTTGCTTAGTGTAGGACAACACTATTTCACATATGGGTCTGTGTTCCAGCCTTTGTCCTCCACCTACATACCAGGCTTTGTCCATATGACATGCTGTCAGGGGTTGTTATGTAGTGGCCTGTGAGTATGTCATGCTGCCATTCCTGCCATCATTCCACTGCTGTTGTGGCCCCCAAACATATTGTGGGGTTGGGTCAATGTATGTGTGGGCTTCATCTGCACAATACATATGTGCCCTTATGCAGTCCAGAGGTCAGTGTATGTAACAGTGGTATATGCCCCTGTATGTCAGTCTATGGGAGGGGGGATGCACCATAACTAACCTAGGCTGTTACAACCTGGGAGGGGTATCAGGGTTAAACTGACTTAAGGTATCTGGATGTACATTACCATATAATTCACCTTGGGTAAATGCAGGCCTACTGTTTTCTGCCATACAGACTGTTATGTTTGTCAGTGTGATTGTGATGGTTTCAGTTATGCCATGTTATGTAACAGATACATCCCATTATGTCAACTGAAGACTTTACCCCCTAGGGATTGTGAACAGAGTGTAGATAGAGGCTTCTGGAATATACATCTGCTTTACTTACTGTTGATTGATTGCTATCCTGTGGCCCAGTCTGTCTTTACTGTTGTACTACTTGAAGGTTTTGGCCTGGACAGCAACATATGTTATGCTTTCCGGAATACTGTATTAACTGATCTGTTTGAGAGTTGCATTATTCTGTTTATATGTATTTCAGAGTCTAAACAGCTATATGACATGACATATACAACTGTAATAGTACACAAATAAAGCTTTCTCATGTATGCAAACCTATATGTGGTGTTATATCCTTTGACCTGTCTGTGAGTATATATTTCAGGCAACAGCTGTCTTTTGTATGGATGACTCATATAGTGTCCAGTTGGTAAGGTGGAAACTGTAGGCATACTAGCTGTTCCATTTTGTGTGCACCCTCTAAATATGTATTTTCCTATACATATCTGTGTGTGTGTATAGTTTCATATCTGCATATGTGTGTGTGTGTGTGTGTGTATCTTAGGAATGTTTATTGCTTCCACACTGTACATTCCCTATGGTATCCAGACTGTGCTGCATGATATGTTATTGATACCAGCTTGACATCATACAGGTGGGGTGGATTACTGTTAACATCTTGTGCCCATGTTGTGTCAGGCCCTGGTTATGGGACTTGCAACATTTGGTATTGTATTGCAGGGCATACCTGTTTGGTTGTGAGGGGAAGGGGGTAATATCAGTGCATACAAGACATATGTAACTTGGGCTTCTTCACCCCCATTAATGGTGCCTGTGGTCATATATGTATTTATGTTCTTTTTTATATCTATAGATATATATCTGTATATATATATATATATATATATATATATATATATATATATATATATATATATATATATATATATATATGTAGACATATATATCTATAGATGTATGCATATGTATATATATATATATATATATATATATATATATACACACACACACACACATATATATATATATATATATATATATATATATATATATATTTAGATATAAATATATACACACACACACACACACACACACACACACACACACACACATACATCTCCATGTTTAAATACATTTCCTGTTGTGTTGAATGCCTGTGCTGAATGACATGTTTGTAAAAATATCAGGGTTATGTATGCTTGACATGACTTAGTGGTAAATCACTTTGACTATGGTATGCAGGGTCCTGGGTTCCAGCCATGCAGCGGTTGTTTATTTTGTTGCTGGGTAGACCAAGGGCCATTAGATGAAAAGTGATTAAGGCACTTTTAAGCAGTTGTAAGCGGGTTTGCACGGGTTTGGCAGAGGTAAGCACTGCTAACTTCTGGTTACAGTTTCTTATACTCAGCTTCTAAATTGCTTAACCTGTGTAGGCATTGCTAATCCCCGTGCCAACAGGCTTAAACCCGCTTACTGCTGCTTAAAAGTGCTTACTCCTGCTTACCCCCATGCTAATTTCTATAAAAGAAATGAAAAAGGGTTGATAGGAAAGTGATAAAAAAGGGGCACAAAGAGGGAAAGACAGTAGGGAAAATAGCTAGGGATGTATAGGAAGGGTGTAGGGAAGGTCCATAGATGCCCATTTCTTCTACAGCAACAGCTGTGCATATACACTGAATTTGGAGATACATCTGGACACTCATACCACTGAGAGAAGAGTGAGGAAAACCATGATATGTTGTTAAGCCATTTAGGCCAGATCGCATGTGTCCAGTGGACACGTGTGAAATGGACAGCTATATATGGGGCGAGAATTTTTTGGAGGAAGAGATTGCCCTTTTTTTTTTCAGGTGAGAGTGAGATGTTGGGGAGAGGTAGTAGGTATATTTGGGGAGGTAGGTTGGGTAGATTAACAGACAAGACAAACAAGACGCATACAGGGCAGCATATGACACATGTGGGGGGTAAACACCTTGATGGGGAGGGGTGTTGGGAAATTGGAAGCCCATGAGCCCTCTAGTGGAAACAGTGGGACTGAGGTCCCCACCCATGGGCATTCACCACTGCACCTTCACAGCCTTGAAGGTGACTGTGCTGGGAGCTGAGTAGGAGAGCCAGGCCGACCCTCTAATCAGAACATACTGCCCTCAAGTTGGCATAGCAGATCTCTGACCACTGTGCGGCGCTTGCTGCGCACCATGACCCGGACCTGGAGACTGGTGACAGGTTTCTGTACATGCCCACTCCCAGGAGGGGGCAAGCCCCATCCCCTGAGGCAGTTCCACCTGAAGGTGGTGCAGGACCAACGGACGAGGAGGTCCCGGGTTGGGCCCCAGATGTGCTGGTGCCACGGCTAGCTGAGTCCGCCAGGACCCGCATTCCCATACGTACTATGGTGTTTAAGTTTTATCAACATATGTGGGTTAGTAATAGACAACATATTCCAGGATTAGGTATAACAGCATGCATAGATATTCCCATTAATCCGAACACCAGGTATGGAACAATTGCATAGCAAACAGAACACATGCATATATGGGACCACAGTGGTAATTACAACAGTATGCAGGTACACTGACAGCAGCATGCCACCAATATGAGAGTATTTCAACATAGCACATGCATAGAAACAGATTTAAATATTTATGGAACAATAGGACATATGTCCCAACATTATAGTTAAGTCAGCACATACCAATTGAGTTGTATATTTAGTTTATAGTTGCAGATATGGTGGGGGGAGAGAAAGATGTCAGTTAACAACTACTATATTCTTGTAGTTCACATTACTTTCCTAATCAGTGCTGTTATCTGTACCTTACAAATATTAGTACACTACCCTATTGCCTTAGTTTGGACAGTGGTATGGCTGTCGACAACTATATACATGAACTGGTTTTACCTGCAGTATACACCTCTTACCTGGTATACCTTTGGAGGTATTGTTTGTTAACACTAACTAACTGTTTCTACATATATTCACAAATTCCAGTTGATGTTATGCACACATCTGTCCATGTCTTTTTGCACACACTCTGGGCATGTATTCGCCACATGCAGGTGAACCAGGACATATTTCGACTATTGCCCTCTTAAACCTTTAGTGAATTGTGCAATGACAGGTTTGTTTTCATCGACATTTTCCAAATACGTACAGGCCTGACAGTCAGTTATATGACATGAAATGCTGCCTACACATCAGAGATTAGCACACTGATATGCCAGGAAGACAGGGTGACAGCCAGCAGATATGGTCCGATTAACTGGACATTCTGGACATTTCTGTACGCTTGTGGGATATGATTCTGCATACAGCTTACTACCACTCCCAGAATTCGAACCATGGCTGTTTCTGCTAAACATAAAACACTGTCAATCACAGCTGAGTGTGCTATATAGATATTGCTGTGAATCTCTTATCTGATTTCTGTCTATAATTCTCCTGTGGTTTTACATTCTGACCTTGTAATTACAACACTTTTATACAGGATTTCCTAGACAGTTTTATTATGTAGCACAGTGTGGGTGACAGTGATGAGTAATACCTTATTATTCAGAGCAACTGCAACACTAACAATGCTATACAATACCAGAGTAAACAGTACCAGTACAGGATATCAATCTTTTATTTCTAGGCATAGTGTTCATATCTGACAAACCTGTGGGAGCAATGTTTGTTAGCAATACCTGAATGTTGCCACACAAAGTACCAGATTTCACATTAGTATTATGCACATACATCTCACTCTGTTACTGTACACACTATGGTCACAGCTTGACAACATGGGGGTGTAGATGGGACATACTTGGCTTATTACTCTCATAACATTTTGGGGAGTTGCTAGAATGAAAGGTTTGTTCTTATAGATGTCTGACAATCAGTTGTATTTCTTTTTTGCTGCTTAAACTGGGATCATCCCATTGATTCCCAGGGGGACAGGCAGCAGACATGGGCCGATTTCCTGGACATTCCGGACATATCTGCACAGTTGTGGGGTATGATTCTGTATACAGCCTACTACCACTCCCAGAATTTGAACCACGGCTGTATGTGCTAACAATACAACAGTTCACATCTCATTTTAGTGTGCTATTTGGATTTTGTTGTCTGTCTTTTCACTGTTTTCTGTCTAAGTCTCTCTCAGTTGTACTATATGACCTCTTGGGATTACAACAGTCATATACAGACATTCCTACACATTTTATTTATGTAGCACAGTGTGGGTAACAGTGCTTAATACAACAGTACTATTAAGTGATTGCAAATCGACATTATCATATGATACCAGAGGAAACACATGCAGTCCAGCAGTTAGACCTTTATTGTCAGGCTATTATGCTTTTATTTGCATACAACCTATATGAGACTCTTCCTGCCATATTCTCTGGTGTATGCAGTACATGCCTTAAACAATACAGGTTTTATACAGGCAATTAACTTACTACTACTTTTAAATTTATTTCCTATGATAGTACATGCAAGAGTATTACTAACCTGCCTCACATCACAACACTCCAGTCTACATCCATGGGACTCCTGGTTCATAGCCCGCTCACTTGCCGCTGTGAAAGACATAAGAGGAATATTTAGTCATACCTATCCATAATATACATGAGCTGGCAATTATTAAACAGGTAGTGGACTGATACTTACAAACAGCTGGGACTTTTCCTGTCCTCCTAGCCTCTTGGATCCACTGATTCAAGAGATCCCCCTTTCACCACATCAGGTCAGCATAGTGATGCCTGACCTGCTCACCAGTTCAGGGTATGCCAGTGGCACTGGTGAGGTCATGGGCGAGATGGTCACAGGCTTCCGCTTTGTACTGGGAACCCTGGTACTGGCCCTGCAGCAGTCTCATGTCATGGTCTTTCACAAGGAGTCCTGCCATGACTCTGGACTCCTGGATGCCCCAGTGCTGAGCCCGAAAGCACACATCCTCTCCCATTCTAGACATAATGCCTAAAGGGAAAGCTACAACCAGTTATGAGCTGTATACCCACCTGTTGAGTTTAAATAGGGCCAGTTCTCCACACTTTGTCATTATTGGACAGTTTTGAAAAGGCTAAGCTATGGGTAAACCTGCTTACCTAAGGTTGGCATTGCTTAAAAGGGTTTACCAATGGGCAGATTGAGTTAGCTGGCCTACGCATTGCTTACACCTACTAAGCTGGGCTGTGCAATGCTTAGCATTGCTTAATATTTAAGTTGCATTATATTTGCATTGTGGCATTGATTTGTTATTCATTACATGTTATATATGTGTTTGGTATCCATGATTCATGTGTACATACACTGTATGGGGTCCTTGTGTTTATTAGGGGATTTCAACACTTTATTACATTAACACCTCACATCTGGGCTTAATGCAGTACTCCAGTTCACATATTTATGTCCTGTAGTTGGTCATACAATATAAAACTGTATATAGATTAATTTCACATGCTCAGTTTGTATTTCCTATGGTGAGGATCTGTTTGGTGATACTCAATCTTATGTACTGCTGTGATGGCTTAGTAGTTAACTACTTTGACTATAGTGTACAGGGTCCTTGGTTCAAGACCTGCAAAGGCTGTTTATTTTGTTTCTGGCCAGAACAGCGGCTGATGCATACAGAGTCCTTAAGGCACTTTTAAGCAATTGTAAGCAGGTTTGTGTGGGTTTACATGAAGGTAAGCAATGCTAACCTCCGGTTATGTATGCGTACAGTGAGTTAGCTTCAGTATTGCTTAACCTATGTGCGCATTGTTTACCCCCGTGCAAACAGGCCTTAACCCGCTTCCTGCTGCTTAAATATGCTTACTCTCGCTTACTACTGCGCAACTATGCTTACTCTTGCTTACTAATGCTTACACACGCTTACCACCGCACTAATTAAGACAATGATGTCTAATGTTTCTTGGGCACATGTATAGAGTTATCATTCATTACACATTTTACTTTCCATTTGTATTCCTGATTCCTGTGTACATATACTGTATGGGGCACTTGTGATTATCTGTAGACTTTGCAACATTATGACAGTGACACTCTGCATTTAATGCAGTACTCCAGTTCACAAATATATGTTATGTCATGGGTTTTGCAACAAAATAAATTGATCATACAGGGAATTGATATGGAAAATGGATTGTACTGGAGTGGGACTTGAACTGTGAATGACTGCTCGTAAGGCAAATGCTCTGCCCACTACACTATTGCTGCACTGCTCCCTTTGCCTACATCTTGCATTTTATCCTCTTGTGCCATTTAAGCTGCATTAACTGTAGCTAAGTGATGGGCAAACCCATGCACCAAGGTTAAATTTGATCTGCTTCATAAAAAAAGTCTTCATATTTAGATGTTTTAACTATTGCTCTTGTACACTTGGGGGGATATTGCTGGGGGTGTGCATACATCTATGAGCTGTCTCGCTCATTCTTACTCCTACTCTGTTGTTCTTGATTGGAGGGGCATGTATATTCTGAGAGCTCTGCTCTCATACATGCCCCCTGGACTTGTAGACGCTCTGTGTCTGTTTAGGAGCTCAAGCAGTGCGCTTTCATTACTATGCATGGTGCGCTGCTGTGCTGCTCCTAAATGGTTGCTTCATTGCAGGAGTAAGCTAGTCCTGCATAGAAGGATAGTGAATCCAGGGGCCTGTTATTTTAGCAACTTTCTAAGTTTATAGGCCTTTGCCCCCTCACCATTATTTTAGGCTTTGTGCAGACCTCTTGAGCTGAGAAGTTGAGAGGTATGCCCAAAGCCAAAATAAAGATGAAATTGTGTGCTGACAGTGACAGAATGGCTATGTGTGACATTATGAATGCAGATAACTGAGTTGAACCAGATAAGAACTGTATATTATACTTTTGAACTTATCAAATTGTGATATAGAGAAGTATGATCAAATGCTCTTTGATAACTATCTTGTTAAGTGTTTGAGACATGGATGTGAGTAAATTATCCCCATTGTACTGCTATACTCATATGCAGAGGAGGTTCCGTGTTGCAACATGCACTTTAAAGTCTAGGAGATTTGATTGTTTCTTGCAAACAGAATACATGCACTCTAGCCGTAACTGATCATGTATGCAATTATGCACATCATTTGGGACAGAATATCAGGTATCCATCTTATCAGACCTTCCAGATCAGTTCAGCAAGGTGGCAAAGTTAGGCCAGCATTAGAAAACAATAATGGTTGCCTAGATGATGAGTTGACAATGATCAGCTCTCATCAACGAATACAGTTACACCATGAACAATTTCTGGTCTACATTGTACTGCTATACTCATATGCAGAGGAGGTTCCGTGTTGCAACATGCACTTTAAAGTCTAGGAGATTTGATTGTTTCTTGCAAACAGAATACATGCACTCTAGCCGTAACTGATCATGTATGCAATTATGCACATCATTTGGGACAGAATATCAGGTATCCATCTTATCAGACCTTCCAGATCAGTTCAGCAAGTGGCAAAGTTAGGCCAGCATTAGAAAACAATAATGGTTGCCTAGATGATGAGTTGACAATGATCAGCTCTCATCAATGAATACAGTTACACCATGAACAATTTCTGGTCTACATATCTTAAAAGCTAACTGGCAACAAACAGCAAAAAGTTGATAACGCATCACATTTTTTTCACATATAAGGTTAAACTCACTAATAGAAATATTTTCATTAAAAATGTGATAAAACTTAAATTAATTAACAACATATCAATATTTCTGCAGTGGTGACTATAGCTCGACACCTCTTTTGGGAGACTGTGCCCCTTATAAGTTTAAGGCAGGAAATCCTCAGGAAAAAATGTAAAATGTATTTTATAGTCATACATAATTTCTACACATCACTATGACAGAGAAAACTCAGAAACTTTGTGTACAGAGATTAAGAATGTGGGGATTCACAACGGGGGTGAGGAAGGTCTATTCTAAAGACATTTGAATCATATTTCCCTTTTGCCTTAGTAGCACAACTCTAGTTTTATCTTCCTTTCATGATTTTACATGCATTCAGAATTTACAGATTTCTGAAACCAAAGTGCTGAATTTATTTATATAACAGAGACAAAGTCTGCTTTCACATATATGCCACTTCATTAAATCTTTGTTTTTTATAGAAACAAATTAAAATGTTGAACAGAGATAGATCTTGCAATATAACTGCTTTTAAGCATTTATTATGTTCAGAAGAAGAATTGAACCTGTAGAATAGCAACAGATGCAAGATAGCACATAGAATGCAATCTAGCTGAAACTATGTTGAAAGATAGGTTAAATACTGGGTTCAGCAGCAGGTAAGGAGAACATTAATCATTTATTACATTTATCATTATTACCACTGTTTGGTTTAATATCTGTAGACAGATAAGGAATTACTTCCTTTTAAAAACATAGTTCCAAACAAGAAATGAAAAATATGCTTAAGTCATTTCAGTTGGCTGCTCCAACAACAAGGGCTGACTGGTGACATCATAGAAGGAAGTAGATGGCCATATGCAATGACTTGAATGGGAGGTGATATTTTGAATGGAGCGCAGCTACATGAAAACTGTTAACTCGAAGAAGGTAATTCATTGAGTCCACAAAGAGGAAAGTAATATCTACAAAAATCATATTCAGCAATCCACACATTTTTTGCCCTTCCCCAAGGAATATATATATATAAATTCAGACTTCTTATAGGCGTAGTAATT
Source organism: Protopterus annectens (assembly GCF_019279795.1). Taxonomy (NCBI): domain Eukaryota; kingdom Metazoa; phylum Chordata; order Ceratodontiformes; family Protopteridae; genus Protopterus; species Protopterus annectens. The sequence continues at coordinate 1,037,008,153 of NC_056727.1, read as the reverse complement.
AGTACTGAGCTAGTAGAAACGAAATAAAAACTCAGACACTGAATAGATGATTAAGCTTTCACTCTTATTCAGGTGGAAGAGCTTCATCAGAATAACCTATAGTCAACAGTACTTACATTATATGTAACTAGAGTCACATGTAAACAAAAAAACAATGAACTACTTATAACTTATTAGTACAGTAACCAATTGTACAACCAGACAATATTTAAACTGTGCCAATGATCTAAACACAATAACCATGAACATACATATGAATGACAGGGGCATGAATATTAAATAAACACTCCCTTGTGTTAACTAATCATTGAACAAATGTACAGTGTGTGCACTAAATATGCATGTAGGAGAAATGAATATTCATATAACTGTACAAGTGGTGACTAACAAGGGTGTCAAAGGTCATGGATGGATGCAAACACATTTTGTTGAAAGAAAGCAACTGTCAAAATAGAACAAATGTCAAAATAGAATTAAATCTTCCATTTTAAAGCGCATTTAATATTAACACTTTCATTCAGACCAGGGTATGTTTCAGAATTAAGCAGTAATTGCCATTTAAGTTCTCTTAGTTCTAAATATAATTCCCAATCTCCAAAAAAACAGTTAACTTGTTCTAATACTATGAAGTAAAATTTACTAAAAGAAGTACAAAAAATGCTATGTTTAGCAAGGGCATTATTTAAGTTCTTTGCCCTGATGGCTCCTAGATGCTCCTTAATTCTATCTGAAAGTTTTCTTGTAGTTTTACCTACATAAAATGCTTTACAAGATGCACAAATACCTGCATATACTACTGCTGTACACACTTGTTAGTCACCACTTGTACAGTTATATGAATATTCATTTCTCCTACATGCATATTTAGTGCGCACACTGTACATTTGTTCAATGATTAGTTAACACAAGAGAGTGTTTATTTAATATTCATGCCCCTGTGATTCATATGTATGTTCATGGTTATTGTGTTTAGATGATTGGCACAGTTTAAATATTGTCTGGTTGTACAATTGGTTACTGTACTAATAAGTTATAAGTAGTTCATTGGTTTTTTGTTTACATGTGACTCTAGTTACATATAATGTAAGTACTGTTTACTATAGGTTATTCTGATGAAGTTCTTCCACCTGAATAAGAGCGAAAGCTTAATCATCTATTCAGTGTCTGAGTTTTTATTTCCTTTCTACTAGCTCAGTATTAATTACTACGGCTATAAGAAGACTGCATTTATATAATTAAGATTCTTCTAGTGCACGGTGTTTTATATATATATATATATATATATATATATATATATATATATATATTTATACACACACACACGCACACACACACATAAATATATAGAGACAGACCAATTTAGGTTAAATGTAAATATATATATATATATATATATATATATATATATATATATAGATATATACATGCACACACACACACACACACACACACACACACACACACACACACACACACACACACACACACACATATGTGTATATATATATATATATATATATATATATAGAGAGAGAGAGAGAGAAAGATTTAGATTAAATGTATATATATATATATATATATATATATATATATATATATATATATATATATATATATATATATATATATATATATATATATATATATTTATATATATATATATATATATATATATATATATACACACACACACACACACACACACACACACACACACACACACACACACACTTATATATGGGTTCATGGGTTCATAAGTAAGTACTAGGCTAGCTGCCCTTGTGGACCATTTTAAGCCTAGCCAATTACCCTTTTTGGTTTCAAAATAACCTATCCATTGTCATTATAGAAAAACCTTACCCATCCTATGGTTGGTAATTTTATATTATCCCCATTGAGAATAAATGGGATCATACCATAGATAATTTAAGGGGCTACATGAATGTAATAAGACATTAATGAGCTGCCTTTGTCCAGTAGTAGTAGTAGTACAGGGGGGGCAGTCCTGGGATACATTTTCTGTTTCCCATCCATAGATTTAAGTTGTCTTTCTGTTGATAGGGAATCTGTTACATAGCAGCAGTATCCTCTGCAAAATATAGCTGTCCTTCCAAACCATACTATCAGTGTTGCAGAAGAGGTTTAGATCCCTAGACAAAGTGTTTCTGATGCCATTTCACTTGCTGATGTGCAGTAATTCCATCAGTAATGAGTAGAAAGGTGCCTTGTGTGCCAGGCCCAGGTCACCTCTTAGCTGTCTATAGGATGCCAGATACAGTGATAGGCCATTCAGTCAGTCCATGTAGGACATGTTGATTAAGCCTAGTATCCTTTTAATAAGGTGTCTCTGTGGGCATTCCAGTTGTTGCATGTGTCTGGATAGATACATGCCAAAGGGTTATTATATTCAAAGACTGCCCTAATGAGGGCTAAATAATGGGGAACAATGGCATCCCTAGATCTAAACACAATCCCTTTATTTACTAGCTATGCAATACAGAAAGACTTTCTTACAACAATAGATATATGTTAGTCAAAATTTAGGTCACTGTCCACATAAATTCTCAAATCCCGAACAACTGCGTCATGTCTTGGGGGTGTATTCTCAATGTTGTAGTTTTCTGGGGTAGATGACTTCTCAAAGGATCAAAGGAATAGCATTTAGTTTCACACCATGATTTTCACACCAATTATTTATTTGAAACAAACCTTCCTGCAGGATGGTTAAGTCATCTGGGGAATCAAGGACTGCTCCTTGTTTGCAGTTATCTGCAAACTTAGTCAGCCAGAGCTCTTTACTATTGTCTTTTACTTCAGAAAAGTAGATACAAAACAGGAGAGGTCCCAGCACAGAACCTGGGGGATTCCAGTAATAAGTGGTCTTTTTGTGGAGGTCCCTTCCCCTATTTTAATTATTTGCATCATATCTGTGAGCCAGTTGGCAATTCAGTAGGTGACATTGGGTTTCATTCCCAGTTTATTTAGCTTTTCTACTATGCATGAGTGAAAATTGTATCAAAAGCTATGTCCAGGTTCAAGTATGCAGTGTGTGTGTGTGTGTGTGTGTGTGTGTGTGTGTGTGTGTGTGTGTGTGTGTCTGTGTGTGTGTGTGTGTGTGTGTGTATGTGTGTGTGCGTGTGTTGTGTGTGTGTGTCTCTCTCTCTCTCTTTCTCTATAAACATATAAAGTTGTTAGTATATATTCATTATATATTATTAATATATTATGGTATACACATATTTATATATATATATATATATATATATATATATATATATATATATATATATAGCTATATATCTGTGTATATATATATATATATATATATATATATATAGCTATATTTATATATATATATATATATATATATATATATATATATATATATATATATAGATAGATATATATATAGTGTATGCAGTGGTATGTGTATTCCATAGTACCAGAATACAAAAGTGACTACCCCTTTCAACCCATCTTGCTGTTTTAAAAATAGTAACTCTCCACTAAACCTTAACTTTTTAAACAGATAAAACTTAAATTACCTACTTTCACGTCTACCTTCTCTAGTGCACACTGCAGTGTGCATTTTTTTTTTCATCTTACTTTTAAGCATCCCTTTGACTAGCACTTTCTCTAATACCTGCTGGAAAGCACTAGGAAGCCTTAAACTGATACAAGCACTCAACTCTCCTTGTTAATAAGGAGAAATTAATAGTAGGCACTAAACAGCCTATAATTGCAAAGTACCTTGCTAAGGTAAGGGAAAACAGCTCCTGTATTTTACAAAAAAAAAAAAAAAGCATCAAACCAGGCATGTCCAATCGTCAGCTTCCGGTGATTTCTCCTGTCCACCTGGTGAATCTGGACATACTGGGGCAATGCAGCAATTGCCTCATGTACACAGACAACCCTCTCCTCCTACCACCCAACACTACAACCTGTGAGAGATGCACTTACATAGCCAAAATGGAAGCAAAGCTCTCTCCACCCAAGATTGTGCTAGACAGTCAAGAGGAGAAGGTTATCACCCACACTACACCTCAAGCAACACATAGCCCTTCTAAACCCACACCACCAACACCCACATATAGCAACACTAAATCCACATATGCAGAGGCCCTTAACTGTAACCTGCCCAAGCAACAAGGACCTCTGAAGCTGAAACGCAAACAAACACCAATCACAACCAAAGTGTCACATAGTTCAAAACACCTGTGTGCCACCCAGCAACAGCTCCTAAGGCAAGACAATGTACCTAACACTTTAGTCATAGGTGACTCTATAGTCCAGCACACTGATGTCCCTCTCACCAGGTTGAACAAGGAGAAAATTACAGTCAGCTGCCTGTCGGGTGCCAGGATCCGCCAAATAATGCATGCACTCAAGTCACTCCACAACAAGTACAAATATGACTCTGTCATTGTCCATGTTGGAGTGAATGACTTGAGACGTACCTCCGTGGACTACATGAAAAGAGACATGGAAGAGCTCTCGGATCATATGGCCCAGGCAGGTATGACCCTAGCCCTGAGTAGAATCCTGCCTTCGCCCAGAATGATACCACAATATAAGGACAAAATGACTGACTTCAACAATTGGCTAAGCTTCTGGTGTTATTCAAAGGGGATCCAGTATCTGTCTGCCTGCGACGACATGATTGACAGACCATGATGCTTTGCCAGAGATGGTCTGCACCTGTCGCCTCTAGGATTCAGGTTACTGGCTAAGGCTCTTGCCACCCCTATAGTGCGTTTTTCAGGGAAAGTTCAAAGAACAAAACCACCACCATAACTGGTACAAGCATGCAAAATCTGAAGGTAATGCTACTCAATGCTTGAAGTCTAAACCTCAAAATGCACTCTCTCGAGGCACTCCTAAAAATGGAGAACATCGATATCTGGTTCAAAGCTCCAGAGAGCACCCCTGCAATACCAGGCTACAACTCTTACCACACTTTTCGGCCACCAAAGCAGGACCGAAGCACTAAAGGTGGAGGAGTGTCAATATTCACCAAGGATATTCACACCACCAGGCTAGTTAGCCAACACAATGCATCTGAAATTCTCCAGGTGCAACTAACACTAGGTAAGACTGCAATCCAAATTGTTGCTTGCTACAGATCCCCCACCATACTCCAAGATTCTCACTACACCTTTCTAAACATACTGGAAAATATTAAGATAGAACCAGACACCCTAATACTGGATGATTTTAACTACCCTGCCATTAACTGGGAAAGCTACTCATGTACCAACACCTTTGCCCAACGGTTCTTGGAATTCATAAATTCCACGCCCTGGATCAACTAATCCATAGTCCCACCAGGGGCTCCAATATCCTAGACCTGGTCATTACCAACATGGGAAATCGATGCTCCACACCTATGGTCACCCCCTCGTTAGTCACGTCTGACCATAAGCTAATCACCCTTAACATCCACACCCCACCCCCACACCCCAGTAAGGAAACCTCCATAAATAACTTCTCCAAAGCCAACTTCATGCTACTCAAGTCAGAAGTGACAAACGTCATGACACCCATGCAGACGGGAGCTGAAAGTTCAACTGCTGAATCCTACACTAAGGCACTGTACGAGCACATCCATTCATGCATAAATCATGCCATCCCAAATAGAACCAAGATGCTCTCATCCAAAAAAAAGAAGCAAATCTGGTGGTCCCCTGCCATAAACAAACTTTACAACAATAGGAAGAAACTGTTGCAGAAAAGAGGAAAATCCCAGGATGCAAAAAACTTCCTTACCAGCCTCAGTAAGAAACTGAGATCCCTCATAAAATCCTCCAAAGCTAGTTACGAAAATAAAATTGCCAAAGATTCCAAAGACAACAACAAGGCATTCTATAACTATGTCAAGAATCTAAATGGCAATGCTCATATCTGCTCTGAGCTAAAACAGAATGGCTTTAAATATACTGATCCCAAGGATATTGCTAATATCCTGGCAGATCGATTCAGTGCCAACTTCACCCCCCTCTCACCCCCTAAATGGCCCATCTCAATACCGGAAGATTGCCAAATTCCGGTAATAACAGCCACACAGGTAAAAAATGCACTCTCCAAAGCTAAGAATACAGCATCCATGGGACCTGATGACATCCCGGGCTGTGTACTACATGAACTACAATATGAACTGGCACCTCACCTAAGTGTCATGTTTAATCATAGCCTCACCTCAGGTTTCATGCCCACTGAGTGGCACACAGCTACAGTTATCCCACTCCACAAGGGGGATCCACCTTGGATCCCGGAAACTACCGTCCCATCAGTATGACAAGCCTTATCTGCAAGGCCATGGAGCGTATTATCATGGAACTTATAAACAAAGACATTGGCAACCTTCAAACACTGGACCCCACCCAGTTTGGCTTCGTGAAGGGCGATCTTGTCTCCTGCACTTGATTGACTTCTTCGAATCAGTCTCCAGAGCCATGAACAAGGGTAAGGTGGTCCACACAGCCTATCTAGACCTTGCCAAGGCCTTTGACACCATCCCCCACTCTGGAATCATAGATAAACTTACTAAGCTGGGCATTAATCCCTACGTCACCCAATGGGTTGCTAACTGGCTTACTGATAGAACCCACACTGTAAAAGTAGCCGACTCCAAATCCAGCTCCAGACAAGTGACAAGTGGAGTACCTCAGGGTTCAGTCCTGGGACCGCTCTTGTTTGGCATCTACTTCTCTGAGGTACAGGCCAATACTAAGGGACTCTGTATAACAAAGTTTGCAGATGACTGCAAACTGGGAGCCATTATTGAATCCCCAAATGATGTGGATATTCTACAAAAGGGCCTTACAGAAACAGATGCTTGGTGCCTGAGCCATGGGCTCAAGCTCAATGCCAAGAAATGTATAGTTATCCCCTTTGGGAAAAAACATGTATCCGTGAATTACCATATAGGTGGCAGTCTCTAAACACCGAAAGTTTGATAAGAGACTTAGGGACACAGGTGGACAGTGGTCTCACCTTCGATAACCACATTGCCACAACAGTCAGGAAATCCTTCTATGTGGCACACCTCATCACTAAGGGCTTTTCATCCAGAAAAAAGAAGGTCATTGTCCCACTGTACTCATCCCTCATTAGACCCATTATAGAATACAATGCCCCGTTTGGTATGTACCTCTCAAAACATCTGCAACAACTGGAAAGGCCACAGAAATCCCTCACTAAAAGAATCACAGGCCTAAAGCAGATGCCCTACGCTGACCGCCTTAAATAACTCCAGCTATACTCTGTCGTATATCGTCTACTCAGAGGTGATCTTTGCTTAACATACAAGGCCATGTCAAACCCAGAGCTGTTGGACATGCTACACTTAAAGAAATCCCAATCCCTCAGAGCCACATGCTCCAGGGATCTAAACCTTGTCATCACAATAAACAAAACATGCTGGAGGGATAGGTTCCTGACCCAGAGACTCCCCAGACACTGGAATAGATTGCCCATACATGTCAAGCAGAGTGCCTCTTTGGTCCTCTTCAAAAGGAACCTTGACGATTGGATGGGAGAAAGGAAATTCACCCCGGGGATCACGTCAGTCACCCTGCTAGACAGGGGTCCAGGGAAGTAAATAGTGTGGGAAGAAATAGCCAGGGAATTGTTATGGCTAGGCTTGTATAGGCCCTAGGGCTGATAGCTTAGTACCAACCTATGAACCTATGAACCTATGTGCCAAGTTAAGTATCTTTAATCCATAATTAAATAATAACAATAGTGTCTGGTAACTAAACTACTGCAGAATAGCAGACCAGAATTCCAATTTATGTGTATTACTTCAAGCTTTTAAGAAACATTTAATTTTATTAGTATTTGAAAATGTTTTATTTTGCTTCATACAGGGAACTATGGATACGTTGTGCCTATATTACATTTAATATCTTTGGAAAGTAAGAGTAGAATTGGCATGACTGAAGAGGAAACACTCCCCCAGATTCAGGAATCCTCCGTGTAAGACTAAATAAGTCTTACTCGGAAGCTGCAGTTGAACGGTACGACATCAGCGTGAAATGAATATTCATGAGGGCATGCTGACTCAACCGCAAGTCTAACATGGACCATGTAGGAAAGCAGGGGGCATGTCCGACTGCCGAGCAGTCTAAATTTCCACGCCCCTGCAAGGTTTCCAAAATAAAAATGTAAACACAGAAGAGCGAGTCCGCTCAAATGTCCATGCACCCAACACCACACTCCCTGACATTATAACCTCCCATCACAGTTATGAAAAGCAAAACATTAAAATGATATTTTTTATATTCCCAAAATAGCTGCCCTTATTTGCGCGTATGTGCGCGGGTGTGCCCATTGCTTAGCTGCAGTTAGCAATCCCGTCATGGAAGAACATAAGAAGGAATGTTTATGCAAATTACACCAAATAGCCATAGCGTAATGGTAGTGCGTTCACACAACGAGCAGGCATTCACGGTTTGAGTCCCACCACTCCCCTTCCTATTTATGTTTTAAATCAGTTATATAAAATAATACCCGACATATATGATTACAATTTTACTAAAAAGCAGCAAAATGGCCTATGTATCAGTGAACAAAATATATATTTATAAAGGATCCTGATATATAATTGCCCGCAGTTAAGCAGCGCTTTACCCTGCGCAATAGAGTTGCCCATAGCTAAATAGTGCTTTACCCAGTGCAATGTAGTTGCCCATAGCTAAATAGCGCTTTACCCAGCGCAATCAGTTTGTGCGGAGGTGCGCGCCGTGCCAACCAGTGCACCATAGGGCAACATGAAGCAACGTAGAGCAAAGCTGCTTAAACACAGCCACACTCCCTAGCCTGTCTGGACAGTATTAAAATAAAATGAATGACAAGGTTCGAACCCATGACTCTGTCCACCATAATCAAAACACTGAACCACTAAGCCATGACAGTTTAGGATAAACAGTCACTGTTAACATACATATACTAATAAATGGTAGATTAACCATTACTAAGCAGGTCAGCAGTCAGCTGAGAATTTTCAAAAATGGCCAATCACAAAAAAGTGCAGAAAATGCGGCATATTTAAGCCCCATAGGTGGGAATACTCACCATAACTGATTGTAGCTCACATCTGCAGTTAGAATGGCTGGTGTTGGAGAGGGTACATGGTTCCGAGCGCAACGTTGGGGCATCGAGGAGTCGAAATACATGGTTTGGCTCCTTGTCCACTGTCATGAGTCAAGACTCCTGCAGATCCAGTTCCAAGGGATGGAGTACAAGGCAGAGGCTTGGAACCGGTTAGCTCATGACCTCACCAGTGTCACAGGCATTCCTCGGACTGGTGAGCAGGTCCGTCACCACCATGCAGACCTGAAAAGACAGAAGCAGGACCGACTGAACCAATGGATACAGGAGGCCCATGGGATGCAAGATGCCCCACAACTGAGTAGGTAGCCATGGAATGCAGTATGTAAGAAATGATAATTGATTCTGTATAATGGATAGGTATGTCTCAATATCCCTTCATTTACTTCACAGCTGCAGGTGACCGTGCTGCGAATCAGCAAGCCTATGAAGATAGGCTGCTAAGGCTGTGCCACCAGGCAGGTTAGTGATCATTCTGCATGTATTGTTATATACAATAGGGTAGAGAGCATGAAAGAAAGTGTTGTAGTCCAATAATACAGCCATAAAATGCCCTGAATAAGTCCTCTGCATGTACTGTTATATGAAATAAGTCAGAGAGCCAGACAAAGAGCGTAGTAACCCATTAAGAAAGGTAAAATATGTCCGTAATAATATCACTGCAGGTACTGTCATATAAAATAAGTGAGCGAGCCTGAAAAAGAGTGTTCTAACCTATTAATTAAGGTATAATATGTCTTGAATATGTCTTCCATAGGCACTGTAATATCAAATAAAGGAGTGAGCCTGTGGAAAAGTGTGTAATGTAATTAATAAAGGTGTAAAACCTAGAGTGTCTGTGTCACTTACTGTGAAATGTTGTTTTACCCTTGTATTATACAAATAGTACGGTTTTAATAAGTGCTGGCAACACACAGTTGGGCAGTCCCATCTAAAGTGGGTGATGGAAGTGCTAGTAGCTGTGAAGCATATATACCGTCCTCAACAGTCAGTTAATGGCTGGCATGCATAAGTAAATCCGGCACATGAGTAGCTTGTTAATGTGTTCTCCAGAAATGTGAGTGTGCTACAAGAAATGCAGGGTTCTGTACAAACTGAACTGAAAATGTCATGTGAACACATCCAGATATGTAGATAAAGAAATATAAATACAACAATAAATATGTAGCAGTGACATCTGCATCCTGGTCAGTTATTATGTCAGATATAGGTCAGGTATATAATGAACTAGCCAAACCCATTACACAACCTAAAGCATGTTGGTAAGTGTAATAATACATGTAGGGGATATACACCTGCAGTCAATAGGAATGTAGTGTAGACTAAAAGTACTCATAAGATGTTAATTGAGTTTTCTTTCTACATCCTACTGTATGTGCATAAATAATCAATTCCGCAACTCAATGGGTATGTGTAATCTCAAAACATTTGTTGGGACATATGTCCTATTGTTCTATAAATATCTGCATTCACTTTGATGCATGTGCCCTGTTCAAACACCACAGTCATGGTGGCCAGTTGCCACCAATCATCCCTGCATGCTGTTGGAATATCCACTGTTGTTCAATTTATGCATGTGTTATGCTTGCTGTTCAACTGTTGGAACCTTGGTGTGTTGGGTTAATGGGAATATTACTGCATGCTGTTGCAACTAATTTGGAATGCTGTTGTTTATGTTGTAATTAAACACACTTAATCACAGAATGTATGGGAAGGCTGGTCCCAGCGGACCCACCTGTCCCTCCTCAGCTGGCGAGTGCACCTGGCACCAGCAGGTCTGGTGCCCAGCCCGGGCTTCCCTCCTCCGTTGGTCCTGTGCCACCTTCGGGTGGAAATGCTGCAGGGGATGGGGCTCGTCCCCCCCATACAAGCGTGGGCGGAGAAGGGCCACCTGTCAGCCTTTGAAGGGTGCGGGCTGTGGTGCGTAGGGAGATCCAGCGTTCAGTCGCTGATCCCCTACGCCAGCTCGAGGCGAAAGTGGCGTGTCTCATGGGTGAGCCTGCCCGTCCTACGCAGCCCCCAGCACATCCACCCTCGGGGTTGTGAAGGTACAGTGGTGACTGCCTGTGGGTGGGGATCTCAGTTCCACTGTTACCATCTGTGAGCTCATGGGCTTGCAATTTCCAAACACCTGTCCCCGTCACTTGTGTTCACTCACCCCATGTGTCATACACTGCCCCTGTATGCATCTTGTTTGTCTTGTCTGTTCTCCTCCCCAACCTACCTCCCCAAATATAGCTACTTCCTCTACCTCACATTCCACTCTCACCTGAAAAAAAAAAAAAAAAAAGGGCAATCTGTACCCACAAAAAAATTACGTCCCATACATAGCTGCCCATTTCGCACACGTCCGCTGGACATGTAAACTGATAATTATAATTGGCAGTACAACATACTTTGTTGTCCTCACCCCTCTCCCAGGGGTGTAAGGTTTCAAATATCACTCCAAATGTATTGCATATGCACAGCTGTTGCTGGTAAAGAAATGGGCAGCTATGGACCTTCCCTACACCCGTCCTGCACATCCCGAGCTTGTTTCCCTACTGTTTTTCCCTCTTTGTGCCTCGTTTTTCACCACTTTCCTATCTCCCCATTTTCTTTTCTTTCAAAGAAATTAGCGCGGGGGTTAGCGGGAGTAAGCACTTTTAAGCAGTAGTTAGCGGGATTAAGCGAGTGTGCTCATGTGTGCACTTAGCTAAGCATCGCTAAGCGTCGCTCAAACCCGCTTACAACTGCTTAAAAGTGCCTTAGTCACTCTATGTCAGGGCCCTTGTTCTGCTCAGCAGCAAAAGAAAATACCTCTGCCAGTCTCGCACCCCAGACCATTGACATAATAGACTGCATGAATTACCACTAAGCCACAGCAGATATACCATAACCTGGTGCTCATATAAATATATCATGCATTTTAATGACTGAATGTAAAAGATAAATAGGAAGGCCACAACACAAAGTTTGTTTTGTGGATCTTTAACAGCAATTGTTGTGAAATGCATTACATGAGTGTGATATGAGAAGCAGCCATTCTAGCAGAAAATAAACTTACAGAGGCACTTTACAACCCCCACACAGTATCATAGCAGGACAAACAGTGGCAAATCTGATTAGGGCAGAGGCCAGACTACCCAACTGTGACTACTTAACAGGGATGTCTCTGATTGTGAAACATATTGAAGCTCTGTCCCTCTGAATCCCTCTGAAAAGTACTGATGTCAGTCAGAACTCAAACAAATGCCCTACACTGACCACCTCAAAAAACTCCAGCTTTACTCTGTAGCATATCGCCTACTCAGAGGTGATCTCTGCCTAACATATAAAGCTATGTCAAACCCAGAGCTGTTGGACATGTTACACCTAAAGAAATCCCAATCCCTCCAAGCTACATGCTCTAGGGACCTAAACCTTGTCACCACAATAAACAGGACATGTTGGAGGTATAGATTCCTATCCCAGAGACTTTCCATACTCTGGAACAGGCTACCCATCTATGTCAAGCAAAGTTCTTCATTAGCACTCTTCAAGAAAAATCTTGATGAGTGGATGGGAAATAGGAAATACACCCTGGGGATCACTTCTGTGTCTCTGCTCAACAGTGGCACAGGAAAATAAACTTCTTGGGTGGCGTAAGCCAGGGAACCTTGTTGGCTAGGCTTACGTAGGCCCTTGGGCCGATAGCCTAGTACCTACCTATGAACCTATAAGAAAGGTGGGGTATTACACAAATGAATACTGACAATAATAACAGTAGACACTGCTTGTACTTCATAAAAGGAGTATGTATCCATATTCACTTCTTCACACAAGTCTAGACGTTTACTGTCTCTATGCTGTGTAAGGTGTACTTCACATTTAACTACCTATCCCTGACTCCATGCAAAGATGTATCTGAGTGTTTCATAGGCCTGGCAGAGGCACAAACACACAGGCATAGCAGCTATCCTGCTGTTACACACACTGCAAATAGCTGTGGTAGGACTTCCACAAGCATACCCGTATGTAGGAGTACAACACAGAAATACCAAAGGATGTAGCCATGTACTGGTAGCAACTGACTGTAACAATGCCATTGTACTAGTGATGAAAACACATGTGGGTTGCACAGACAAAGAATAAAAGTATAACATTTGACTACCATCTGGATAGGTTCACAGTTGGGAACTATGCAGACAGACCACCTGCCTTGATAAACCAACAGGTACACACCAATCCTTAAAGTCCAGTAAGATAATATTCACACAATAATACATAATGCTCTCTGTATGTCAACAACCCCCCCCCCCCACACTGTAAATACACTTGTGTGTTTAGGGTCTACCAAGGATGTAGGTAGGCATACACAGTACTGGGATTGTCCAGTTGTCCTGTGAACCCTGTGCTAATGTCAACAATAAAACCACAAACCCTGCAGAAGTTCCTACATTAATATGCACAGTATAACAGTTCACAAACAGTTCATGTGCCAAAAGAATACTTCTCAATAACTATGTTTGTATGGCAGTTACTTATATGAGTGGAAAAGAAACTACGTAGTCACAGAAATGTTGTGTAAGCATTTGTAGGGGTGAGTTAAACTACACTGATAGCTCTGTACTGCAAGTGGCAACAGTCAGGCCTGAGTACAACATGTACATCACTGTCTACACCTCTAACTTCAGATATAGGAAGTATACCAACCTTCTGACTTACACAAAAGTGTCCACAGCAAACAAGCATGGGCCCCACTCTGGAAATCTGAAAGGGCAATGCCTACATACCTAAGCAATTTATAGCATTGGGTTGCTATGACAGTGAGTACTGCAATTACCACACAGCAGGCTGTATGCATTTACCAAATGCTGGGCACCAATTGGTGCAGAGGGCATCACATGCACATGCCCAGATAACTATAAAAGCAGATTGTATTTGCTATCCCCACATGCAATCATTACATTGCACGTGTCAGCAAATACTGACAAACTCTATTACTGAATACAGAAGCCTTACTTCAGTAAATTTTATATTTACTTTCTGAAAAACTAAATATATTAATTAAGAAAAAAAACTTAATTAATAACCAATAACAACTAATAAGTAAAAAACTTTACTTAAAAAAAAAATACCTTGTAAAGCATACACAGACGGACCTGACAGTGAGTAACAGGTATGTAACAGAGTTGTAGTTACCGGCAAGTAGTAGATGATTATGAATAGTACTATATATACACAGAAACATGCATAAGTGGCAGCAGTAGGTATGTATGCAGTGATGCCATGCATAAATACTGCCACAGACAAATTAGTGTGTAGCTGTGTGCAGTGGGACATAACTGCGACATATGTATCTCAGCATTATATGTCGAACATCTGAACATGTTATCTATGGTCTGTACAGTACTGCATATAATGTCAGTTTGGGGGAGTAGTGCAAACACCTATATAAACTTGGATGTGACAGAGTAAGACATGCCTGATAGTAACATAAATTGTAGCTCAGCATTGGCAACTGCTGTACCAGGCTAGTATAGTAGTGGTATCATTTGCAGCTATATATACTCCCTGTACTATTACTGTATGCACACATGTGACACGCGTCCATGTTGTAGCAAGGCCCAACAGGTCATCCGTGAGGTGTACAGACTTACAACAGTGTGGACCCTGTGTGTGTATGGCACGCACATATGGAGAGATATGTATGTGTCTGATAAATTAGCATCTGAACATGTGCATAGAGCAAGGGACATACTGCAACTGTTTGTGAAGGGTGGGCAATTATATGTTGTTGCAGGTTGTTATGTGCATGTTTATATGTAGGTGGTAGTGTGTGGCAAACAAGACAGCATACTGTGCTGGCATATGACATGTGGCATTTAAACGCCGTGGGTATGATTCCTCAGGTTGTACTCTTCCAGATAGGGGGTCCTGCTAAAGGTACACGGGCTGAGACTACCTTCCATGCATTCTGTTCAAGACTGTGCAATATCATTACATAACTGCATCCCTCTCAACCTTTGCATAATTGGTATTCCCACCATGAAAGGCAGACTGTATATGTGCCTATATGTATATCTATATGTACACCAATGGATGTTCATATGTACGCCCAAGCTCAATGTTGTAAACGTATTGCCATCCCTCATGTTAATAACCCTGTATCCATGACCTACCACATAGGTGGTAGTCTACTCAACACTGAAAGTGCGATGAGAGACTATGGGACAAAGGTGGACAGTAGTGTCCCTATTGATAATCACAGTGCCACACTAGTCATGTAAACTGAATAAGGTCCACATGTCAACAGAAAAGGTGTGTCATCCATGGAATAAGAGGTCAGCGTTCCACTGTACTTATCAGTCATAACACCCATCATAGAGTACATTGGACCTGTCGGTATGTACCTCAGAAGACATCCACAGCGACAGTAGACACCAGACACATACCTCACACAGAGTATTACCAGACTCAAACAGATGCCCTATGCAGACTGTCCTACAAAACCACAGCTACACTGTGTCACATACCACCTACCCAGAGGCAACCTCTGCCTAACATACAAAGCTATGCCAAACCCACAGGTGTTGGACATGCTCCATATATACTGATTACACTCCATACAAGCTACACACTGTACTGATCTAAACCCTGTTACGTGAAAAAGCAGAACATGCTGGAGTGGTACATTATCATCTCAGACACATACCATACTCTGGAACTAACCACCTATCAATAGCAAATGAAGGTCCTCATTAGCAGTTGTCATGAATAATCATGATGAATGGGTGTGAGATAGGAAACACAACCCGGGAGTCACCACTGTGGATCTGCATGACAGGGGCACATGAATCTACATTACATGGGTGTGGAAGGGCAGGGTACCATATGGCTATGCTTCCATCGATCCTACAGATAATAGCCTTTTAGCTACCTAGGACCTGATACACGCACGCATGTACTTGTTGCATTACTGGCTATGTGAGGTTGACTGGGTGTGATGGTGAATGTGTAGGTGAATGTGTCAAAATTGTATATATGTGTGATAGCCTAGTGTGAAACCGTGTATATCATGGTATGTAGTGTTGTAGCTCAGATCCCAGCAAAGGATACGTATGCTATTGCTAGGCAGGAAAAGCAGTGA
Organism: Protopterus annectens; assembly: GCF_019279795.1. Classification (NCBI taxonomy): domain Eukaryota; kingdom Metazoa; phylum Chordata; order Ceratodontiformes; family Protopteridae; genus Protopterus; species Protopterus annectens. The sequence goes on along the minus strand of NC_056727.1, from coordinate 1,036,991,931 downwards.
GGCATACGGTGTGACGTAGTCCATGATGTTGACCGGAGTGTGCCATTGTAGGCTTAAGCAGTACATGTATGCTTATTGATTGGTAACACTAGTGAATACAAATCCTGTATGAACAGTCGTACTACCTGAAGCTGTAGGCCTAAACAGCACAGTATGGTTTACATCCACATTGCTTGGACACACTGTTTTGTTTGTTACCTGTAGTCCTCACACATTACAAACCTCAGGCATGAGATTTTGTAGGTGCTGACACACAGTACTGTATGTTACACAGGTAAAACTGATCTGGGTTGCCATACCTATGTGTCCTGTAGGTATGTCAGATGTGTGTGTGGGTATGCCTGTAACATGGCCTTGGTGGTATGTGTGTCACAGGATATATGTGCATATCTAGCAACATGTGTAGTGTATTACAGCAATATGCCACCTATAGTGATGAATGTGCACATTTGTTACTGAGGGGTCTGCTATCAACAAGTAGCGTGGTGTACTGATAGTACTTAAACTGTACTTAACATTCATTTCAATGGATAACAAATGTCTGCATGCATTAGCTTCATACACACCCTCTGTGACTAGGTGGTGCATTGTGTCACATAGAGTGTGCCATGTACTGTTGTATAGTCTTACATACTGGTTCCACTTTGTTGCTGTGCAGAACATGTTTTGGAATATAGTATGTGCCAGGCACTGTCAGGTAGCTGTGGGCTGAGCAGTCCTATGTGGTATGACAGGTGTGTATCTACTGACAGCCAATAGGTTGCTATATATGGCATTTCATTGATGTCTGTACTTTAGCATGTTAAATGTGCCACATGACATGCTCACAATGACTGTTTTATTGTCTTACAGGAATATGTCTCACAACAGGAAGCCCGCCTATTCCTCCTCCGAGGAGGAGGTCATCTATGATGCCCTGGTACAGCATTACAACTTGCTGTTTTCCAGATCTAGCCGGGACCAGCATGGATGCACTGCACTGTGGCAGGATGTTGTCCGTCGTGTGAATGATGTAGGCATGCATAACCGGACGTATGAGCAGGTACGCCATCACTGCAGTGATTTAATCAGACATGTCCGGCAGCATGCCTCCGATGTCCACAGACAATAGCTTGCCACAGGTGGTGGTGCATCAACACATCCCCCCCTCAACAGAGTGGAAGAGCTGCTCCTCAGCGTGGTGGCTACTGGACAAGCAGTACAACAGACATGCGTCATCATGGAGGCCGGAGTCACCCAGCACGTAGATACAGAGCATGCAGGTAACATGGCATATCTGTAGACTACTGTTAGATCAATTATTAGAACATGCATTTACCAGCTGTGTACTGTGTATTCAGAAGATGCAGAGCCTGGTGTCATGCAATACTGATAATTTGGAACATAATTTATATGCCTGTGACTGTCACCTCTTGTACTACTGTGGAATTGCAAACACACAGCAGCAATACCATAGTTGTTGCCACTGACAAATTGTCTCATATCCTTGTAGGTCCCTCTGGTGTGATAGCAGGACAGCACACCCATGCTGTTGAGTGTTCTACATTTAATATAGCATATAACATGTGCATGTCATAGGAGACCTGTAGGCCATATACACATGTAAAACACCTACACATAATGCATGCTCTGCATGTTCTCTGTGGGACTATGCACATCCCAGTAACATGAGTATCCACCTCAAACACATGAAATATACAGAGCATCCCAACCAATTGTGATACACTGTAGTGGACATTGTATAGGCAGAGTGAATACACATGCACACAACATACACCACTTTGTCATATGCAGTTAGTGGTAATTTGATACACATGGTGTATGTAGACACATGCTGTAAGGTCATACTCCAGTATCCCAAATGTCAACAACACAGCACACATACTATACCTGGGGGTAGAGGACTATCATGGGGCGGTGTGACATGCTTCAACACACAACACATTCATGTGAGGCAATGTTCCCTATTGAACACCTTACATACCCATGTAACAACTGGCTGTAAAATGGTTAATGTAGCCAAAGTGGTGCAGGTCAGGTACAGCAAGATAGTTGCCAGTGTGACATACATTAGTGGCCTTGGTTGACCACATGATGCTGCCTGATGATGGCTCATGGCACTACACTACATCCAGTTACAGTAACTACAGTACTACACATAGCATTCATTGCTATACACCTGACAGTTGTGTGCATCCGGCCATGGTATATATATATATACCGATGAGTGATGGTGCACAGGACATTGGAAAATGTTCCAGACTTACACAGCAATGTTGTGTCCATGTACACGTTGTGTTCCAGGGTGAGGCCAATCATTGAACAACATGCATGCATCAAAGACATGTATACTGTTATCAACAAGGACTCTCCACACTTGCACTGTATGCTGTTGAGCAACACACATCCTGCATGCTAACACGTGTGATAGGACTCTTTGGCTTGTGATACTGTACTGCACCATCAACCACTAATGGATATGTTCTGTATGCTGTTGGTGTGTGTGCGTGTGTGTGTGTGTGTGTGTGTGTGTGTGTGTGTGTGTGTGTGTGTGTGTGTGTGTGTGTGTGTGTGTGTGTGTGAGTGTCTCAACTTGACTGAGTAGTGTATGTGTGCATGTGTGCATGTGTTCATGTGTGCATGTGTGCATGTGTGCATGTGTTCATGTGTTCATGTGTGCATGTGTGCACGTGTGCATGTGTTCATGTGTGCATGTGTGCATGTGTGCATGTGTGCACGTGTTCATGTGTGCTAACATCATGTACAGATTGTAAAGTGTGTTTCCTGTCTTCCTCTCACAGGTGCTGAGGTTGGGTTGGCTGAATGTGAATGCAGCAGGGAACCTGAAGTCACTGCCACAAATAGTGGAGATGATGAGACATGTATTGTGGCACATGTAGGTTTGACAGGGTCTGTCGTTGGTCTGCCAATCGACAGTACACAGCTTTCCACCCCATCTATGCGCACATTCATACTGCCAATACATCCCTCATCACCAATGGCCTTAGCCGAGGGGCAGCATACAGTTGGCATTGACCAGGATAGTGTGGTATCCATGGCACTTGCATCCCCTCACAGCAGCCATCCCCAGATTACTGGAACAGTACCACATAGGCGGATGTCCAGGGGTTCTCGTGGGAGCACCGCTGGTCGTAATGCCCCTGGCAGACGTGGCCCCACAGGTCTTACGACCTCAAGTATGTTCCGGGCTGTAATGCAGGTACAGGCACATATTGAACGGTACACCAGACAGGGACTAAGGGTGCAGAGGGCCCATTACACCGCTATCAATGACAGCATCTGTGATCTTGCCAGTGCCATCAGGAATTACACAGAGGTCAGTGATAGATGTTGGGGGGATTCATTAGATGCCCCCTACAATGTGTTTTACATGATCCAGGTCCATGCGGGATGGCTGAGATGTCGACGCAGACATATGCCAGCAACATCAATGGCTGGCAGTCATCGCGGATGGCCCACAGATCACAGCCACACCCGTAGTGGCAGTACCCTGGCCTGTCGATCGACCGTCCTAGTAGACCATGTGCATGTGGCTCTGGCCAGTCCCAGCAGGGACATGGTACACTCGACATACCTCTGCCTCTGATGATAGTACCCAGTCAGGGTTGGTACCCAATACTGTCCATAACACCCCTGCCAGGCACAGGTACCATGTACGTGGCCAGAGACAATGATCTGTACAGCCTGGCAGGTACAGTCTGTGACTGTCCCACAACCTCCCATATATGGTAGCCACATGGTGGAGCTGTGTGCATGCAGACACACATACATTAACCAAACAACTAGGGCTCACACATACACACACACACATTACATCAACATTGGCCCATGCTGTACTGTTGTCCCTCACACACACACACACACACACACACACACACACACACACACACACACACACACACACACACATGTCGATTGGATGGGTCAATGTCGGGCTCTGGCAAACCAACAACACACCCTGTGCATATGATGACACTTGTGCCACCTCCTGTCATCTGTAATATTGATGCAGGAACAGGCTAACATGGTGCTGATGCACAGGGTGACATTATATCAGTGTAGCACTATTAGCATGTTGTCAACAGGACAGTGTAATGATATCCTTGTAGGTAAATCTGAGCAGGCATGATGCATCAAAGATATGACTGTGAATGTAGCATTGTTTACACCAGTGTTAAGTCTGAGTAGGTATTGTCTGCCCATGTGCCACGTGGCTGAAGTGTATAGTGTTGCCAGCATATGTCAGTGCTTGGACAGTACGTGTGTGATGTGTGCAGTACAGATTAGCAGGTGTACATCTGTGAATATGGTGGGTGCGCACTGTCTGCATGTACGTGCTTAGTGGACACATGGGACGTGTGACATACCCTGTATTACACATTGTTAACATCTCATAGTATCTCTCGATGGCCAGTATGCATTCTACTACAGATATGTTCTAACATGGGTACACGTGTGTGTATGACATGGTTTGACACTATGCTGTGGGTGATACTGTTAATATCTGCCAATGTTTTGCATTCTGGCAGTATAGACAACCTCAACAGCTTGACCATAACCAATCATTAGATGATGTCCTGACAACTGACACACAGATGTGGGGAACTCAGTAACAGTTGGATCCTTCTGGTACTATACTATAACAGTAACCAGTGGTATTGACCGACACCCGTTCCTGGGACCACACCTGTTTGGCATATAGCCCTCTTAGGTACATGCAAACACACTAGAGATATGTCCATCCACATCTGTAAATGCATGTATTGGCCTACAATGCATTCTCTGGATGGGACACATATGCTACACAAGGGTATCATACAGACAGATACCTGTTGTCCGACACATGCTGTATAGCTCTAAGCCAACTATAGCATAGTCATCCACATTTACTATACATACTATCCCGACAGTTTCACATAGGTGGTAGCCCCCAACATGTATGTTGGGTAGCAATGTGTACATACAGCCAAGTGTTATTTCATTTGTCCCTTGGTATCCACATATCCAGAGGTATTGTGGAGTCCCTCTGTGTATCACATAAGACATTAGGGGCCTGTATGCATATCCACAAGGCTGTTGTACACCTATAATGACTGTCCATTATTGCCAGACGTTGTTGTGTATGAGCATGTATGACATATACCCCAGGCATGTACCCTCACTCACACTACTCTATAGTAACTGTCATGGGTGTGTGTGGCACAGATGACCTTGGCCACAGATCACTACAGAGGCCGGTCTTGTCACATACATACATATGTGACCTACGATCTGAGAAGCAGCGGCACAATCTGTCAAAGGAAACAAATGTATTCATGTCATATGCAGGCTTCACACCTATGTACTAATTGAGGTCACACGTACATATATTTATTTGCCACACAGATACCTGATGTGTGCAATGTACATGCTGTTTTAATCCTGATATGTCATACCATAGTAAAAGCAAAACCCACACCACATTGACCAACAGTGTCTCACGCACACACAGCATTCACAGGATTCAAACCCCTACCTAATTATGCTATGATACTAGAAAGATACGCATTAATATGATGCGCTACATGCTTTACTGGGTGTTTTGTTTTCTCCTGCTATATTTGTAGGATGCTGACATCAGCACACTTTCCAAAGAGGAATGTACCTCTTTTGATGTGTTTTCCCAGTCTCTAAAAAGAGCACTCCTCTCAAAGGAAATCACACACATACACACAACCCCCTACATACACAGTCAGCAATTGCAGGATTCAAACCCCTACCTAGTTATATTATGATACTAAAGAGATACACATTAACATGATGCACTATATGCTTTATTGGGTGTTTTTTATTATCCTGCTATATTTGTAGGATGCTGACATCATCAGACTTTCCAAAGAGGATTGCACCTCTTTTAATGTGTTTTCCCAGTCTCCAAAAAGGGCACTCCTCTCAAAGGAAACACACACATACACAGTCAGCAACTACAGAATTCAAACCCCTACCTAGCTATGCTACGATACTAGAGAGATACGCAATAACATGATGCGCTAGATGCTTTATTGGGTGTTTTGTTTTCTCCTGCTATATTTGTAGGATGCTGACATCAGCACACTTTCCAAAGAGGAATGTACCTCTTTTGATGTGTTTTCCCAGTCTCCAAAAAGAGCACTCCTCTCAAAGGTAATCACACACATACCCCATCCCACATACACAGTCAGCAATTGCAGGATTCAAACCCCTACTTAGCTATGTTATGATACTAGAGAGATACGCATTAACATGATGTGTAATATGCTTTACTGGGTGTTTTGCTTTCTCCTGCTATATTTGTAGGATGCTGACATCAGCACACTTTCCAAAGAGGAATGTACCTCTTTTGATGTGTTTTTCCAGTCTCCAAAGAGGGCTCTCCTCTCAAAGGAAACACACACATACACAACCCACACACACAGTTAGCAATTGTAGATTGCAAACCATTACCTAGCTATGTTATGATATTAGAAAGATACGCATTAACAGGACACACTACATACTTTACTGGGTGTTTTTTATTATCCTGCTATATTTGTAAGATGCTGACATTATCAGACTTTCCAGAGAGGATTGTACCTCTTTTAATGTGTTTTCCCAGTCTCCAAAAAGGGCACTCCTCTCAAAGGAAACACACACCCCCCACATACACAATCAACAATTGCAGGATTCAAACCCCTACCTAGCTATGTTATGACATTAGAAAAAGACGCATGAACACAATGCACTATATGCTTTACGGGGTGTTTGGGTTTTACCTGCTATATTTGTAGGATGCTGACATCAGCACACTTTCCATAGAGGAATGTACCTCTTTTGATGTGTTTTCCCAGTCTCCAAAAATGGCTCTCTTCTCAAAGGCAACACACACATACACAGTCAGCAATTGCAGGTTTTGAACCACTACCTAGCTAGGTTTTGATATTAGAGAGGTACAAATTAACATAACACGCTACATGCTTTAGTGGGTGATTTTGATTATCCTGCTATATTTGTAGGATGTTGATATCATCAGACTTTCCAAAGAGGAATGTACCTCTTTTGATGTGTTTTCCCAGTCTCCAAAAATGGCGCTCCTCTCAAAGGAAGCACACACATACACAATCAGCGATTGCAGGCTTTGAACCTCTTCCTAATTATGTTATGATACTAGAGAGACGCGCATTAACACGACACACTATATGCTTTACTGGGTGGTTTCTTTTCTCCTGCTATATTTGTAGGATGCTGACATCATCAGACTGGACACGGTAATGTGTGTACACTTTGTTTTATGCAATCCCAGGAATGAACCATGTGGGTCATCAGGTGTTAACAGCTTGTACAGGACCCCATAATTCTTAGCTTGTGTGATCTATCTGTGGACAAATTGCCATTCCTTCATATGACAACACATATTTATGCACAAATTGTTGATATTGTAGATACGACATGTGTCTGGGATGTTGATAAAGGGCTATTCAAAGTCTATGTGGGGCATGTGTAGCTCCATTTAGTGATGTATGTCCTGGGTGGCTGCCTTGCAAACAGTCTAGCATGTTTGGAAACCATGATCTGCCCATGAACATACCACAGTTGGTAGGGTTGTATGTTTGTCAGCTTCCAATAGCTCTGTTTATGACTTCAATCATGATGGACTCCATGGCCTTGTAGATCAGACTTTATTGGACTATACTTCCCATGGTGTGTTGTGCACCAACACTTGTGGGGAGTGCCATATTTTGCTGTAAAACATTCAACGGTTTCAGATCCTGTGGTGAGGGTGAGTCTCAACAGACTGTTCAGGTGCAGGGTCTGTATGTTCTGTAGTTCACTCATGACACATATAGGGAAACAATGTAATCCAATTGCTGCCATGCATTTGGCTTTGGTGGGAGCTATTTACCCATTCTACATGTGAAATCTCCTGGTATGATGATGGGGCCTTTCGTCAGTGGGAGGTGGGTATGTATATATGGGCCTGTCTGACAGGATGTCGGCATTGTCAGTCAGGTACAGTTGGCCCTGACTCAGGACATATATGAGTGTACATTGCTATTTATGACATAGCTGAAGGAGGTGTCATGTTTCAGTCTGGACTCCTTCGCAGCTACTCTCTACAAAACACAGACGAACCTGAGCACTAAACCCCTGTTATACTCTTTTACACACTTAACACCCTACTGATCCTTTGTGATCAGTCAACAGAGTATGTCATCATAATATCCTGGCATGTCCAGGGGTCGGTTTCGTGTGTACTCTCCAGTCCAGCTGGTGAATATTGGAATTTTGACACAATGTCACAACTGCCTTATGTGCAACCCTATCCTCCTAGCAACAAACTCAGATATATGTGAGAGATGCAACTATATAGACATAAAGGAGGCTGAGCTCTCTCAACCCATGACTGGCACAGTCTATAAGGGGGTGAAGGTAACCACACACACCACACACACCACAAATCCAGTCTCACATAGACCTATAGCGACAGCAATCAAACTACATTATCACACATAAACATACTCGAAGGCTCTAAATAACCTCTGCCTAAGCAGCAGAGACCTCCAAAGCAGACACACAAACAACTGCTACCCCACTACAATACCCACATATCACATAGTTCACAAAGTCAGTGTGCCACACTGTCACTGCCCTTAGGGCTACACAACTCACCTAACACACTTGTAATAGGTGACACTTATTGTCAGACACACTAACGTCCCACTCACCAGGCCGAAGAAGGGGATGGTCACTATGAGATGTCTGTCGGGTGCCAGGATCCGCCACATAACACATGCACTCAGGTCACTCCAAAGCAAGTACAGAAATGGCTCCATCATTGTCCATGCTGGTGCGAATAACCTCAGACGTTCCTCCCTGGACCACATGTCATGATACATTGAGGAACTCTCTGATCATGTAGCCAAGGCCAGTATGACCCTGACCTTGTGTAGCATCTTACACTCACCAAGAATGATGTCACAGTATACAGACAAAATGATCACTTTTAACAGTTGGCTAACATATTGGTGTCATTCAAAGGGGATCCAGTGTCTGTCAGCCTGGGGTGACATGCTCGACATGCCACGTAGCTTCACTATGGACAGCTTGCACCTGTCACCCTTGGGCTTTCGAATACTGGCAAAGGCTCTTGCCACCCCCATAGTGCCTTTTTTAAGCGAGGCTCAAAAGACAAACCCATCTCCATAGACATTACAGGGTAGAAGAAACTAAGGGTAATGCTGCTCAACATCAGATGTGTTACCCTCAAATTGTGCCCACTCAGGACTCTCCTTAGTATGGAGAATAGCGATATCTGTGCACTAACAAACGCCTGGTTCAGGCTCACAAATGCACACCAGCACTACCAGGTTATGTTTCATACCATACTTTCTGACCACAAGACTCGGAACAGACAACACAAATAGGGGGAGTATCCATATACATCACAGATACACACACCTCCGGGTTAGTAGCACTGCACGAAGCATCGCAGACCATACATGTGCAACTAACAGTGTGCAAAACTAACTTAAGGTTCGTAGCCTGCTACAGACCACCCTCCCAAACTTAGGAACCACACTCGGCTTTCCTGGGAACACTGGAGAATATGAAGGTCTCCCCAAACACCATTATATTGGATGACTTCAAATACCCAAACATTGACTGGGGATACTACTGAAGCCCCAACAACCTCGCCCAACAGTTGCTACTTTTTGTAAACTGAAATGCTATGGCACAACTGGTCACCCACACCCACAAGAGGGGAAAACATATTGTACCTGATTATCACCAACATGGGGACTCTATGTTCCACACCAGAGGTATACCCCTCATTGTTAATGTCAGACCATACATTTATCTCACTGGACATCCATATCCCGTCCCCACATGCATCGTAGGTAATCTTGGTGAACTTCTCAAAAGCAAACGTCACACTTCTCCAAACCAAGGTGGTATCCTTCAAAGACCCTGGAACAGTGGTAAATACAGCTCAGACCGCTGAATCCTTTACAAACGCATTCTATGGACACCTACTGGACTGCATGGATCATGCTATCCCAAATAAAAACAAGACTCACTCCTCCAATGGCAGGGGACCTGTCTGGTGGACCCTGGCCATTAATAAGCTATACAACGAAAGGAGGAGGCTATTACATGATAGAGCACAATCCCAGACAGGGAAGGCATCTGTGATCTGTACTAGCAGAAAGCTACAATCACTCATGTATTCGTCTAAGGCCCACTTCTAACGGACTATTGCACCAGACACTTAGGACAATCACAAGGCCTTCTTTAGTTATGTCAGGAACCTGGGTGGACACTCACTGATATGCTGTGAGTTACTGCACACTGACTAAACATACCCTGAACCTACAGACATTGCTAACATCCTGTCAAACAGGTTCATTGCAGATGTCTCCCCCCATCCCCCCTAAGGAGCAACTGTCCATACCAACAGAGTGTAACCTCCCTGACATCACAAATGAACAGGTAAGTGCTGCCCTCCCCAAAGCAGACAACACAGCATTAATGAGACCAGACGGTGTCCCGGCCTGCATCTTACACAAGCTTCATGACGAACGTAACCCTCACATTAAGTCACTGTTCCATATCAGAGTTACTACAGGATATGTACCCAAGGAATAATGTACAGCGACAGTGGTCCCGCTCCACAGAGGTGGTGCCACAATGGACCCCAGACAATATCACCCTATAAGCCTAACTAGCCTGTTCTGCAAAGCTATGGAGTGTATTGTCATGGAACTCATACACATAGACATTGGGAACCTACAGACACTGGGTCCTACACATTTCAGCTTTGTTGTGGGCAGATCTTGCCTCTTGAACCTGTTTGTATTCTTTAAACAGTTACCAGGTCCATAGACGTAGGGAAGGTTGCCCACACAGCCTACCTGGACCTTGCAAAACCCTTCAACACAATACCCCACTCGGCCATTATACATAGGCTCACCAGCGTCAATATTGACACATATCTTAGAGGATGGATTGCTAACTGGATCGGGGATAGCACCCACATGGTCAGTATTGCAGGTGCCATGTCTGACTATACACCAGTTACACGTGGCATCCCAGAAGGCTCAGTCCTGGGACCTCTCTTATTCAGTATATATTTCTCTGATGTACAGGCTAACACAGGATGAATATGGCTGACCATGTTCGCAGATGACTGCAAACTGGGTGCCATAATCAACTCTCCAGCTGGCACATGCATACTCAAACAGGGTCTCACAGAGATGGATGACTGGTGCCAGAGCCATGGCCTATAGCTAAATGCCATTAGATGCATAGTCATCCCCTTTGGGAATAACAACATGACCACACATTACCACATAGTTGGTAATCCATTACGTACGGTAGGAGTTGTTAGGGGTTTGGGGACACGACTTGTTTGTACTCTCACCTTTGACAATCACGTTGCCAATGTGGTTAAACAGACCTTCTATATAGCCCACCTTATTCCATATGGTTTCACATCTAGATAAAGTGAGGTCATTGTGCCCCTATACTCATCACGACCATGCTTGGTTACAATGCCCCATTTAGGATGTACCTTACCTGACACCAGCAGCAACTGTAATGGCCACAAAAGTTCCTCAACAAGCCGATCTAAGGACTCACACAGATGTCCTGCGCAGTTCGGATACAGTAACTCCAGCTCTACTCATTCGCTTACTGCCTACTCGGATGTGATGTGTGCCTGTTGTTTAAGGAAATGTCCAACCCAGAATTAATGGACATGCTCCACCTCAGGATGTCAGAATCCCTTGGAGCTACACACTCCAGGGACATAAACCTCAGCACAGATGTTAATAGGACATGCTGGAGGGACAGATTCTTATCCCAGAGGCTCCACTCACTCCGGATTGTCATCCCGATTTCACATAGGCAGAGCCGCCCACTGACCACCTACAGGAGACATCCTGACAAGTGGATGGGTGATTGTATGTTTACCCCTCGGATATCTTCTGTGTCCCTGCTAGACAGAGGCACAATAGACTAAATGTAAATGGGTTATCTTGTGTGACCTACTACTCATAGGCACAGTGTACTAATCTGACAGTGTTGCGAAAGCCAAACACACTCTGGCTAGGCTTGTACATGCCCTAGGGCAGATAGCCTAGTATCAACCTCTGAACCTATGATAATGTTCGGGATGCACAATGTTTATTGATGATACTGATTGCAGGTTTTTATCGTCTTTGCTTTCCCACTTTCTATGAACACCTTCGGTATCTGCAGAACATATTTGATTATGACAGGGTTCCACTATATTATCTATGTGTCTGTTGTCATATAACTGTGTGCACAGGGTGGATTGCTGAATAGTGAGAGGTGCCTGGGTTAACACATGCTACTGCCGGATATGTGTGGCCCACTGCTGTACTCAGACATGGCCTAACTGTGTGAGCATGCCCGGTTCGGCCTTTCAGTGTTTTGTTACCTGACATTTGTCTCATTTATTCAAGTGTGTGAGCATGCCCAGTGTGACCTTTCAGTATGTTGTTGTCTGAGATCCACTACATTTGTTGATGTGTGTGAACATGACCAATATTAACATTTATACTGTGTGTGTTGAAAGTCAGGTTCTATTCTTACTGCAGGACTCACCTTTGTGTCATAACTTGACAGGGATTATGCTGTGCCTGCAGGGTTTCCATGAGATACTTTGCATAGACTTATCAACATTTCTTCATACAGTCTGACCACTGCAATACTGTCATGGTTTAGTGGTTCAACACTATGACTATAGTGCACAGTATACTGGGTTCGAGGCCCATCACTGCTTTATCTTTTCATACTGAGCAGACCAGACTGCTTAAGGGCCAGTAGAGCATATATGAGCATGTTGGCTTTTGTTCAGCTATGCCCTACTTATACCAAGCTTGTCCGACATTGCTCAATATTAACCAACATTGCTGGACGTTGCCCAATATTACTCAACATTGACCACAGTTGTGCTAGTTGGTGTATGCAATTTTGTTTACATATACTACATGGTGGTAAATGTTGTTTAACACTGATTTATATTGCTTAACACATGGCAATCATGCCTCAGGTGGTGCTGCAGGGCTGCCTATGTTGGATGCACATACTACACTCCCTATACATGTTTGAAAACAGGTAGTGTCAAGTTAGGCATCCCTTTTACTATACGCGCGAGTCAGAGAGAGGTATCATTTCCAGAGTTCCTACTGAGCCAGTGTTTGTGCTATGCGTTGCATCTTTGCCAAGGCTAAAGCATACTGGGCATGCCTCCTTCTGCCTACTGGGGCAGGCTCAGGTTGTTCCTCCTCTGAGTCACGCTCTGCCTGTGATAGCCTTGGCAATGGTGGGGGGCTGTTTGGCCCGGGCCTATGCTGGTCCTGCTGCAGCTGTTTTCACAGGATCATATTATGTAGCATAGAACATACCATGACAATTTGGGTACATGTAGTTGGTGAGTACTGCAAGGCTCCACCAGATGTGTCCAGGCACTGGAACCTTGACCTGAGCAGGCCAAACACACGCTCGATTACATTTCGTGTTTGTGCATGTGCCTCATTATGGCGTTCCTGTTCAGGTATGTGTGCATTTCTGATGGGTGTCATCAGCCACGGTTCCAGTGCAAAGCCAGCATCCCCCACTAGGTGACAATGTGGGATGTCCCCATTGGCAAATGTCTGGTACAGCTGTGTCAGATGCCAGATATGGGAATCATGGTAGCTTCCAGGGCAGCCAGCACACACATTCAGTATTATGCCCTGGGCATCACACATGACCTGGCAGTTGATGGAGGGGAAGCCCTTGCGGTTGTAGTAGACCCTACTCCGCTCACTGGCTGGTGCTTTGATGCATATGTGCGTGCAGTCTATTGCACCCACTACCTCAGGGTATTCCGCTATTTGCTGGAAGAGACGCATATTGCTGGCCAATACCTCACGGGAATTGGGGAAATATACATGATCGCCGACATGTGCTGACATGGCATCCAGGAACTGGTGCAGTACCCTGGATGCTGATGCCTGTGATATCCCCATCATATCACCAGTTGGTCTCTGGAAGGTACCTGTTGCTAATATTCTTAGGCCAACACATACCTTGGTTTCCACTGGGATGGGTTCCCCTCTGTTGGTTCTGTGTGTGAGGCGTGGCCTGCACATCTCAACAATTTGCTGCAGGAGGTCTCTGTCCACTCTATAGCGCTCCACTATCTCCAGCTCATGTAGCCCCTGGTAGGTTACCCTGGGCCTGTACACTCTTCTCCGTCTCCTCACTGTGGGTTGTCCAGCAGCATTTGCATTGTCACCACCCTCAGCATGTTGCATATGTCGCCTTATAACAGCAATGGCAGCCCCTAACATTTCTTTGTCTCAGTAAAGCTTTTTCAGTTTTCACTTCTATTAGCTTACTGCAGTGTTGCAGTGTCTCTTGAGAGAAACATAATGGACTGTTGTTTGCAGAGTTTTAAGTGCTGGGCTGGGCTAGTGACTGCCTGTGTAATTGCCTGATTCTGATTGTTTTCACCTGCTAGCTCTGCTAGTACTCCCTGGTAATTACCTACTATTTGTTGTGCTTCCTTTTTCCTTTCTGTTTCCTCGGGGGAGGGGGGGGGCAGCGCCGTGCACACAAGCGCAAACACACGCACAGCAGCTCACATGCACGCACACATGCTTACACAGACTAAAAGTTGCTTATTCTTGTTAAAACGCATGCACACCGGCGCAAACACGCTTACAACTATTTGAACATCCTTATACATGCTTACTCCGGCTTAAATGCACGCACACAAGCTTACACGCACGCACACAGTCTTACTCGGGTTTACAGGTGCGCACACATGCGCATACATGCTCAGCAAGAAACTTTAGTGTTATCCACGGCATACACCTTCGATTTCTTGCCTTTACCTAGCCTACCTGTTGACACACCTCTTTCAATGATGTGTAAATGACAGCTGACGCATGCCACTCTGCTCCAATGAGCTTCACTTCTTTCATACATACCCCCCTCGTGATGTCACCTATCTTCTACTCTGTTACTCCCCTTATCCTACTCCTACACTCCACTGACTGTGCTCATTTGCTATATAAACTTGTGATTCACTATCCTAACCTTCATTTGCATAGGATTGCCTACTAATGCTTGGTTACATCTCTTAGACTGAGTTTCCCCCTTAGCAACCTCTACTCGGTGGCCATGTTGTCTTCAGCCTGCCATTCCCTTGCATTGTAAATTCATATTAGCAATAAAATCCACATTTGTGGATCTTAATTATTGCTTTTCTGGTTTTTAGGGCACAGAGCGTTTGCGTGGCACTGCGCTATGCTTAAACCCCAGAGATCGGGATGAAAAAAAAAAGTAATTTTATTTTTATTTTGCATCTTTGAACGTTGCCAATGGCCGAATTTTTGGCCATTGGCATGTTTCCTCATGTAAATGCATCCTTTTTTTGGAGCTGTCACGGCTCCGTTTTGCTATTTGCAGAACCGTACTCAGTTGTCAGCTGAGTACATTTCTGCAAATAAGACTACTCCTACTCAGACAGGTTCGGGTTTCCTGGATTGCAAATTTACCTCATTTACATAGCTTTCGCCTGCAATTGAGGTAATTTGCATATCCAAGCCCTGTCCGTGTAAGACTCGTTTTCAGAGCTCTGTTGCATGCCCCTACTGGCTGTTCCTGGTTCACTCTGCGGACATGTTGGCTGCATGGAGTCTTACTCTACTCTTAGACTCCGTGCAAGCCTTCATGAATCCGGCCCACTGAGTAAAAATATTTATGTTTTGCAATAAACATAAAATTCACTTTCAAGTATAATTCTTGAGGTAGAAAAAGAACAAAAAATTAATTGTGATAACTTCTATAAGAAAAAGGATAATGTGTTTAATTCTAAGTTCAGATCAAAAATGTTGGTAAATCTAATTGTGAAACAATTGAGGTTTCCTGATGAAAAAATTTGACTGTAATTAAAAATGTTCAACTTCAAGTTGAAGAGAAACTTTTAAGTGCGAAAATTAAAATAAACCCGGGCTTTCAAGAAACAGTTTACTTATTAGCGAGATGAGCAGTAGCATTAATCGCACATTAATGCTACTCCTTGCACTTACACAAATACAAGGATGTTTTGTGGACAGCAAAAGTGTTGCCAGCCAGGAAAATATGTAGAGTAGCACTAATACAGAAAGTGGATGCATACAAGTTTGCCAGTGGACAAACCTGCTCAGCGAGATTGTGCAGACAGGCACAATGACTATCGGGGTGTAAATACTCCAGCAAGAGCAGTATTGACAGATTAAAACAAAGTGTACTCAGTGCAATGTCCACTACAACAATTATTTGCAGAATAAAATAATAAATGGGAGGGGGGGGTGGCAATGCCAAGGGCAAATAAAATGAAACGTTCACTAGGCAGGGAAAGTGTGCTAATGAAAATGGACATACATGAATGATAAGGACAAAGAAAGAGTAAGACAGCATGTTAAATATGGCAATGTAGCCAAGATAGGATATGTCAAGGTATGTACTCTTGCAGGACAAGTTAGAAGCATAACATTAAGCAGATATATAGAATAGACACTACTTTTTACACTTCCTGTGTCAGTATATTTATACCATCACACAGGATTGCATATATATATATATATATATATATATATATATATATATATATATATATATATAACATAACTGTCACACAAGGTTACATATTAATGGAGATGATTGGTTGTGATATAAACATCACTGACGTACTTACTGGAGAGGACATTTAGCAAGAATGGTATACACAGTAGGGGGTACGTGCATATTGTGATGATCTGCAAAATAACTTGCTTGAATATGACTGAAATGTCAGCATATCTCTCAACCAATCATGAACATATAGCAACAGACTTATGGACCATACCTCTCAACCTCTTAGAGAAAAAATCTGGACAAAGCCTAAAATGATGGGAGTACAAATAGGGGCAGATTTTAAATATTGCTCTTTAAAACTTAGAAAGTTGATAGAATAATAGGTTTTGCATTGTCATGAATTTTCTGAAGGATGTGGAGTCTCAAACTCAAATGTTTGTCATTATTTAATTACTTCAATTCTCAGCTATTTGCCCAAAATGTACAGATTTTAAGAGGAACACACCAAAAATATGAGGCAAAAATCTGGACATTCTGTGAAAATCTGTACAGTTGAGAGGTATGTGACAGCTGTAGACAGAAGCAAGCATAATCAGGGACAATTTTAAAATATTAACACCATTAATCTGTGATATTGACAGAATTTGTGAGTTTAAGTTATTATACATGTTCTACAAGAACAGACATGTACAACTGTAGTGATTGTCAGTATTCTAAAAGGGGAATTTACCACTGCTTCCCCAAAAATGACCTGGTTTTGGAGAGGTTAAGACGGTAGTGTTAAACTTGGAGTCTGAATAAGGGGCAATTCTGATCAGTTGAGATAGATACATGACACATAAGCCAGAAGCCATAGCTGCAAGAATCAAACCCATGTCATCAATGTTGTCAGTGAGGTGTGTTTTTCCTCGGTGCAACATAGGAAGATGTATCACACATCCATCTGTAGAACACCTTGAAGAGAAGTCTGCACTGTCAAATCCTAATGGTTCTGCATCCCAAAGAATAGTTCTGCATGGCTGACAAGATGTGTGGGAGCTCACTGTGCCAAATGTCCTACACCTGACTAAAGCATTACTGCATGGATCTGTGGCAGCATGAAGCCTTACTGCTTGATAGAGGCTGTGAGGATATAGCTGCCAGAGACCAGCAGCTTCAAGGACCATCCTTCCTGCAAAGTGTGAAGACATCTGCACATGGTAAGCAAATGTTTCTTTGCCTATTGCTAAGTGTTATTTTCATATATAATTATCTTGTGTGAGGAGAGTGTAATGAGTGTCTGTATTGCTGTACCGTTTGCAATTGTGTAAACAATGCTAATTTTTGTTCATCTATGTTGGATTAATATTTAGTGGAGTAGAAATTTCATTCTTGTGTTTGTTGCTTGCTATCACAGGTGATCCGGACAGTGGAAGCATAGGACTCCTACTACCTAATGTTGGAGTATCAGTAGGCTCTGATGATGATGGTGTCCAAATGGAGGCACAATCAGGGGGTGTTTAGAGGTTGAATCTGACACTGAGGTTGTGACTCACACATCCCGTGGATTTGTCTCAGAAAAAGTCAGAATGAATACACATACCCATTCCACTGAGCTCTCAGATAGTGGATGGGTTGAGTGTGACACAGTTGACCAGGGTAGTGTGGTTACTTCAGTTTCAGTGTCAGTTGATTCTGGCCATAGCCAAAGTATGGTTACGGTGCCACACAGGAGTGTTGGTAGGAGTGTTCAGAGGAGGCCTGTTGCCCAACCTCAACCTGATCCTGGTGTGTCCTTATGTGCCACCCAATGTATGTTAAGGGCCATCTTGGTTGCAAAGGCACATTCCACTAGGGCCTCTAAGGACATGATTAGGGTTCTAGATGTGGACCTAGGTGACATGCATGACTGCTTCCTTTGTGTGGTTGATTCAATGGATCAGATGAATGGCTCATTGGAATGGGCAGTATCTGTGATGGAAGTCTGCTGGGAGGTGGACAGCATCTACATGGCTGTAGGTCCACAACATCATCTGCTGTTAGCCAGTATTGTCATGCCCAATCCCGCTCCTGTAGTGGTACTAATTACACTCGTCCACCAGTGGTTGAGTGTCCACACCCAGACATATTAGGCCATGGGGTCATGGACCTGGGAGTATTCATGAGGAGAGCTTCTCCAGCAGACATCACTTATGTTCAGGTGGCACCAGTACATTTGATCATGAGCATGGAGATGCCGGTGCAAATCCTGACAGAGCCAGTTGTCATGGTCAGGGTCAAGAATGATGAACTGATACCTCTACCATGCACAGCTCATAACTGTCAGACACACTAGGACCTAGAGCTAGCGCAGAGCTTGGCTGTGATCATGCAGACACTCGAGCACACACATTTCACATTGAGTGCCCATAGAGACACCCACACATAACAGATACATGAGGGTTGCAGGTCATTCTGTCTTTTTGGCAATTTGAGAATTAGCTACATTTCTGCCTGTCCATCTTTTCTACTCTCACACACTCACTACATTTGTGTCAGCCTTGGCCTCTTGCCCCACCAACCCCCCAGGCTGTGCAAATGGTGATAACTTTGCCATCACCTAGTTTCTATCTTTTGAATTAAGGGATACACATGTATTTTGTCCGATGCATAGGGTGCATAGTAAACTGAGTGCTTAGTGTATGTACTGGTGATGTTATTTTCAAATGTTTACTGATTTATTACAGCCTTTTAATGTTGTGATTACTACCTTGAAGTTGTTGCTACATCGATGAGGCTCATTATTCCACTTCTGAGAATGTAGGGATAATTAGACTTTGGAATGCTTTTTCTATTCTGAGTATTTTAAATGCATGAGACATGTTAGCTGATAAACAGCAGAAATCTATCTACATAAGTCAGTCTTGTCATATATTGATGTCATTGCTGAAAAACTCATGCACATTCTACTTTGGTACATTTTCAAGTAACAGTTTACAAGTATCTGCCATTCATTCCAGTTCTTACACATTTATTTTGCTGTTCCAGGTTCAGCTCTTACTTTGATAGTCCTCCAGTTATAGCTGCTGCAATTTTGGACTAACTCTGTCTGATGCTAGCAGTACACATTCATTACATGGGTAAGTAAAGGTTGTGTGCATTGCCTGGCATCAGTTTTACTATATGTATGTGCATAGAATAAAAGTTGTACCCCTTAGCTAGTCAGCAAGTGTGCTATCCATTGCTTCTTGGCCAGGGTGAGGGTATATCTTGCACACCTATATCTACATACACCCACGGCAGCTTTTGGTTTCCCTCTGACTTCTCACGTGTGTGTGGTCATGGTGACCGTGCCAGTGGTTGTGGAATGTGTGCTCCTTCCCCTTGACGTTCCTGTTGCAGCTGTTTTCACAGGATAATATTGTGTAGGATAGGACAGACAGTCATAATTTTGGCACAAGTGAGGGCTCCCCTGATGTATCTAGGCACTGATACTGTGACTTCAGCAGCCCAAACCCATGTTCTATGATATTGCTTGTTTAAGAGCATGCCTCAATATAGCATTCCTCCATGGGTGTGTGCACATTTCTGATGGGTGTCATCAGCCATGGTTCAAGTGCATACCCTGTATCCTCCAGTAAATGGTCTTGTGGTATATCACCCCTGAAAAATCTCTGGTAGGGTTGTGAGTTGTGCTACATATGGGAGTTTTGGTAACTGCTGAGGCTGCCAGCACAACTGCTGAGGCTGCCAGCACACACATTCAGGATGATTCCCTTAGCATTACACGTAACCCAGCAGTCAGAGTGGAACCCTTTTCTGTTTATACAGACCCTTCCCTGTTCCCAATGTGGTACTTTGATATCAATGTGCATGCAATCTTATAACACTCAAGACTTCAGGGAAGTGTGCTATGGGGTAGAAATCCTGTATAGTTGTAGCTCAGTCCTCAGGGATAGAGGGGAAATATATATATAGTCACTGGCATCCTGTAGCATGGCATTCAGGAATTTATGTATGATCCTGGATACTATTGACAGTGACACCCCCAGCAT
Organism: Protopterus annectens; assembly: GCF_019279795.1. Taxonomy (NCBI): domain Eukaryota; kingdom Metazoa; phylum Chordata; order Ceratodontiformes; family Protopteridae; genus Protopterus; species Protopterus annectens. Next base: position 1,036,971,268 of record NC_056727.1, on the reverse strand, counting down.
GTGTCCTGTTTGTCTCTCCAAGGTTCCTGTAGCTAAAATTCTAAGTGCTACACATACCTTGGTCTCTACAAGTATTGGTTCCCCTCAGTTTGCCTTTTTCTCAATTGAGGATGACAGAGGTTGCAGAGTTTCTGTAGTGTGACTCTATCCACCCTGTAGTGCTCTACTATTTCTACCTCATGCAAACCATGGTAAGTTAAATGTGCTCTTAACAGTCTTCTTGTTCTTGCACAAGGTATATCAGATGCAGCAGCAGCACCATAGACTTGAACGTGTTGCACAGCAGTCCCTAACATTCTTTCCCTCTAATGTTGTTTCCTTGTCTGTATTCCGATAGGTTTTGGAATACAAGGCAAAAAGCTACACTAAGTATACATGATTTTTTTTATAGCTTGTTGAATAGCTCCTCCATCTTGGATTGGTTGATTAACATACACTTTAGCTGCTTATACTGTAATTAGCATGCCATGATGTTTATCATGCTTGAGTGGTTCTACACATCATGTAGAGTTGCTTACTGAATAAAAATCAAAGAGAAACATTGGGCCAGATTCACGAATGGCCAAATTCCATGCAGGAATAGTATAGCCATTCCTGCACACAATATGGCCATCGTGCGATCCAGGATAGGGCCGTTTTCGCGTGCACAAGCAGCTCCATTCAGTATGCATATCACCTCATTTGCTTGTGAAAACCATGCAAATGAGGTGATTTTGCGATCCAGCTGAACAGATTCTGTATAGGAACAGTGTCAGTGCAAAAACGTATTTGGCTAGTAGCCAAATACATTTTTGCATCTGACAAAATGGAGGCAAGACAGCTCGCGAAAAGCATGTATTATGTAGAGCAGACAAGCCAATGGCCAAATATAAAGCCATTGGCATTAAAATCCACATAATTTTTGTAAAAATAAAACTTTTATTTTTTTTTTGACTGATCTCGGCCATTTAAGCTAAAGGCAGCAGCGCACAATCACAGGGGTGCTGAAAAAAAAAAAGGGAAAAACAGCCATTTAACAGAAATATGCATTCTGCCATTGTAGTCAATGGCAGGCAGAATGTAAACAAGACAAGGGAGCACTGGTTGCCAAGGGGAAAGGTTGTGCTTGGGAATTGCAACTATGGACCTGCACACTGGGGTATGCAAATGAAGGGACCTATACTGAATCACAGATTTCTACCTACTGGAAGCCTGCACCTAATTGTGCAGGTGCAGGAATAGGGAGACATGTAGGCAGGACAAGATGATGACTTCAGTAGGGGGTGTGTCATGCTTGGTGTAAACTTACTGGAGCCATGCAGCCCATGTTTGCTCTTAGCTAAGCAGAGCTAAGGAAGGGGGTGTGTCTCACATTGTTGAGCACAGTTTTCCCTGCTTAAACGGGTGTGTGCCCCGCGCACCAGGTTTTAAACAAAAAAAATAAGATAAACAGGAAATAGCTTAGTTCGCATGTGAGCACTGGGTATGTGTGGTGTGCTTCAGGGCTTAAATGTGAAGGCAATGGGAAGGGAAAACAGCAGTAAGAAGGCAATCAAGGAGAACTAGCATAGCTGGCAGGTGAAATGTATCAGGATCAGCCAATTACACAGGCAGCAGCCCAGCCCAGCACAGTACTATAAACTATGCAAACCCCTTTCACTCTGTTTTTTCCCACAAACTCTACACCACCGGTGTACACAGACGGGGAAATTTTACCTTACAAAACTAACAAAATGATAGGGGTCTGCTGTCGCTCTCTTACATCAATATGTGGAAAAGGCTGAGGGTGGTGAGGATGTGAATGCTGATGACCATCCCACAGTGAGGAGGAAGAGAAGAGTGTATAGACCTAGGGTAACTTACCAGGGCCTACATGAGCAGGAGATAGTGGAGTGCTATAGGGTAGACAGGGACATTCTACAGCAAATTGTTGAGCTGTGTTGCCCCCGCCTGACACACAGACCCAAAAGAGGGTAACCCATCCCAGTGGATACAAAGGTATGTGTAGAATTAAGAATACTAGCCACAGGTACCTTCCAAAGGCCAACTGGGGATATCATGGGGATCTCACAGGCATCAGCATCAAGGGTACTCCACCAGTTCCTGGATGCCATGTCAGCACATGCTGGTGAGCACATATATTACTCCCATCACCCATGAGGCGTTGACCAGCAGTATGCATCTCTATTCCACCAAATAGCAGAATACCCTGAGGTAGTGTGTGCTATAGACTGCACGCACATACACATCAAAGCACCACCCGGCGAGCAGGGTAGGGTCTACATAAACCGTAAGGGCTTTCCCTCTAGCAACTGTCAGGTCATGTGCGATGCCCAGGACGTTATCTTGAATGTGTGTGCTGGCAGCCCTGGAAGCTATCATGACTCCCACATCTGGCATATGACACAGCTGTACCAGTTATTTGCCAGTGGGGACATCCCATATGGCCACCTAGTGGGGGATGCCGGTTACGCACTGGAGCCATGGCTGATAACACCCATCAAAAATGCACACACATCCGAACAAAAACTCCATAATGAGGCACACACATAAAATAGAATCATAATAGAGCATGTGTTTGGGATGCTCCACTCACGGTTCCGCTGCCTGTACATATCTGGTGGAGCCTCGCAGTACTCTCCGGCTACATGTACACAAATGTACATAGTATGTGCCATGCTGCTCAATATGATCCTGCAAAAACAGCTGCAGCAGGAACAGCACAGGGTAAGGCCACAAAGCCCCCCACCATTGCCAAGACCATCACAGGCACAGGGGGACTCGGAGGAGGAATAACCTGTGCATGCCCAGCATGCCCAGTATGCCCAGGCCTTGGCAAAGAGGCAATGCATAGCACATACACTGACACAGTAGGGACCCAGGGAATGACGCCTCTCTCTGACTCGCACATACAGTAAAAGGGATGCCAAACATGACACTACCTGTGCTTTACCATGATATAGGGAGTGTACTATGTGCATCTGACATATTCAGCCCTCCAGCACCATCCTCAATACTATCCCAGCCACAAGGTAAGTCACTCTTCCTATCAATTGCTGAATGGAGCAGTATGTTCTGATAGTTGTATCTATGGTACAGATGTGAGCATGCAAGGGAATCGGGTGGCTGAACGGGATGGCAGCAGATAGTGGACACCTATATGGGCAGCATGAATTCACTAACAAATACTGGTGTCAACACACTAGGCAGTACTAGACAAGGTGACAAATCCCACTGCAGTACATGTGGTGGCCCAAATGTGTGTCCATAGGACACACACATGCATGTCAGTGAGGTTCACATACCCACCACCAGCCTCAGCCAGCAGAACAGGTGTAGATGACCATAAAGAAAGGCTGGGCTAGGGCCTCCAATTGATGGCCATGGTGAACAGCCCCCCTCCAGACCTACACAGACAAGACTGCAACAGGTCTGGCAGTTGTATGTTAGTTCTGAAGGCTAAGAAGTCAGAAA
>NC_056727.1:1036947815-1036952815 GCF_019279795.1 Protopterus annectens | reverse complement strand
CCCCTCCCCCCATTTTGCAGCCTTTGTCCACATCTTTTTTACTTAAGGGTGGTGAGGTATGGTGCTGGGTATAACTGCAGTAAGTGTTATGTATATATATATATATATATATATATATATATATATATATATGGTTCTACCTGACTTCGTCGACAGCGCAGAAGACCGACATCGGAATCCGGAGCTCCAGAAGATCGAAAGCGAAGAAGACCGACGCGAATCGCGAGTGGCAGAACATCGACAATGCAGAAGACCGACACGACGGATGACAACACCAACGCCGAGGATGCCGACATGGGGAAAGGCTGTGTGAGTATGCGGTAGTGACGGACGTTAGGGTGCGAGGCAGGTAAGTGTGGAGATTGACGGTCTGTGGGGATAGGGGTGGGTTAAGTGAGTTAGGGTTAGGAGCGATAGGGTGGGTTAAGTGAGTTAGGGTTAGGGAGGCGATAGGGTGGGTTAAGTGAGTTAGGGTTAGGGAGCGATAGGGGTGGGTTAAGTGAGTTAGGGTTAGGGCGATAGGGCGGGTTAAGTGAGTTAGGGTTAGGAGCGGGTAGGTAAGTGTCGATAGTGACGGACCTTAGGGTTAGGAAAAGGTTGAGTGTGGGCTTGAAAGGTTTTGGGTGTGTTTGTTTTGTGTGTGGTTTGTGGAATGGGGATGTGTTTTGTTTTTAATAATTGTTATTGTGGTGTGTGCAGTGTATGGGGTTTCGTGTTTGTGTACCGTCGGTTATTTCGTTGTCGGTTATGTGTGGTTTCGTGTTTATGGACTGTCGAATATGTGGTGTCGGTGATGTGGTTGTCGGTGTTGTGTGGTTTCGGCTATGTCAGGTAGAACCATATATATATATATATATAGATATATATATATATATATATATTTCATGTGTGTGTGTGTGTATGTGTATATATTTATATATATATATATATATATATATATATATATATATATATATATATATATATATATATATATATATATATATCTATTATGTTAATATATATTTATCCTTGTGTGTGTGTGTGTGTGTGTGTGTGTGTGTGTGTGTGTGTGTGAGTGTGTGTATATATATATATATATATATATATATATATATATATATATATATATATATATATAAAACTATTGATATATCAGTATATTTCTTGTTTGATATCTACACATTATATAATTTTATGATATATATGTACATATTCTATATGTGTAATTTTGTATGTACAGCTACATATATCTGATATATACACTTTTCATATGCATCTTACACCATACACATCTATATTTGTATATTTATATATTATAAACATGCTGGTTCCACAGGGTTTGTTCCACAGTATTCTATATCTGTATTGAATTATATATTTAAAAAAAGTTTAGTAGTACAGCTCTGATGGAGTAGTGGTACATTGCTCTAACTATATTGTCCATTGTCCTGGATTTAAGACTGGGCATGTCTTGTTTTTTGTTGCTGGGCAGAACAAGGGCTGTTGGATACAGAGTGAGTAAGGCACTTTTAAGCAGTTGTAATCAGGTTTGCATGGTTTTGCGTGGTGGTAAGCAATGCTAACTTCCGGTTAAATATGCTTACAGACAGTTAGCCTTAAAGGTGCTTAATCTGTTTAGGCATTGCTTAGCACTGTGCAAACAGGCTTAATCCCACTTACTACTGCTTAAAAGGGCTTACTCTCACATACCCATGCACTAATTTCTTTAAAAGGAAACAAAAATGGGGTGATAGGAAAGTGGTGAAAAAGAGGGCACAAAGAGGGAAAGACAATGGTGAAAGTAGCTAGGGATGTAGAGGACAGGTGTAGGGAAGGTCCATAGCTGTCCATTTCTTCTACAGTAACAGCTGTGCATATATATATATATATATATATATATATATATATATATATATACTGAATTTGAAGGTATATTTGGATACTCAAACCCCTGACAGAGGGGTGAGGACAACAATAATGTGTTGTGAAGCCAATTAGACCAGATTACATGTGTCCAGTGGACACGTGTGTGAAATGGACAGCTATGTATGGGGCAAAATTTTTTGGGGGGAACAGATTGCCCTTTTTTTAAGGTGAGAGTGGGATGTTGGGGAAGGATAGGTATATTTGGGGAGGTAGGTTGGGTAGAAAGACAGACAAGACAGCATACAGGGGTGATATATGACACTTGTAGGGGGGTAAACACCTTGGACAGGGAAGGATGTTTGGAAATCAGAAGCCCATGAGCCCCCAAATGGAAACAGTGGGACTAAGGTCCACATCCATGGGCAGTCACCACTGCACCTTCTTGGCCCCGAAGATGGCTGTGCTAGGGGATGAGCAGGATGGGCAGGCTGACCCTCTAATTCCACCATGCAGCCCTCAAACTGGCATAGCAGATCTCCAAACTATGCTAGGAGCTTGCTATGCACCAAACCCCGGACCTGGCTTTGGGTGACAGGATCCTGTTCACGCCCAATCCTGGGGGGGGTGTACCCCATCCCCTGAGATGGTTCCACAAAAAGTGGTGCAGGACCAGCAGACAAGGAGGTCCCAGTGTGGGTCCCAGACATGCTGGGGCCTAGTGCCATGGCTAGATGAGGTGGGAGAGGTGGGTCCGCTAGGACCGGCCTTCCCAAATGTGCTATGATGTTACAGTTTTAGAACATATGTGGTTTAGTAACAGTCAACACAATCCAGGATTAGTTATAACAGCATGCATAGATATTCCCATTAATTCAAAACAACATATTTGGAACAGTTGCAGAGCAAACAGAACACATGCATTTATTCAACCATAGTGGCCATTACAATGGCTTGCAGGTTACATTAATTGCAACAGGTCACAATGATAGTATTTCAACATGGAACATTAATAGAAACACATTTCAATATTTGTTGAACAATAGGACATATGTCCAACAGTAGGTTTGGTGTAAACATACCCATTGGTTTGTGTGTTTAGATTATTCTTGCAGATATGGTGGAGGGGGTGATGTCATTTAACAACTTGTATATCCTTGCAGTACTCACAACTTTTATGATCATTGCTCTAATCATTACTCTACAGGTATTATTACAATACCCTATGGCCTTGGTTTTGGCAGTGGTATGTTTGTACACAGTGTATACTTCAACTGTCTTATAGTTAAATTTTATTTCTATTACCTGGTAGACCTGCAGAGGGGATGTTTGTTAACACTACCTGACTGTTTCTATACAAATTCTCAGATTTCTAGTTAAAATTATGCACATAACTCTCAATCTCTTAATGCACAGCATGTGGACAAAGCTTGAAAACATGGGGGTAAAAATAGGGACATATTTTGAATATTGTTCTTATAAACCTTTAGACAGTTGCTAGAGTAACAGGATTTGTTTTAATATACATTTTCTGAAGGATTTGAAGTCTGACACTCAAATGTATGTCATTATTTGGTGACTACAATCCTGAGATCATCCCACTGATTTGCCAGGAAAAAAGAGGAACAGGCTAAAAATATGAGCCAAATATCTGGGCATTCTGGTAAAATCTGTACAGTTGAGAGGTATGATATGCATACAACTTACTTCTACTTCCAGGATTTGAACCATGTCTGTGTCTGCTAAAAATACATCAATTTCTGTTTCATCAGAGTGAGCTATTGAGAAACCACTGTTTGTTTTTCAATGTTTTCTAAGTCTCTCTTGGTTGTACAATCTGACCTTGAAATTACAACAGTCTTATACAGACATTCCTAGACATATTTTTATGTAGCACAGTGTAAGAAACAGTGATTGACACATCAGTACTATTCTGATATCAGATCTTTGTGAATGCTACATGTCAGGCCATACAATACCAGAGTAAACACAACCAGTCCAGCACTTAAAACTTTATTGCCAGGCAGTTACAGTTTTCTTATCTGAAAGACCTGTGAGGAGAATGTTTAACACTACCTGACTGTTTCTACACATATTCCCAGATTCTTAGTTAAAATTATACACATACCTCTCAATCTCTTAATGCACAAACTCTGGACAAAGCTTGACAACATGGGGGTACAAATAGGGACATATTGTGAATATTGCACTTGTAAACTTTTTGACAGTTTTCTAGAGTAACAAGATTTGTTTTAATATACATTTTCTGAAGGATTAGAAGTATGAAACTCAAATGTATGTCATTATTTAGTGACTACAGTTCTGAGATCATCCCAGTGATTTGCCAATGAGAAAGAGGAACAGGCAAAAATATGAACCAATTATCTGAACATTCTGTGAAATTCTGTACATTTGAGAGGTATGATTATGCATACAGCTTACTACCACTCCTAAGGTTCGAACCATGGCTGTGTGTGCTAAAAATACAACAATGTATGTTTCATTAGAGTGCACTATTTAGAAACTGCTGTCTTTGTCTTTAGGGTTTTCTGTCTAAGTCTCTCTTGGTTGTACAATCTGACCTTGTACTTATAACAGTCTTATGCAGACATTCTTAGACATATTTTTTATGTAGCACAGTGTGGGTAACAATGGTTAACACAACATTGCTATTCAGAGAATGCAACACTAAATGCCATACAATACCAGAGTAAACACAACCAGTCCAGGATTTAGAACTTTATTGCCAGGCAGTTACGGGTTTATTTAAATATCACCTGTATGGGACTATTACTGTCATATTGTCTGGTTTATTCAGTACAATCCATACACAGTTTCTATGCTGCCAGGTGACTTTCTACTACTTTATATTTATTTGGTATAACTGCTACAAGCAGGATTGTTACTCACGAGACTCGCAATGCATCCTTTGCAACCTACTGGCATGGGCTTCCTGATTCACAGCCCGCTCAGCTGCAGCTGTAAAGGGAATAGAGAAATATTTAGGCATACCTATCCATCACATACACAGGCTGGACTTTGGTAAACAGTTATTGATATGAATACTTAGACACTGTGAGACATGACCCCTCTGCCTTGCTTCTTGGACCCACTCATCCAAGAGCTCCCTTTTCCTCTGCTTCAAGTCAGCAAAG
>NC_056727.1:1036895315-1036942815 GCF_019279795.1 Protopterus annectens | reverse complement strand
CTGCCATAGAACAGATTGTTGATGACCAGATAAATAGTTATAAAACCATGCCGTGGCAGATGGTGAGAAGGATAGTTCAGTTAGTACATCTTTTAGTCTGGAATGGGGGACCATATCAAAAGCTTTTGATAAGTCTAGAAAGATGGCAGATAGATAAGAGAGCTGTAGTGGTACTATGTGATGGGCAAAACCCATGCTGAGTGTTTGAGAGAAGGTTATTTGTTATAAGAATTTCATGACCTGGAGATGAATACAACTTTCAAGTAGCTTAGAAAGAGGGGAAAGAATAGCAATTGGCTGATAGTTTGTCAGTTCTGTGGAAGGTCTGTGAAGTGGGATTACATGGAAGATTTTCCACATTTGAGGGATCTTGTTTTCGAAAATGGATCTATTTATAAGGATTGATACTGGGAAGGCTATAGATTCAGCTGCAATTTTGAGGTATTCAGTTGGTAAGTTATCTATGGCAAGTGTAATAAGTTTTAGTTTCTGTAGTAGTTTTTTTTAGTGGCTGTAGGAACTGGAGAGAAACAGAATGAGGCATTACTAGTTGTAGACTTGAATGGTTTGGTATCAGGAGTAGGAGTTTGCTGTTTGGAAAGGGCAATTATAGATTTAGTAAAATGTTTGTTAAAAATTGTAGCTATGCTATTGGAATTGTTGTGGATGTTTGGCGTTGGTGTAGTAGATTTTCCTGGGTGAAGGATTGAGTTTATAGCTGGCCAGAATTTTTGAGGGTTTTTTTGATGTGTGTTTTGAATATTATGATAGAAAGTTATTTTATCCTGTTTTATTTGTTTTTTTCTTTTTGCCCTATTTCTAGGTTCTTAATACTGTTGTTTAGAAACGATGACATAGTTTCCAGGCTTTATTTCTAGTTTTCATAACAGCCCTAATGTCTCTGCTTAGCAAGGGGGCATAGTTTGATTTTACTCTGATGGTTCTAACAGGGTCATGTGCATTTAATATATCTAAGAAATATTTATTAAAGTGGTTCACTGCATCATCTAGGTCAATGTATTTGAATGGAGTTGAATTGCATCTTTGTAGGTCAGCTTGGAAGTTGTCAAGATTAAAGTTATGTTTTTTTCTGAGTTGTTTAAACACAGTAGGTTTTGGTGGGAATATGTGTTGTCATATAAGAAATGTGGGTAGGTGGTCACTCAGACCATCAGGAAGGCAACCTGATTAGAATGAGTGAGAGGAGTTATTTAATAATATCCAATCCAAGGTGGATTTTTTTTTACTAGCTTTATCTTTTCGGGTAGATTCTTGAATAGTTTGTGTAAAACCATGCAAGTTTATTTGATGGATAGGGTGATCTGTATCACATGCAAACTAGTCTAAATTAAAATCACCCAGTATGAATGTCTTCTGACTAAGGGTACTACTTGCCCAGTGCAATAGATGTTCTATAACTGGGACATTACCTCCAGGGGAGATATAGCAGCCAATTATATTAAGTCTTTTTCTTGAATTTATGGCTAGTGTGGCATAGATGATTTCTGCACTGTCCAGTTGTGGGGTTTTTCATTCAGGAAAAATTAAAGTGAGATGGTCTTTAAAGAGGATAGCAACTCCACCTGCTCTTTTGTTGAGTCTATCCACCCATAGTATGGAGTAACCTGGGGGTAGTATTTCATTATCTTTTGTACTTGGTTTTAACCATGTTTCAGTGATTATGACTATATCTGGTGAGTATGTAGTGAGAGTGGCATGGAGGATGTACAGTTTGTTGGCTATACTTCTATATTAATGTTCATTAGCAATAGGTCTGATTTTTTTTCTGTTTAGGATTGGATGTGTGGGGATGGTGAGACTAGAGTGATTAGATGGGTTGGTGCTATGTGATAGTGGTCCAGGGTTTGGGTGGATGTCACCACTAAGCAGTAGCCTAGAAGCAATGCTGGTAAGTAGTTTCAATCATTTGATAAGTTCATTGTTGAATAACGGAGGATTATAGTGACTATCTTTAGTAGGCATTAATTTAAATGGAAAATATTGAAGGCTAGTAATATTGACAAGTGTAGGACTGATGGTGAGATATGTACATGGAGTAGTATGGTAAGGTGGGTTTGTGTTGAGATGAAAAGTGGGTGTCTGGAATGTGTTGTGGTGATAAGTAGTGAGGTGAGATAATAATATGAATGTAATAAGAAGTGATAGGTGAAGCACAAGCATGGTACAGGTCTAGGAGAAGGAAACAGAATAACAGGAAGTGCGTCTAATTGGATGGACAGAGTGAAGGAGTGTCTGCCTAGTGCTCAAGAGTAGAAGCACTGGGGGCGGGAGGGATATGGGGGCAGGGTAGGGGAGTGGAGTGAGCCCAAAGGGTTAATGGAGTGGGCAGAGAAACCCCAGCAGTAGGGATTCCAAATAGAAAAGATAAAAAACAATCAGGAGCCACGAAATTAAGTAAGACAATACACTATGTTAGAGCTTTTCAGCTTACAGAAACCAAATGTTGCTAACAAGCTCTATAAGGATGAGTAGAGCTAAGGGAATTGGGACTGACTAAAGGTTTGTTTGGGAATAGTTTTAACTTTAGACTCAGGAGCTCCCCTGTTTGCATACAGAGGGAATAAGGAACGTGTACAATTAGTATAGTATGTTCCTACCCAGTGGCTGACTTCATTAAAGCTCTCCAAGTTAGAAGCTGAATGGAGCTCAATGCAGCTGTGCTCACCTCACAATGATGGTCACAAAGCAAGAGAAAATTCTTAAAAACAATTCAATGACATTCACCTAATAAGTAATTATACTGGAAGGCTTGTGTTTAAAAGTTGAGATTTTCCAGGGCTGATTTGAGCTTTTGCTGAAAATTTTATTCAAAACCAAAGTTGGGGAGGTGTGCAATCCCAAGGTTTGTATATGGCCTGAGCAAATTGCAAAGATATAAAGTAGAATATGAGCAGAAAGTGAATAGCACAGTTCTAGGAGAAATGGAGACAATTAGGAGAGTAGAGGATATTAGTCAGAGAGTGATGGACGGATTATCAGAAGACAGAGAGTTAGTACAAGAAATGGTACAATAAGTAGGTATACAGATAAATGTCCAGGGAAGAATAAAGAATCGCAAAGAATAGGAAACAGTGTCTAAGCAGATCATTACAGACAAATTTAACAATGTACTAAGTCTAATAGGTTAAAGTAGCACCATAGTTAGGTAAGACACTGGTTAGAATGTGTAACAAAGGCCGTGTTTCTTCTTTTCAAATACCAAACAAACAAAGAACTCTATGTTTCTGCTTACAAATACCAAGTATGTTTCTGCTTACAAAACCAGTTAAAGCTGTAGTTAGATGAGATGCAGATTACAGTTTGCAACAAACACTGTTTTGCTTTTCATATACCATATAAACTTTCTCCTTAGTAATAGCAGATATGTTTCTGCTAACTAATACAATGGAAACTGTAGGTACATAACAAATACTGTTTCTGCTGTTCAAATAAAAGATACCAAATAAACAAACTGTATGTTTCTCCTTACTGATAGCAGGTATGCTTCTGCTAACCAATACCAATTAGAACTGCAGTTAGGTAAGATATTGGCTAAAATTTGTAACAAATGCTGGGTTTCCGCTGTTTGTGTACAAAATAAACAGCAATTGTATGTTTCTGCTTACTAATGCTAAATACAGAATACAGTGAAACAGATATCAATAAAGAATTGTCTATGAAGCCAGTCTAGCTTCCTAGGTAAGTTTAGATATGTAAGTATGCATATATACACTGGAGTAATCACCAAGCTCTACATATACAATGAGCAGTAAAAAAAAAAAGCATCACAGTTTTGTCAGACTATACACTCTAAATAGCAATAATAAATGCAGCACTAATATAGACCAGCATAAAAATCCCTGTAAATTATGACAGCAAACAGACAATGCTAAAAAGACATATGCATATAATAAGAAAAAAAGACTTAGAGTGAGCACAGACAGCAGACTAAGGGAGGCTCCTGCAGGTTGGGACTATACTACATTTAAAGATGGCTCCCAGAGGAGTGGGTACTGATATAGCCTCCTATGAGAATGGCTTGGGGGAGGAGGGGTAGTAATTATCAATGTGAAATTGGGTGGTTAGAACTGGTTGCAGAGCAACCCCAGCAGGAGGGATTCCAAATAGAAAAGATAAAAAACAATCAGGAGCCAGGAAATGTAAGACAATACACTATGTTAGAGCTTTTCAGCTAACAGAAACCAAATGTTGCTAGCAAGCTCTATAAGGATGAGTAGAGCTAATGGAATTGGGACTGAACTAAAGGCTTGTTTTGGAATAGTTTTAACCTTAGATTATGGAGCTCACCTGACTGTATACAGAGGGAGTAAGGAACTTGTACAATTAGTAGAGTATGTTCCTACCTAGTGGCAAACTTCATTAAAGCTATCCAAGTTAGAACCTGACTGGAGCTCAGTCCACCTGTGCTCACCTCACAATGATGGTCACAAAGCAAGAGAAAACTGTTAAAAAAAAACAATTCAATGACATTCACCTAATAATTAATTATAATGGAAGGCTTGTGTTTAAAAGTTGAGATTTCCCGGGGCTGATTTGAGCTTTTGCTGAAAATTTGCTTAAGAACCGAAAGTGGGAGGGCCTGATCCCAAGGCTTGTGGATGGCCCGCACAAACTAATAATTAATTCTACTGGAAGGCTTGTGGTTTAAAAGTTGATATTTCTCAGGGCTGATTTGAGCTTTTGCTGAAAATTTGTTTCAGAACCGAAGGTGGGGGGCAATCCTGAGGCTTGTGAATGGCCCGAGCAAACGAATAATTAATTCTACTGGAAGCCTTGTGTTTAAAAATTGAGATTTCCCAGGGCTGATTTGAGCTTTTGCTGAAAATTTGCTTCAGAACCGAAGGTGGGGTGCATGATCCTGAGGCTTGCAGATGGCCCGAGCAAAGTAATAATTAATTCTACTGAAGCTTGTGTTTAAAAGTTGAGATTTCCCAGGGCTGATTTGAGCTTTTGCTGAAAATTTGCTTCAGAACCGAAGTGGGGGGGGGGGGCACAATCCCGAGGTTTGTGGATGGCCTAAGCAAACTAATAATTAATTCTACTGGAAGACTTATGTTTAAAAGTTGAGCTTTCCCAGGGCTGATTTGAGCTTTTGCTGAAAATTTGCTTCAGAACCGAAGGTGAGTGGGGGCACGATCCCAAGGCTTATGGATGGCCCGAGCAAACTAATAATTAATTCTACTGGAAGGCTTGTGTTTAAAAGTTGAGATTTCCCAAGCTGATTTGAGCTTTTGCTGAAAATTTGCTTCAGAACCGAAGGTGGGGGGGGGGGGATGATCCTGAGGCTTGTGGATGGCCCTAGCAAAAGTGAGCACAGACAGCAGACTAAGGGAAGCTCCTGCAGGTTGGGACTATACTACATTAAATAACCGAAAGATTGTGCAAACAATATTTTGCCATTAAGCCAAATGTGACTAGACTGTCAAACAGTACAACTTTCATCCTTAAAAATAAACAAATAAATCTTAATCAATTTTTCTACATGGGGATGGGGTGTTGTATCAACTGTTACCACTCTCCTGCTTTTCAACAGTCATGCTTGACTGTCACAGGTATTTTCTGACACAATCCATTAATTTATTGGCTGGATGTCCTTGTTTCCTCCTGCTTATTCCTGTGTCTACCAAATCTTCCACATATCATCTTCTGCTTTCATACATATGTGACAAAGCCACCATAACCTGTTATCTTTGTTGTTCTCTGCAATAGAGTCTACTCTAGCTTGTGCTCTAATATCTTAATTTATGTAGAGTGTGCATCCTACCTCCCATCTCCAGGAATTCATCTCCATCTGCTCAAGCTTCCGCATCTACTCTGCCTTCCCTGTCCATGTAGCACTGATCCCACCACTGTTTTGTACACCTTACTTTTCAGCTTTCTTGTCATTCTTTCTTTTCACACTATGACTGAATCTTTATGCCTGTTTGCTGTAGTACCCCTGATTCTAGCTTTGACTTCCTTGTTCACACTTTCCTTCTTTTCAAGCATCCCTCCCCAGAAACTTGAAGGTATTAACCTATTCCACTATTTTCCATTCTATTTTAATTTTAAACTTCTTCTGATTTCCCCATTTCTGATTTCCTTATTTGCTGCCATGCCAACTGTCTTATCTTTATCCAGTTTCATCCCTTGTGTCTTCAGTTTTGTATGCCAGTCCCCTGTTATTTGCTTAATTTCTTGTTTAGATTGACTGTATAGTCACATTATCTGCATGCAGCAGCTCTGTTGATCTCTCCGCTCTGACATGATTGCTAATGTAATCCATCACCAGTATGAACAGCAGTGGGCTCAGAGCCGAACCCTAATGACACCCACTCCAACTGTGACCCCCTATACCCTTTGTAAGTCTGAACACTGTTAGTTCTTGTGTCATTGGATCTTTATAGATCACATGTACTAACTCTAACAGTGTTTCTGGGAGTTCAAATCATTACAGGATAACAGAATGAACTCTCTTTGGACCTTGTCATATACGTACTGCAAGTCTAGGTATGCCAGTTATACTTATTTCTCATCTCTAGCTTCTTCTTCACTCTCTGTCTCAATGCAAACATTGTGCAGTTGTGCTTCATAGTGATCTAAATCTGGACTGCTCATCTACATCAAAAATTCTACTACTTTTGGGGGTTGATCTGTTTTACTTTTAATTGCCAGTTTACTTGTGCCCTGTTACTTCCCAGGCCTGGGTCTTTTGGATATAACATCCTTTTCAGGTGAAGCTAGAACTGAGCATTTGGTTTAGTAGTTTAGATGTCCATGTTTTCAGCTTTGTTTGACATCTTTGGCCTTTCTTTTCCTTTGAAACTGGAAGATTGGTTGTTAACACCTCATGGTCATGGCCAGGCAAGGAGTTTTTGCCTATTTGTATTTAATCTTCCTCTTTAAAGATGTCTAGAACTGCTATTTTCAGTTTTAATGTAATCCAATCTAATTTATGTCCATAGAATGGTAATATCTTTTATGAATGGATGGTTTGGAAATTTTTAAGTTCCTTGTCAGAGCTAAGGAGTAGCAGTGTTCATAGGTTGGCAGCCATCTTAAAACTCCTCAAGTCCTGAAGACTTAAAATTGGCCCTCCAGCCAATACAGCTTGCTATACAAAAATTATCCAGCCAGCTTCAAACCTTTGGTGACTCCATCAACCAAACAGTAAACAGAATGGAAAAAACAGAGGCCAGAGTCCTATAAAATGAGATTAAAACAGATCATCTCCAGAAAGAATCAGAATACAACTTTAAATGTTTACAGGACATGTGACAAAAAATCATTGACCTCAAAGCAAGATCCAGGTGAAACAATATGATTATCAGAGTAATCTCTGAAAAGATTAATCAGTAAAATCTCTTAGAAACAAATCAGCAAATCTTTGGCTTCCTACTGGAAAATATACCTGAGCAAAGCAGATAACTATTGAAGGAGTCCATAGAGTGATCCGATCTTTTCAGAACACAGATACGCTGAGACAGATTTTTTCAAACTATTCAGCTTCCAAGGTGTTTTCAAAATTATTACAGCCACTAAAAAGAAAAAAAGACCTGGTCAGGAATGGTGACAAAATCTTTTTCGCTTAAGACCTTCCACTGCAAACAAAGCAAGAGAGACAAAAGCTATCTCCTTTCTGTGCATACCTGATCCAAAATAAAATTAAATTCCAAAAGAAATACCTTAACACTCTCTCCTTTCAACACAAAGGCACTAACTATACAGTGACAACAGTCAAAGAAGCAAGAAGCACCTTTCTGAAAGCTTTTAATGATCTGCCTGTTGTGGAAGTTGACAAACACTGATTTACTTATATAATCAATCCCTACTCTCCTACCTTGTATCTGTTTGGCTTCCACATCTGAAGTTGTAAATTGATTTGGAAATGAATTATCCTCTGATCCATTGCTTTCCAGTGGGTACAATGGTTCCAGTGCACAAGTTTCCACATGGAATTCCTGAAACCACCTGTCTATATGAGAGGTTCTCAGCAGTACACACATCCTCTGTCTCTCTACCAATGTAACTTCTGCCCTAAATGCCTGTTTATGCATTTAAAGGGATATGAGCACCTTCTAAGTTCTTAGTGGTCCTGCATAACTGAAAGCTTGCTGCACAATTGTAGATAGACTATGAACCACTCGAGTGGTTAATGATGTGAGGATCTTTCTACCCTAAGACCATATCAGACTACATTTCCCTTGATGGAAGAGTGTACAGACCCAGAGCTTAACCCAGATCATATGCAGGATCCTTGTCTGAAATCTTGATCTCTGTTAAAAGATCACTTGTTCTATACCCTGTCTATGCATCTCAACTGTGCAGACTGTCATGGAGTGTATGGGTTCTTGCCTATCGTTTCTGGTCTGGTTTTAATGGAATTGTACTTTTTCTGGTAAATTGGTGGCAGATCGTTGGGACTGGAGTTGGAGGACAATGGGGGCTATCTGAATTTTGGACTTCATACACTTTGGAGGATTTATGCTGATGCAGAGCTTTTTGTTGGTCTCTGTCCCACTTTGTTTGATGGGTTTGTCTGGTTCTCTTGCTCTGGGAGGTTGAGAGGTATTATCCTCCCTTTTTCGTTGATGATTTCAGCTACTCTATTTAACATTCTGTACTATAAAAAAGGGAAGAGGAGGGAAAAGCTGCCTCTATTCCCATTCCATAACTAAGCTGTGTAACACCCTCCCATCATCAGTTACAGAATTAGACAACATAATCTCCTTTAAAAGAAAACTAAAGCAACATCTCACTGATAACCCCAGCTGCACATGCAATACATATCCACAGCCTCCTTAATCTAGCAAAACTGCTTCATGTAGCAAATTTACTTATGTATATGCTATGCTGTTACACCATACGAGTTATCCCTAATCTTTAGTATCATAGTCCACACATCTATACAACTATCTTTTCTCTTCTCTGTCATTTTCTGCTTTTAATACTACCATTAAATATATGCCACCTGTAATCTACTTATTCCCACTACCTAGCTATAAGATTCTAACTATCTTACCTTTAAGTTTAGCTCTCTAATTCTATCTTTCCCATTTCCTACCCCCCACAAAAAAATGAGCTGTATTGTTAAAATATTTCTAACTGTATAATTTTCCTACATGTTAATGTTCCATTGTTACTGTATTGTGCCTTTTTACAACATATTTGCTGTTTAGATGGTTTTCTGTATTATTTCACTTGCTTTGTAATTATAATTTTGTTTCCTTACAAATTCATATAATGATTTTCATGTAACTTGGAGCTTTTCTTCCCAGGCCTCCACTGAAATGGGTCTCAAGCCCAGTGGACTTTCCCGGTCAACAAATGTCAATAAATAAATAAATAACAATAAATAAAATGTAGAAGGGGGGAGGAAAAATAAAAAATGTATGAGACTCTCCTTAGATCTCCAGATATAAGGTTGCCATCACAAGACCGTTAAGACTACAAACCCTCCCACAAGAAGCTGGGGAGACCAAACTATGCATACAAGCAGTCTCAACTGTGATTTTGTGTTACTGGCTCTGTAATTGTTTTAAAATATTAATTTTTTAGACCTCATCTATCTGTACCTTGTGTAGTGTAACATTACAATATCAGTCGTATTGGCACTTCAAGAGGGCTATTCACCTCACTGGAGCAATCAAGGGATTGTTTCCCACTTAACTTAGTTCTTTCCCATAATGGCTCTTATTCCCAGTATAAATACTAGCAAGTTCCATGATTTTAGTGGAGACATCCATTTAAGTGAGCCTAGGCTTTTTGTCTAGTTAATTGACCAGTTATATCTCAATTAAAAATATGTACAACCAATTCTCAAGGCTCAAATAAGCCTTAATAATGTAATTGCATCTATATATATATTTCCATCTCTAAAAAACTATAGAGCATATTATAATTAGCCACAAGAAAATGTTATACTAATTTCATTAATTTACAATTATACTAATTTGGTCAAGCTTTCTGATGATGTTACTTATATATGTACTTATATATGTGTTGAATGGCTAGTCTTAGAAATAAGTATAGAAACTGTTTCCAATTTACTTCTTTTTTATATGAGGTTTGGCTATGCTCATTATGGCCTCTAATCAATAAATGCTCCCTCATATTAGCTAGGCCTAAACATATGTCTTATAACTTTTTTTTCTCTTCATCTCATCTCTATACTCTATCTTTTATTTAAATGAGTTGTAGGACCTAAGTATTAGGACATAAGTAAATTAGGTAAGTGATGCTTTTCTTACTCTATTCAAATGGTGTTTTTATTCTGGAAATTCTTAATAGAAAAGAAATATATACTAGAGACATCTTAGATTTTGTTTTGACACGTTCTCCCTAGTATGTCTCTAAATGTTACTAATATTCTCTTCTGGGCTAAGTAGGTTTGTGATTAGGCACAGGATTAGTACAGGAAGAGAAATGTGCTATTTGCCTTTATTGCTATTTGTGTGCCCTACCTCTGTTTATCTAAATCATATACATCTAAGTTTACCCAGCCCAGTAATCATTCATATGTAAAGACATACTATGTGGATCACTGACTCGTGGAATGTTAAGGGGATCCAAATGGACTAGAGGAGAAAGCTATTGTTTCATTTAATTTTTAAAACCAAAGGGAAAGTAATTCTAATACAAGAGAAAACACAAAACAAAATGCACAGCAGCTTCCAAATAAAACTTGTAATCCACAAAATGAAGCAGCTTTTCAGGCAAAACAATAAAGCCCTGAGCAGGGCAAGCTTAGAAAATTGTGAAAAAAAACCCACAGATGGCTCAGCGCACTTCAGTTCACTTTATTCCACAGAAACACAGCACCTTAACGCTCCACCATACATTTTCGTTTTAAAAATCACTTCCTCAGATGTGGGCTGTTCAAACTACTAGTGCTTTTATAACATTCATTTAATTACATTGATTAGGTTAATGAATTAATTGAAAGGTCAATTTAGTTTAAAACCAAACACTTTTCTTGTTGCATCTCTCTGTGTTGCCACAATTAAAACACATTTAATGTTACAATGTTTGATGAATAAATATGTAGAAATAAAAATATGTTTTAAATAAAAATTCTTAAAACACTTGACTACAAAGAATAAATTATAAAGTTAAAATACTATTAGAAACACATTTAGTAGGACTCAAAGGTTAACAATGACCAACTTGAATATTTGCTTTAAATGAACTTGATCCTCCATCTAGTGGATGAATCATGAAATTACAGGTATTATAAAAATTGCATTTTAAACCAAAGGCAAATTGTACACCCTCACTCCGTTAAAAGAATGTTAAAAACAGGAAAATATAAGGGAAAAATAAGTTCAATACCTTTGATAAATGAGTGTAACAGTTGTGTTCATAACATATTACAAACCCAAAGTTTTAATAAAAATACAAATACAAAAAAGCTTAAAGACCTACTGTAACTATTGGGAAACATGGGTAAAAATGTGATAAAATTCACATAAAGTGCAAATGCATATCACAGTTTTGCTGCTCTCAATTTTAATAATGGGGCTATGGAGATATGTTCATTGCGACCCGGTGGCTTATTGGCTTATTGGCCTCCAAACTTATCTGCCACCATAATTCTCTGTACTCCAAACATTTCTCCCTCTGCCGCTCTTTTCCACCCTTTCTATCACAAAAAATGTATAGTATGCATTTTCACAGCTTTGTTTGTGTTTGTACACTGCATTAGTCTGTTTGTTTGTTTCTAGGTCATACATATGTTCGTATACCCTTCTCCTGAGCTTGCGTTCTGTCTTCCCTATATAGAATGCTTCACAGGTTTGACATTTCGCTAAATATACAAGCCCAAAGGAGTCACAATTATTAAAATCCTTGCCTTCCAGGGTGATTCCCCTGCTTTCTAAATACACACTTTCTGCATTGCTCATGTATGCACACTGTTGACAATGCCCACACTTCCTTTTTCTCCATCTCTAAACTTCTTGGTTTGTACCATTTTCCAATAAAAGTTTTAAGTTACTTGAATTCCTATAAACTACTCTTAGCTTTTCATTCTTTAGTTTCTCTAAGTCAGTAAATGCTAAAAATGTATTCCATTCCTTATCTATAGTTTGTCTTACCATTTTTGCACAAGCATTATACTCCAAGATGAGTGCACTGCCAAAATTGTCATTTGCCTTTTTTACTGTGTCTACCGTATCAAATACTGGTAATCCTAATATTGGCTTAAAGTAATTTGGTCTCCTTTCTGTCACTTCTGTCTCAATTTTGTCTATCATATCATCTGAGTATTTCCTCGTCTTAAATATTTTCCTTAATAACCTTTTTTTCCATTTTAAAGTCTTCATCTCTGGACGTCATCTTGCAGGCCCTAATATATTGTCCTTTAACTATATTTTTCTTGAAGTACAAAGGGTGAGCACTTTCAAAGTGCAAATAAAGAGTTAGAATAGGTACTCTTTCTATACACCCTGGAATTAAAACGTGAGTTTTCCTTGTGTATTTCTATATCCAAGTACTCCAACTTCTCATAATTTATTCTGTAAGAAAATTCAAGAAAATTAGTACTGTTGTTAATATATTCAATAAATCTTGTCTTTTGGCCCTTCCCATAGGATACATATGTTGTCCAGGAATCTTCTATAAAGTGACCAGTTGTTACTGTATATTGATTTGGTTACCATCTTGTCTTCCCATTTGGCTAAGACCAAATTGGCATAGGTGGGTGCACAAGCAGCACCCATCGCTACTACTTTCTTCTGGTGAAAAAATTCACCTTTGAAGTAAATGAAGTTGAACTTTAGAACCAACACTATAAGCTCCATCACCACCGTACACTCATCGTGGGTTAAAGTCTCATCCTCAAAAATTAGTTCTTCCAGGTATCTTAGTCCATCACTGTGGGGAATGCTTGAGAACAAATCTACAACATCAGTTGTTAGGAAACATAAATTCTCATTGTATAGATCGTGATTCAATGTCCTTAGAAGATCCCAAGAATCTCTCAAAATGTTGGTTCTCTTAAGCCACAGATTCTTAAGCTTAACATCCACGAATTTGGCTAGCGGTAAAGTTTTGGCACCCTCAGCCGAAACTATTGGCATCAAAGGGGGAGCCATTCCATTCTTATGTATTTTGGGGATTCCCAAAATAGTAGGAATTATAGGTTTGTCCACTTTTAAATATTCATATGTCTTCCTATCTAACAATCCATCTAAAAATAAACTTTCTAAGGCCATCTATCCTTCTGTAACTAATATTTATTTCATTTTTTGAAACTGTGGAGTATTTGTTACGGTCTCCTAAGATTTCATTCATTTTCCCCTCATAGTCAAAGCTGTTCATCAATACTATTCCCCCACCTTTGTCCGGTTTCATAATTCTTAAGCCTGAATCCCCTCTTAATTCATCAAGGACGCTGCTTTCAGCCTGGCTTAAGTTCCTTGTATAGTGTACTTTCCCATACTTCTTTCTTATTTCATTCTCGAGTATATTCTTTAGATTTTTTTTATCTGGGGGTGCAGTGGGGGATTGTATGTACTTCTTTTTACCAGATATCGTGGTTCATAATTTTTATTCTGATCAAATATAACCTGGAAGTTAATTTTCCTAGTAAAGGTTTTAACATCCATAATTGTTTTGGTTAAATCTCCCCTTCTACTAGGAATGAACTTGTTTCCCTTTGATAAGAGACTAAAATGTTCTTTGGTTAAGGAAATATGACTGAAATTGTATATACTAAAATCTTCTAAAGTTTATCTATAGGGGTTCATTTCGTCTTGCAGAATGGAATTGTTTTCCAAGTCAGGGAGGTTGGCACTGAGCTGTCCTTGTACCTCCCCCTCCCCTTCTTGCTCCCCCCCGAAAATTTGTCTACCTATATTGTTGTTCATAACCCTCCCTATTCCTTAGTCTGTCAGACCTACACAAGGGGGGTTATTCGGAGACATCATCTAAGTCTGTAACCCACTCACTAACTACTGCATTATCCTGGTTATCATCATCTGTTGTTCCTTCCATATTGTTGTTACCCCATGTCCTTCCCTTCTTCTTTGGGTTCGGGTAACTTACCTTATTTTTATACTCATTAAGGTCCCTTTCTAGCTTTTTTTATTTTTCTCTTAACTAAGTTATCACAATCATTACTTGTGTCAATAAAAATATTGTCATAGTTCATTCTTTCGTCAGGAATTGTAAAAATCAAGTCATTTTTAATGCATTAATTTAAAATATCAATCTCTTTAAACAGTTCAGCTTTAATCCTAACATTTTCTTCAATCATACATCTTAATATATCTAGCCCACATCTGTTAAAAACTTCTAAAAGGTCTTTGTGAAATATACTTCCCTCAATCACATTGTTAGGGTATTTAAATACCCTTAGCTCCTTTAGGACTATTCCTTCACTTATACATTCATTTAAATAACTATTTTCAATATACAAAGTTTGGATATGGGCATCCTGAGACAGTGTAGAAACTGCCTCATGTACATGGTCAACCATCTACTACTACCACCTAGGAACACAATTTGTGAGAGATACAATTACATTAAGAAACTAGAGTCTATGATGTGTCTCTCAGAAGCCAGTATGTCTGGCACTGAGAAGGTTATCACCACAGAAGCTACACCTCATATACCACCTCACCTATATAACACACACCCACATATGTGAGGGTCCTCAAGAAAAACATTCCCAAACAAAAGAAACCCCCGATGCAAAAACACACGTGAACACCACTGCCCACCACACCATACATAGTGAACACACCTGTGTCTCACATGCAACAAGGCCTAAACATAAACCCAACATATTAGTCATAGGAGAATCCATTGTGAGAGATACAGATGTGCCCCTCACCAGGCTGGATAAGGAAAACATCATGGTTAGTTGCTTGGCAGATGCCAGAATCTGACATGTCATCCATGCACTCAAGTCTCTCAACAACAGGTACTGTTATGACTTTGTCATAGTCCATGTTGGCGTGAACAAATTGAGATGTACCTCCCTGGACTATATGAAGACAGACTTGATCGAGCTGGCTGAATATGTGTCCCATGAAGGTATGTTCCTAGCCTTAAGCAACATTCTACCATCACCCAGAATGATGCCTCAACATGAACAGAAATTGATTGAATTTAGCAACTGGCTTAGTTTCTGGTGTCATTCCAAGGGGATCCAGTATCTGACAGCCTGGGAAGACATGATTGACAAAGCACAATGCTTTGCCAGAGATGGCCTACATTTTTCTCCCTTGAGCTTCAGGCTTCTGGCAAAGGCTCTTGCCTCCCCCATAGTGCCTTTTTTAGGCAATGCCAGGAGGTCAAAACCACCAACATAAAAATTTCATCAAAACGCAAATTAAAGGTCATGCTGCTAAATGTTAGGAGTCTAAACAGGAACCTGCACTCATTGTAAGCATCCTTAACCCTGAAAGATGCTGACATCTGAGCAGTCATGGAAACCTGGTTCAAAGCTGCTGAAAACACTTAAGCCATGCCAGGTTACTCATCCTATCATACATTCAGACCGCAAACCATAGGCAGTAAAGCAAAAGGAGGTGCAGTTGCAAGACATACACATCTCCAGGGTGGTCAAATAGTATGATGCACAGGAGACACCCCAGGTGGGGTTAACCATTGATAAGACCCCTATTCAAATCATAGCCAGCTACAGGCCCTCAACTTTGACTCAAGATGCCCACTCCACCTATCTGGACCTCTTCCAATCTATTAAGATTCAACTCTTTACTCTGATCCTGGGTGACTTTAAGTATCCAACCATAGATTGGAAGAATTACTCATGCCAAAACACAAATGCCCAGAAATTGATTGATTTCATCAGTGCAAATGCCTTGGACTAGATGGTCGATACCCTCACAAAAGGTGAAAATATCTTGGACTTGATATTAACCAACATGAGTAACAACTGCAGTATCCCTACAGTGTCATCCTTACTGGTATTATCCAACCACAAAGCAGTCACTTTCAAAGTCACCATCCCCCCCACCCCCTAAGGGTCAAACAAAAAAACTTTCCAAAGCTGATTACAACCTCCTGAGGGAAGGTATAATCAGCTTCATAGTCCCTCCACCTTCATAGGAACTGTCATGTATGTCCAAACCTACACCAAAGTACTATGCGAGCATTTATATAGCTGCATGGAATCAGGAATACCTGACAGGATAAAATTATTCTCTTCAAAGAAGAGTATACCTGTCTGGTGGGCATCTGGAATAAATAAACTCTATAATAAAAGGGGAAAAAATGCTGTTAAGGGCCAAGAAGGACCAGGTGCCTAATTGGAAGCAATCTTTACTTAGCCTGAACAAGCAAATAAGAGCACTAGTGAAATCCTCCAAAGCAAACTTTGAGTCCAAACTGACCACATCTACTAAAGGCAATCATAAGGCTTTCTTCATATATGTCAGCAGTCTCAAAGGAAGCACTCAGATTTACTCAGAACTGGTGGTCAAGGACACCACATACACAAATGCTGTAGATATAGCCAACCTGTTGGGAAACAGATTAATTGAAAACTTTACCTCTCTGTCCCCCCATCAGTAAATCAGGACAGCTTCAGCCTCTGCACCCTCCCCTTATCTATAGGGAGCAAGTCATCACTGTCCTGTTAAAGGCAAAAATACAGCCCCAATGGGATCCGATAACATGCCAGGCCGCATCCTACATGAACTCAGACAGGAACTTGCAGCACCATTAGACACCCTATTCAACCAAAGCCTGAGCATCATCCCAGCTGAGAGGTGGATAGCCGCTGTCATCCCTTTTCATAAAGGTGGAGCATCCACCGATCCAGGAAATTATAGACCCATCAGCCTAACTGGCCTGATCTGCAAAGCCATGGAGCAGATTATCATGGACCTCATTAACAAAGACATTGGCAACCTCCAAACACTCACTCTCACACAGTTTGGTTTTGTCAAGGGGAGGTCATGCTTTTTAAATTTGGTCGACTTCTTTGAGTCAGTCACAAAAGCCATGGAAGAGGGGAAGATGGTGCACATTGCCTACCTTGACCTGGCCAAAAACTTCAATACTATTCCTCACTCGGGTATAATAGATAGACTCTCTCAAGTAGGCATCAAGCCATATGTTACCAGATGGGTAGCAAACTGGCTCACTGATAGAACTCAGCTAGTCAAAATAGGGGAAGCCACCTCAAGCAGTAGACCCATCATGAGCTGTGTATCCCAGGATTTGGTCTTGGGGCCTCTGTTATTTGGGATATGCTTTTCTGAGGTGCAAGCCAAAACCAGTGTGCTATGGCTGACCAAGTTTGCAGATGACTGCAACCTGGGTGCTGTCATCAATTCCCCTAGTGATGTGGACATCCTCCAAGAAGTTCTCACCCAAACAAATGACTGATGCTAGAAACATGGCCTCAAACTTGAATGCCAAAAAAATGCATCATCATCCCCTTTGGGGAGAATGATGTCCCTACAAATTATCAGATAAATAAGGTCCTAAGCATGCACTCAGTCGTGACTTGGGCACCCAGGTTGATAGCAAACTGACTTTTGACCACCATATTGCCTCCATTGTATGGAAAGCTTTCTGCATGGCCCACATCATTAGTAAGGGTATCTCATCCAGGGACAAGCACGATGCCAGGGCACTTCTATGGGCTAGCTTGTAAAGGCTCCAGGGCCATTAGCCCAGTACACACCTAAGAACCTATGAACCTATAACATCCCTGTATTCTTACCTAATAAGACCCATTATTGAGCACAATGCCCCTTTTGGCATGTACCAAACAAAGCACATGCAGCAGCTGAAGAGACCACAGAGGTTCCTAACCAGGGGAATCCAGGACCTTAAACATCTACGCTACACAGAGAGGCTAAAAGATCTCTCCCTCTACTTAGTCTCATACATAATCCTCAGAGGTGACCTCTGTCTGGCATACAAAGCAAACTCAGACCCCACCTTGATGGGACTACTGCATATCAGCAAGTCAAGCTCCACTCAAGTAACCTGCACATGCAACCTCAACCTGGTCTCTGACATCAATAGGACTTGTTGGTGGGAGAGATTTGTGTCCCAGAGACTCCCCCTACTGTGGAATAAACTCCCTCGCCACATCAAGCAGAGCACCTCATTAACTCTTTTTAAGAGCAACCTGGATAACTGGATGGGGAAAAGGAAATACACCCCTGAGATTCCACCTGTGTCCTTGCTGGACAGGAGCATTGGGTGTTGACTTGTTGGAACATGGGTTAATTCTTGGCTAGGATTATAAGGGCCTTGGGGCCAATAGTGTAGTAACTTCCTATGATCCTCTGATCCTATGAAACATTGTTGAGAAGAATCCTAGGAGGTCAGTTAAAGAGTATAAATTAGGTTTTAGATACTTTGCTAAGCTTTTATATATATTCCTTGGGAGATTGGATACACTGGGAACAACAGTGTGTCCTGCTGAACAGAAAAAAGAAATACACCTGTATGTCAGAGTGTATTATAATTGTTGAAATTAATATTGTAACACTGGATACTGGAAGAGAAAAAGGTTAATCTCAGTCCAGATAACTTTGAAAAAATAGTCTGAAATTAAATTACCTGGTAGGCCATAAAGATTGTATCTTACAGTTCTGATTCCAGTCAGAGATTAAATGTCTGTAAAAACAAGGAATAGGAATCTTGCTGTATTGTCCTTAGCAATGAACTAATTGCTACCCTGGAAGGATAGAAGTGTTTAAATGGTTTTATGGCTTCAGGATTCTATAACATATCTTAGCAAAGTTCTGTTTGTATGGTAACACATATGTGCAAGATTCTGGTTCAGTTTATAATAAAGAGGGGTAGTATGGGAACAAGAAGTCAGATGATCAGATGTATGTGATGTCTTTCAGTAATCCAGCAGTGAAATTTTGTTTTAATACTAGATGAGATAGAAGTCTCAGCACAGTCTGTTTTTGAAACCTGACATAGAAGGATCACTCATCCACTTCATTTTGCCTTGCTTTAGTATGTAACTAGGGAATAGTAATTTTTTAGATCAGTCAGGAAAATATAGTGACATTAGTTGAGTACTGTTTTTCTATACCTGTATGACTCTATTCATCTGTGTTATTTTAATATTTCCTGTGATGAAACTCTGGTGATTATTGTAAATAGATATTTAGTATTTTCATGCTCTTTCATTATTTATTCTTAAATATATTTAAACGTTTCATTGTGACTGCTCTTTTAGAGAAGGTTTTAACCTTTGAGTGTACATATATTTATTTATTGACACTGTGGCCACTCCTGAATGCCTAACTGTATTGGTCAAACACTGTCATCTGTATTAGTATTAATTTTACTCAATGTGATTGTTTACCCTTGAAAAAGCCTTAGAGTAGCTGGCTTTGGAGTGTCCTGGTGGCAGTATCTACCTTATAGTCTGGGCAGAGGGTCATAGCTAATAAACCTGTGCCAACCTTTCTCAGGTGTGTGTGTGTGTGTGTGTGTGTGTGTGTGTGTGTGTGTGTGTGTGTGTGTGTGTTTGTTTGTGGAAATCAACTTTCAAAGTGTGTGTGTGTGTGTGTGTGTGTGTGTGTGTGTGTGTGTGTGTGTGTGTGTGTGTGTGTGTGTGTGTGTGTGAGCTACTTGGAACAGGGACACAGAGAACTGGTTTCACAGAGAGAGTGGTGGAGGATGTGGCTTGGGACACTTGGCTGAGGATATAACTCTATAGCTGTGCCAGTGCAGAGTCTTATTGAGGGCTTGCAGAAAGAGAGAAAGAGAGGAAGACCCAGACCCTAGAATGAGTGTGTTCCCTGAGTGCTCTTAAGGGAAATTGTGCTTGGTGCAGAGAGCTGCATCAGGAAATATTGTGTGTACCTATCTTTGTTCCAAGTGAACGTCCCTCACCAGTGTCAGTAGTCTGGATTCAGGCTCCTTGATCACTGGCCCAGAGGAGGGGCATCACAATACTTATCAGACTTTTTATCATCACTGTGTTTTAAAAATATGTGTCAAAGTGCAACATCTATTGACTAGTCTGATGTTATGTATCATGACTGCATGGGATTTTTTTTTTTTGTGGGAGATGTTTTGTTGTCACGGGTTTCATGACATGAAATGTCTTGAGGATAATGTGGAGCTGGAAATGTCTATGGAACCAAAAGTGCTTAATACTAGATATAACTAGGTGAAATTAAAGGGGATGGTATGACATTTGTTAGAGACATAAGTTAGTGGGGGTATGAAATGATGATCAAAGAGAGAGAGAAAAGTGTGAGCCACCTTTGTATAGGGGTGCTTCTTGTGGTGATGATGATCTGCAGTTTTTGGGGGGAGGATTGCTGCATTCTTTCAAAACACCAAAGAGCTTTCTGCAATTAGCATTAGGAGTCATCTAGGTCATTGGGGGAATGATGGGAGAGGGGTTAGGAAGTGGTGTTTGTAACATGGACTGAGGGAGATATAGATTATGATAGATAGATAGATAGATAGATAGATAGATAGATAGATAGATAGATAGATAGATAGATAGATAGATAGATAGATAGATATAGACAACACATGTATACACACACACACACACACACACACAGGCATATATATATATATATATATATATATATATATATATATATATGGGCCTATATTATAACATCAAAGTCTTAAAACTTTGAATGTTATAATATCGACCCCTGTTCAGCAAACACTTGAAATAGCGAAGCTGCAGAACACAAAATATTTTTCTAGGGAAAGTATTCGGTGGGCCGTTTCTGCAGCTTCGCTATTTCCTTGACTGGGTTGCGAAGGTGATGGACTGGGTTAAGGTAAGTGTGAGACTGGACCAAGGAAGTGGGTAAGGTGAGTGTGCATTAGTTATGGACCTTAAGGTTAGGGAGCAGGTAAGGTGAGTATGCGTTAGTTAGGGACCTTAGGATTAGGGTTGGGTTAAGGTAAGTGGATAGCTAGTAGTGTATGTACGGTTTAGTGTAGAGTTCTGTGAAGTGTGTAAGTGTGGATTATGTATTTTGGTGTGCTTGTGCTGTGTGTTTGTATTCTCAGAACAGCAAATTTTTTTACCTTGGAAAAAAGTCACTTTTCTAAGCGTTCAAGTATATCACATTTCGAGATTCCAAGGTCGAGCTTATAGTGTTCGATCTTATATATATATATATATATATATATATATATATATATATATATATATATATATATGATATTGTTAATCCTCGTTCATTCCTTACTTATGGGTATCAGTTCCAACCTCGGAACCAAGCCGGCTATCTTCCAAGCTCGCATCAGCTACAAACTCTCGAGCTAAACTCTTACCCAGAATTTCCCTCTCCCAGTTACCTCAGATTTCATTTGCCGCATCTCCATTCGGTCGTGTCAAGCTACTTTTCTTGAGCTAAGTATAGATATTTGTTGTCAGACTAGTCTAATATAACCTTTTTTGTCAAAAAAGTTTCTAATTTGTTGTCTCTTAAATTATCACATTTAGCAACTATATTTCCTTGAGTTTCCTTTTCTTTTCTCTGCACTTTTTACCGCAAGTTATTTTCTCCCTTATCATCATTGGTAAACCCTTCTTTTCTTCATTACCTTCGGGTATTCATTCATACTATTGCTGGTACCCTTGCTTCTTTCTCCTTTTCTATCATGGCAGATCAAAAAGATAGTCCAGGATTTAAAAGGTGTTCAGATTGTGGACACAAATTACCTACATCAGATGCACACTCTCTGTGTGATTATTGCTTGGGGGTGTGTCTCACTTATCTGTTGACCCGCCCTGTGGTATTTGTAAGAATTTTTCCAATAGAACTTTGATTGAGAGGAAGAAAAAGTTGTTGCTGAAGGGACTTCTTAAATCTCCCTTTTCAGAAGCTATTTTTGGGTCAGAGGCTTCAACCCCTCCTAGGGCCCATAAGAAAATATCGGATGATCCTACAAAGGCCAAGTCTCTGCCTTCGTCCCTGGCTGGGGCCTCCCACCAACAAAGACCTAAGAAGGCTAAGATTTCTGCTTCGGAGCTCACTCTGTCGATCCCAGCACTTTCGGTGCCTAGACCTTCGGCACCATCAGTGATTTTGGCTCCGTCTACTATAGTCTTTACTGTATCGGTACCGAGGGGCACCTAGGTTTACACTACTACTACTACTACTACTAGTACATTGGCACTGACTGTTCAGTCGGTGCAGACCTTGACCACGTCAACTCTGACATCTTACTCAGAACTGACGCCTCAGTTATTGACACCAATTTTGTCGGTTCCAGCTTCGGTACCGGCAACCACTTCGGCACTGATCGTTTTGTCAGTGCAGACCGTGACCTCGGCACCAATGATTTCCTCGGTGCAGACACCCGTAGTCCAGTCTCTCTCAGCACCATTGTTCTCAGTGCAGACTGGTGAGGTGGGCACCAAGCTTGTCTCTTCTGTGGACAGACCTGTTTCTCCCTCAGTTGTGTCCGTGAGGTCCACTAGAAGCCTTTCTGAACACAACGTGCTGCGTCTTGTGGATCAAGTGCTTCTGGCCAGAGGTATCCCACCACCCCCAGGACCTATCCTTCCTTGGGAGGTGATCACCCATCGCCAAAGACCCTTTCTTATTCTCCTCCTTCATTGCCTTTGAAGTCCCTTTATATAGTACAGTCTTTCCCCTCTACGGTTCCCTTTATGGACCTCACTAAGGAACTGCAGTTGCCTTCATGGCAGGAGAGTTTTGCTACAACCCAGGATGATAGTTGTGACACACATAATTTGTTGTTTCACAGCCATCTGGGGACTCCAGGTTGGCATGCTGAGCCACTTAGGGGAGGGGTGACCCCTGTCCTGGACACTCACACCTCTTCAGGTGGACCAGCCTTCCAACTGATGGAGAAGGCTCTGGCTTCTGCTGATGATACTATGCTATCTCCCTGCCCTCCTCTGGATGGCTATGTTCACAAGTTGCACCTAGTCCTGTCCCTTCAAAAATCCTACCTGACATTCCACCCAGTCAAGGGAAGAAGCAGCACTAGAGATAGAAAAGCTGCTAAGAAAAAGAGTCATCCAAATAGTCCCTCCAGACCAGATAGGATCCGTATTCTACTCAAGACTATTTTTTGTGCCAAAGAAAACCGGGGACTGGAGACCAATTTTGGATCTCAGTGTATTGAACAAGTTTGTAAGAGTACAAAAATTCTGGATGGTCACAATACAGCCTATCCTCCCGCTTTTGGAAAAAGATGATTGGATGTGCTTGATAGATCTTCAAGATGCGTACTACCACATAAAAATGGACAGGTCATCAAGAAGATTTCTGAGCTTCCATGCAGGAGCCAGTCACTACCAGTTCAGAGTACTGCCCTTCGGACTCTCTACAGCCCCCGGAGTGTTCACAAAATGCATGGCAGTCATCACACCTCACTTGTGACTACAAGGATTCCAGGTGTTTCCATACCTAGATGACTGACTCATCTCTGCCCCCAACAGACATCCATTGGAAGAAGCCATGGCATACTCTCTCTCCTCGCTGCACAAAAGCTAGACATAACCATAAACTGGCAAAAATCCAATCTCACCCCACAGAATTCATAGGGGTCATCTTGGATACAAAGAATTGCAGAGCACCCATTCCAGAGCACAGAATTCTAAGGATAAAGCAACAACTGATCCCAATCCTTTCCAGGGAGAAATCCACAGCTCACTCTGTCCTACAGCTGTTGGGTTCCATGGCAGCCTCCATCACCATTGTCCCCCTGGTCAGGTTTCATATGAGGCTTCTACAATGGCTACTGCTCACTCAATGGTATCTTTTTCAGCATCCTCTTTCAGCCAAGATTCGAGTAACCCACAGGTGCAAACAGGATTTAAATTGGTGGATGACACACAACCCATCACAATGGTCTCGCCCCTTCTCCCCCAGTCAGCCCAAGGCTACAGTGACCACGGATGCCTCCCTGATGGGGTGGGGAGGGCTATGTCAGGGACAGACAGTCCAAGGCACTTGGTCCAAACTGGAGGTCCAACTGCATATAAATGTTCTAGAGCTGAGGGCGGTGCTTCTGGCATTGCAAGCATTCCATCCCCTGCTGCCATCTGGGATGATTGCGATACAATCAGACAACATGGTGGTGGTCTGGTACATCAACAAACAGGGTGGTACCAAATCTTACCCCCTTTGTCGAGAGGCCATGAGGATATGGCAATGAGCGATGACTACCAACCATTTTCTTCTAGCAACGCACATTCCTGGGAGTTCCAGCATGATAGCAGACAGACTCAGCAGGTGCATTCTACAGCCTCACAAGTGGTTCCTGAATCCCTTGATAGTGGTGGAGATCTTCCACCACTGGGGACATCCTTCCTGTGACCTCTTTGCATCCCTGACCAACTACAAATGCAGCAACTACTTTGCACTGATTCCCCCTCTGAGACAGTCACCCAGGGATGCTTTAGTCCATGATTAGCCCTTGGGTCTTCTTTATGCATTCCCACCTCTCCCCGTCATTCCCCAGTTTCTAAAGAAAGCCCGTCGATTGAAGAGCAAGGTGTCCTTTGGCCTCACCTGCTAGATCAACCATGGATTCTCCATCCAACCCCAGGGTTGATCTCACATCCGCAGAACCTGATTCATCCCAACTTGGACATCCTGAAGCTCACAGCTTGGCTCCTCCACTTCCCTTGATTGCCAGGCAGAATGATCAGTACGGGGCATTCTTATTACATGTCATAAATCTTCCACTAGAATTACTTATCTAAGCAAGTGGAAAAGATTTACCTGTTGGCTGAAAGAAAAACAAGTAAATCCATTCTCAGCACCGATGTCGATAATACTAGAGTATCTGACCGACCTATTTCAATTGGGTCTATCGGCTTCTACCATTAGAGTTCATTTGGCTGCAATATCTAAGTTTCATGAGGGTGTCTAAGACTCCTCTCTTATGTCACACAAATTATGCAAGACCTTCATAAAAGGTGTGAATCATCTGAAGCCCCCTTTTAGAGAACCTATTCAACCATGGGACCTGTCATTAGTTCTACAAGCTCTGACAATGCCACCCTTCGAACCAGCTTCTTTTTGCAACCTCAAATATTTGTCATGGAAAGCCTTGTTTTTGGTCGCCATTACTTCTGCCAGACATATCTCTGAGCTTCAAGCCTTATGCATCAAGAGTCCATACTTGATTTTTCATAGAGATAGAGTGCCTTTGAGAACTGCCAAAAGTGATCTCTGAAACGTCCATTAATCAAACCATTGAATTGCCAGTTTTCTTTCCCAATCATTCAAACAAAGGAGAGTATTGCCTACATACCCTAGATAGCAACAGGCAAATCCACTTCTACTTGAACAGGACTAAGGCCTCTGGTAAATCAGACCAATTATTTTTGGCCTATTCTGGACCTAGATTAGGATGTGCTGTTGCTAAGGTCATGTTGGCTAGATAGCTGAAAGATGTGTGACCTTCATTTATATACAACGTAATATCCCATTGCCTACTACCATAAAGGCTCATTCAACAAGGTTGGTGGCAACTTCTGCTGCCTTCCATGCCAGAGCTTCTTTACATGACATCTGTGCATCTGCAACTTGGGCTATGCCTCATACCTTCATCAATCATTAAAAATTGAATTTGGCCTCCAGAGGAAGAGCGTCATTTGGTTATATGGTGCTCAGGAATGTCCTTCCATGAGAGCCTCCCAGGAATAGAGGTAGCTGGGGACTCTGTCCCATATGTAAGGAATGAACAAGGCTTAACAATATCAGATAAAGAAGTTATGTCTTACCATAATGTTCCATCTGTATTGTTGATCCTCGTTCAGTCATTATGACCCTCCCTTTTCCCCCCCTCCTGTGGCTTCTAGTAGATCTCACCACCCGGTTCTTTTAGGTCATTTGACCAAAGGTAGCCTCTACCTTCTTTTAACTTGCAAACTCAATCTGAGGTAACAGGGAGAGGGGAATTCTGGGTAAGAGTTTAGCTCGCGAGTCTGTAGCTGACTTGAGCTTAGAAGATGTCCGGCTCGGTTCCGAGGAATACAGATGGAACGTTATGGTAAGACATAACTTCTTTATATATATATATATATATATATATATATATATATATATATATATATATATATATATGGTTCTACCTGACTTCGTCGACAGCGCAGAAGACCGACAGCGGAATTCCGAGCTCCAGAAGATCGAAAACGAAGAAGACCGACGCGAATCGCGAGTGGCAGAACATCGACAATGCAGAAGACCGACACGACGGATGACAACACCAACGCCGAGGATGCCGACATGGGGAAAGGCTGTGTGAGTATGCGGTAGTGACGGACGTTAGGGTGCGAGGCAGGTAAGTGTGGAGATTGACGGTCTGTGGGGATAGGGGTGGGTTAAGTGAGTTAGGGTTAGGGAGCGATAGGGGTGGGTTAAGTGAGTTAGGGTTAGGGAGGCGATAGGGGTGGGTTAAGTGAGTTAGGGTTAAGTGGCAATAGGGGTGGGTTAAGTGCGTTAGGTTTAGGGACCGATAGTTTCGGGTTAAGTGAGTTAGGGTTAGGGAGCGGGTAGGTAAGTGTGCGATAGTGACGGACCTTAGGGTTAGGGTAAGGTTTAGTGTGGGCTTGTAAGGATTTTGGTGTGCTTGTGTTGTGTGTGTGGTTTGTGGAATGGGGATGTGTTTTGTTTTTAATTGTTATTGTGGTGTGTGCAGTGTATGGGGTTTCGTGTTTGTGTACCGTCGGTTATTTCGTTGTCGGTTATGTGTGGTTTCGTGTTTATGGACTGTCGAATATGTGGTGTCGGTGATGTGGTTGTCGGTGTTGTGTGGTTTCGACTATGTCAGGTAGAACCATATATATATATGTATGTATGTATAGTATGAATGTTTTTCTGCACTCATCTATAGGAATTGTTATAGTGGTTATGGTGCTTTCCTCACAGATGCAAAGTACAGGGATTGATTCTCACATTTTGTCACTGTCTGGTTATGGCTGGGTGTGTGATAGTCTGCAAACTGATTATCTAATATTTGCCAATGAATCTATAGAGCAACATGCTTGTCATAACCCCTTGTAGTATATCTTTAAATCTGGAATACACTGCAAACACACACTGTTCTACATATCAGAACCAAACTGATTTTATTTTCTTCAGAAATATAAATTTTAATGAAAAAAGATTATTTTGACATTTTAGTTATATGGTGGTGCTGCGGTAGCGTTGTCACCTCACAGTTAGACGTTGCCCATTCGATTCTCAGTTAGAGCATCTTCTGTGTGGCGACATGCGTGAACGGGCGTTCCTTCATTGAAGGTTGTGCGTTAGGCCCAGCAAGCCAGCACGTAAAACTCTACTGCCAATCATTAGCGGACCGGAGTTCCGCTGTGGCGACCCCTAACCGGGAAAAGCCGAAAGACACAAACAAACAAAGTTATAATCAAATGAGCACATCAAAAGTATTCAGGATATGTCAGACCATTTCTATACTTTTTTTCTTCTATGACTTTCTCCCCCAACCATCAAATGTCCTCCCATTGTTCTTAAATTATTCCTAGTAGTGTTGGAATTGTTGCCTCTTATTCCCTTGAGTTGGATCAGTCCAGTGCGACTTTCATACAGGCAAACTTTGGGGAGATTATTCTCTTGACAGCATCCTGGCTATGAGAAACATTTGCATGAATGAATTTAACCCCTTCCTTGGGTGGTAATATGTCTTCCTATGTTACCACAGGAGCTGCCAATGTTTACCTATTTATTGTGCCCTCCATTGTGTGGCCATCATAGAATATCATTATCAGCTTGGGTAACCATGGAACATACATCCTTGCTCTGGTTCCTATCTGATGACAACATTCTCATCCTCCTACAAGAATCATGTCTAGGAATGGCAGCATAAGCCCTCTGGCCCTTCACCCCATACTGTCAGAATAGGCACACTAATCTTACCCATTCAAGCTCCTCAGCTACTAATGAAATCTGGATTACCTGAGTCATACATAGGGCGTTATCTCTGTATGAGGCTGGTGTGGCAAACCATTGATACACTGCTTGGGTATGAAAAGAACAAAATAAACACTACAATACCTGATCTGCTATGGAACATATGTGAGAAAAATGGCAGTGCTTTGAGAAATTAAAACAAGAAGTAATTTTTGGAAAAAAGAAATAATAGCAGAAAGAAATTTATAAGAAAAGGTGAATACCAAAGCTATAAAACAATATATCTTCTAGTCACTGACATCACTACTCTGATTACTCAGATGGATCTCGCACAATATTTGTTTTTGAAAGGTCTTTTGTATTTATCATTTCTCTTTGCTGTTTTGACCCAATACATGAAGCTATCTATGACTGCAGTATTACTGGTAGATGTGTCTCAGGGTGGACCTGGTGCTCAGAGCATTGTGATACCCTTACCTCATGCCATATATGGATGGAACAATCTCCAGTATTGCCTGGATCATGGAGCTTATCAAAATCTTCAGACAATCTAGACTAAAGTATAAAAATCCAAAATACAGAAATTAATAGTCCAGAAATCACTAATGGAAGGTTTTACTTATCACCTGATAAAACACTATTGAGCATGAAATTCTGTGTATTGTATGCTAAATGTATATTTTAACAAAGCTTTTTACCCACAAGCTGCTCTGGTAGTATACCAGGATAAAGCCCTGACTATGGCCCATGCAACATGACTTCATTTGGTGGCTCGCATACCTACCCATGCACGGCAGGGAAGATAGGAGTGCCTTTAGACTTTAAAGAGCTATACAGCTAATTGGAACTTTGGTACTCATTTCTAATGTGAGCATTTTTAGGTCTCTCCTCACTGTGGGCTTAATTCCCATTTTGGAATCAAGATTAATGCACTATGATCGATCACTTGCCTGTTCAGATAGAGTGATCCCAGACCGTGTCTTACATAATCTGAAGTTATATAATTACGTGGAGTAATGTGCTATTTAAAGTGTAAATTCTTTGGAAGCTATCTAGTAGATTACTTTATTCTTTTATAGGTTCATAGGATTTTACTAAGTTTATAGCCAAGGAAGCCATGGAGAGACTCAGTCACATTATCCGATTTTGATGAGAGACTAACAATGTCTCCTATTAAGTTGATTTTCCTCACATATCCATGGTGAAATTTGTAGTTACACATCCAGTCATCCAAACTGATTTTAAATATTGCTAGGTAAGTACCATGCTTTATATGTAAGGGCAGCCTACTCCACAAATGGAGAATGTGTTGGGTTAGGCACCTATCTCATTTGGTGATGTTGATATGGTAGTATAGTTTTTGGGTATCTACAGCGGGGGTTTGCTTTGCCACTTATTCTGTTTAGATAAAGAAATTCAAAGAGCACTAGATCATTTGTACAAAAGAAGGCTAACAAGAGTTTATATGACACTGAGTAAAGGGACAGGGCTTGTAACTTATCGTAGTAGCTAATGGTACTATGACCAAAGATCAGAAGAAGAAACTGTGAGGTCTCTTGAGATGGCTTATGTGCTTAGTGATGTGCATGCCAAAGAGGACATTATATGTAATGATGGCGTAATAAAGGAGGAAAAATATACCATACATTTTTGGACCACACAGAATATGTTCTGCAAGGTAGAATGACTTTCTAACCACTCCAGAAGCATGGTGGTAAAAGGAGAGTCTGTTGTCAGCAAAGTATACCCAAGTCTGTAATGACTGTGTTATGTTTAAGTGGAACATTATCTAAATGATAAGTACAAATAATGCTGGATTTGCCAAAATAATCTATACGGCATTTCTTGTCTTTAATGGTAACCCATGAGCAACATGCCAAGCATTTGTTTGGTCTATCTAGCTTTTCCTTGAGAATTTGAGTATCAGAATGGGAATTGATAACTGCCCCCCAGTTTGCATATTCCTTTGATATCATGCCAGAGTAGTATATTCCAAAGGGGACAGGACAGGATCCCAGGATAGAACCCTTCTGAACATTACTGGTAATGTTTTTCTGTCTAGAGCAAACACTGCTGACCGCAACACTATGGGATCTGTCAAATACACATTTACCTACTATCCAGTAAACTATGCATGGCTTAATTCTGATTTGGGAGAATATGTCAATAATCCCTGCATGGGGAATAGTGTCAAAGGCCTTGGAAAGTTCTGAGTTGGAAGCTTGACCTGTATACTCCTTATCAGTGGCCTCAGAAACCTTTAAAAAAATCACAGTATGGTAGAGCAGGTATTATCTGCATTTGCAAAGCCAAACTGGTGTGGATCCAGGAATATAAGGACACATATGTCATCATTTATAAGATCAATTAGAATAAATTCCATAGCCTTGAAAATAATATTACTGAGACAAAAAGGTCAGTATTTTGCATAAAGTGATCCTCTTTATACAAGACCACCATAACAGTTTTACACACTCACCAGGGATGCAGCCGGTGGAGACACTCAGGAATAACAGATGATATGGGATTTTGCTAGATGGCACTTTACGCTATTTAACAGACATCCTAGGATATGTCAGAATTAAAAAAAGTATTTTTAATTCTGGAATGTGCCAAAATTACTTTGTCCAAAGTGATTTCAAGAGGAGAAGTGTGATGGGGATTGAGAGAGACAGGTGGAAATGCGGTGTAAAGCTGGAAGAAAATTTGTCTGCAAAAATATTAACAATGTACTTAAGGTCAGAGTAGGAGGCACTACTACAGATAAATTCAATATAGAATTGTTTGTCACTTCTAAGACTCCTAATATAGCTGAAGAAAGCCTCATAGTTGTTTTTTTTTTTTTTTTTGGATTACTAGCTACCCAAAGTTTCCTAGTGGTGTATTTGAGGATGTAACCATTTGTAAGTCCCTTGTGTAATGATGAAGTAGACACCCTTTAGAAATGGTCAAGAGCTTTTTCTTTTTTTTACACATTTGTTGATATGATAATTCTAGCATATGGCTTTAGTTTTAAACTTGAGTTTATGCTTACATTACAGATGCCTTAATACACCTGTAGAAGAAGAAGCGTAGTAGTAGACAGCAGTCTCATGTACAATGTTTGTCAGGCATCTATGCAATTTGTGATTATCAATAAGATCAATAACTAGTGAATAATTGGTTTTGAAGTTACCCCTCAACATAGATGAGTTATTAGGGACAGCAAAACAGGACTCAAGAGAACGACACAGCAAAATGATAAGATATGAGTAAGGAGGAGGTACCGAGTGGGATGGTATAATTTTGGGTAACATTTGTGATGACAAGACGATTAAGATTAATACTTATGGTGGGTAAGGGGACAATTTGGCCAAATGTGATGGTATTTAAAAAGTCCAGTAATCTCTGGGAATATTTGCTATTGGTAGTATGCATTTGCCAGTCTGTGTGTGAATAGTTGAAGTTACCCTTTAGAAAGGAATGAAGGTATTTGATTAGATGGTTAACTTTTTTCCATTTCTTTAAGTTATTCCTTATGCTTTGAAGAGGTCACGGAGGTTATAATTGGCTGCAATATGATATTTAAGTATAACTATGACTTTCGGATGTGTAGCATGCTGACTCTGACAGTAGACAGTGGGACTGTTATTAAAAACAAGTACTGCCCCACAGCTGTGAGTGGCTCTAACAACTTTGGAAAGGAGGGCATGTGTTCACCATATTTGAACCAGGTTTCTGTAATTATCCAAATCCTGATGCTTTTAATAGTAAGAAAGAGGCTTACCTCATTTTACTCCTTTATGTTTACAATCTGTTTAACAAATGTGTATATAAATAATTGTGTATGATTTATATTGTTCAAGTATTTGATGCGCATCTCATTTTATGTATTTAAGAAGAACAGATACATATGTTGTTTAATAGCATCTGTATTTTAAGGCCTCATGCGTATTCTCTATTTAACTTATTAACATATTTGGATGTCTGTTTTCTTTCATTTAGTTGTTTAACTTTGGTTAACCAGATACCACCCGAACCCCCCCCCCCCAACCAGCCCATATGGACAAGAGCTTCTTCTCAAGAGTGACCAAGGACTACTGCTTAAGTTACTTTAAAGTTACAGTAGGCAAGTGGAGATTGCAGAAACACATGTTGACAGCTCAAACCTGTTATCCTTGGAACAAGTTTTAGTATTCTTTCACTTATTCTGCTCTATTTTTTCTACCTTTTTCTGGTTTTCTGTCTTAATATTGTGCCTGAAGGAGAAGCGTGCATATTACCATAAACTCTAATACTGCTTGTGTTCCCTGTCTACATTGGTATCCAGTGCTGCTCATTTATCATTTATTTTATGTTATGGCTAAAATCTATGCACTGTCTTCACTGTAGACTCACATATTTAAATGTGCTATCTACTTTTCCATTTTGATCATCTGCTTCTTTGTATTCCTTTGCAATGTAAATAGATGAGAACAGAAAATAAACTAATCCAACCTTCAGGTATCTGCAGTTTTATATATGAGTGCACGCACAAATTCCTGCAAGCATAAATTGGTTGATGTGCTTCTAGCAAAACATACATTCATTTTTATTATCAAATGGTATGTCAAGGCTTTCCTGCATCCATTGAAATGTTACTAAAAACTTGCAGTAAGATGTTCTCAAAGAAGCAGAAGATCCATTATTCTAGCAGATTTTATTCTAAGGCTAACTAATTCATATGCCTGATTTGTTGGAATAGCAGCAATCTGAATATCATGCATTAATATAATCAAATGAGGCTGCTGCATAATAGATGGAAATTGCATATAAGTTATTAATTATTCAGGCATTTGCAATTGTGGAAAATTAAACATGCAGATTTATACATACAGCAGTCTTCAGCTATGCGTGTTCTGAAAATGGTTCAATTTGTGTAAAAAAATGCATTTGTAACATACTGCTTATGTGAAATAAAACAAAATCACATTAAAGAAATTCAAGGATGTCTGCTAATTAAATTAAATACTTATGCATTTAAATACATTCTGATAGATGTGGCTTCCTTCTTTTTACACTCATTACTAAATTGCACATGCTGAGTTTTGTATGAAGATATAATAACAGACTTAAACAGCAGTGCAAAATAATTTCTTAGATGCTGAATATATTCCATGATTAGGAATGTCACAGATGATGTATTCTCTATCTAAAAGACTTTTTTCAATTATTAAACAGGTAATCATTTACAAAATCCACCATTTCATCATGTACTTTGGTTATGAGGAAGTCACTACTTGTTTATGAAAGGAAATGTACCTGGACATAACAATCTGAGAGAAGAAAACTGGTCACATCACTGGTCAACTTCTCTCATGCCTGTCAAAATACAGTCAGAGACATAATTTCAGAATGCTACACAAATCCATTAAATGCATAATGAAATGTCCAGTGTAGCCATCAGGGCAACAGGCAAATTAAAAAAACGTTTACTGTGTTTCAACAAATGAAGCAAATGTTAAAGCTCTGCAACAGCTA
The DNA here is from genome assembly GCF_019279795.1 of Protopterus annectens. NCBI lineage: Eukaryota > Metazoa > Chordata > Ceratodontiformes > Protopteridae > Protopterus > Protopterus annectens. The sequence goes on along the minus strand of NC_056727.1, from coordinate 1,036,909,465 downwards.
AGGCACTGGTATAATTATGTAATGAATTAGACTGCATCATTGAAGTACACTGCAAACCAGTGTTAGAAACAACAGTAAAGAAAATAAACTGGAAACAATATACGAACAGAAGTTTCTCAAAAAGCAAACTGCCTTATGAATTTCCAATCTCTGTATCCCTTAGGCACAACATAGTCACAGTATAGAATATATATACAAAGTAATCATATACTCAAATTTATAGTTATTGTTTCTTTACTGAGGTTGCTTGACAAAAGATCCAAAAATGTGAAAAAAATTGAATCAGTAAATGTTTAATTACTGATGTTAAAAGTGGATTTCAGGAATATAATACATCTTATAAAGGAACGCTGTGATAAATGTATTCATTACTTACATGTTTCTGTATAACTTAAAAGATCACGGAAACTAATTGGGCACTGTCTGCTCAGCTCCAAATCTAAGCTATATAGTCTGCATCACCTTGACAAATATTGATTTCTACATCCTGTTATGACTAAAATTGGGTGGTCACCTCCTCATCTCAGTAAGCTGGATATGAACTTGTCTACTTCATGTAAATCAGCATCATAATGTAATTTATGACACTGAATTTATGTCTCTATTGTATATGCATTTATCAGAACAGCATCATTTAATTTTGGTCAGATGCAAGCTTGGAAGAGGTACCAACAGAAGAAAGTCACGCAGGTGTGTGTGTGTGTGTGTGTGTGTGTGTGTGTGTGTGTGTGTGTGTGTGTGTGTGTGTGTGTGTGTGTGCTTGTGCTTTAGATGACAAACTCCTTCACTTGAGAAGCTCATGATGACACCATGCTTATACGGAACTTCACTCTGTAATGAGTCCCTGTCAGAAATGTTCCCCCCCTCCATCACAGTCTGCCACCAGCAAACTTAAACTACTTAGGAGATAGATTACAGCCAAGTAACACTGAATGCCCTTGGAGATGGTCAAAGCAGTTCCTTTGTGCAGCACTGAAGCTGGGGAGCTACTCTGCACTTTGGTAGGAGAAATTGGAGTGTACTATCATCTGTGGATGACTTTCTTCTGGGATTCTGGACCACAAAAAGCATGATCCTATGGAACAGTAGTGGGTGTGTGCTGTAAGGTATAGTAGTATCAGATTTAGTTTTAATTATGGAAAAAAAATGGGATTCTAGGCTGCTCTTATCCACAGCTTCCAACAATGGAGCAGAACAATAGTGGGTGGTCAAGCAAGACAGATGGCTAGCAAACAGTACTGATAATTTGTATGTTTATAAAACCACAGTCAGAAATGTAGTTACAGAAAGATAAGTGAAGTTTACACCTCTTTGGATTTCTAAAGTTAAACATTTTTAACTGAAATGTGAAATTTTGTTTGCAAACTTCAGTTTCAAGCTCTATAAAAGCTTAACTTTCACTTTTGCCAAACTAAGACTTTGTTGTTGTAGAAGTTCAGTTTAATCAAAGTTCTGTCAAAGTAAAGTTTATCACATCCTTCAGCTTCCCACACTAGAAGAACTTTGAGTGGCAGTTAGGTATTTTTTTTAATACCAGCCTTATGTGAATGTAATCAGGCTAAGAGCACATTTTTGGCCTTGTACTAAAACCTAAGATTTGGTAAGTCAGTGGGATAGCATCTTATGTGACCCTAACCATCGTTGCTGATCACAGGTATACCTACCTTATCTCTTACCCTTTGTAGGTCAAACTGCCATGCCCCTCAACTCAAAGTACTTTGAAGACAATAAAAGTGTTCCAAAAGCTGAGGATTGAAAAACAAACAAACAAGAAAAAATATATTTGATTCTGAAACTGTAATCAACGGCTTGAGTAAAATTGCAAAAACCTAAGCACTTAAGTGTTTTAGCCAAAACTGCAAATCCAATATCAGCATTAATTTATGAATGACATTACTGCATTTCCACATAACTGGCATCTGAAGTTTGTACCCCCAAACACCTTGTACCCAAGGCAACTACCCTCTCACCTTGCCCTAGTTATTTCTGTTATTGATTTTCACCCTCCACACATACACACACAAACATATGTCTTGTGTACAACTTGAAACCATGGAAATCAAACAAAACTAAAGAAATGAGCCTTACTATGCCACTAATACTGACATATTTTATTTATTTAATTACTTAAAGTAAGCTGGAATAATGGTTATGCTATCTATCTAGCTATGTATATATATATATATCTATATATATATATATATATATATATATATATATATATACACACACACACACACACACACACACACACACACACAACACATATATATATATATATATATATATATATAGCTTTACACATATAATACATATATATAATCATAACCATTATTCTAGCAGTTTTTATTCAAGGCCATCTCATTTATATGCCTGATTTGTACAATTGGCAGCAATCTGAATATCATGCATAAACATAACCAAATGAGGCTGCTGCATAATAGATGGAACTTGCATATAAGTTATTAATTATTCAGGCATTTGCAACTGCAGCATATTAAACATGCAGACTTACACATACAGCAGTTTTAAGCATCTGTATCCTGAAAATATTCCATTTGTGTAAAAGATTTACTTTTGGAATATCCTGCACTTGTGAAATGAAAATTCACATCAGACTAATTCAGGGATGCCTGCTAACTGAAATATTTGTTATATAATTAAATGTGTTCTGTCTCATTTGATTTCTTTCCTTTTTTTTACAGACTTTTGACAAAATTGCACATACTCAGTGTTAAATAATGATGTAATACTAGAAGTAAACAACATAAAATAATTTCATACAGGCAGAATGGATTTCTTTGATTATTCAAATTACAGATTACGCATTCTCCAGCTAGAAAAGATTTATTTCAACAGTGAACAATCAAACCATTACAGAATATGTCCTTTCATACTTGGGTCTAACTATGAGGAGGTCACTTCCTCTTTATCAAATGAAATGCACATGGGTATAAAAGTCAAAGAGAAAGGAACAGGGAATATTGTCCAGTGCATCTCAGAATGCAAGCACACAGAGAGGTCATTTTAAGATGTTGCGCAAGTCCATAATATGCATGATGAAATATGCAGTGTTGCAAGCAAAACAAGAGACAAATTAAGACATGGTTACTCTTTTCCAACAAATGAAGCAAACTGATGAAGAATAGAATGCCACTGGTCTGGAAACAGCTAGAACACTGTTATAATTTTATAGTGAACAATAGTGTACAAATGGTAGAAACCTAACTCAGAAAAATAAACTGATGTAACCGTTTGCATGGCAGATTCATAGAAAGCAAGGTACCTTGCAAATTTTAGACTTATCAGCCCTTGGGCAGAAAATGTGCAGAGTACAGACAAAGAAAAGTGCCCTGAGCACTAATCTACAAATAGATTATTCTATCCTGGCTCCATCTCCGGAGTATATTCTGACTTATAAATAGAGTTATCCTATAACTATAACTAAACTACATTAAAATAATGATATTATTATTAGGTATTCTAACTATATAACTGATCCTACACAGGCATGAATTAGTACATGCTTAATAAATAGATTTCTAGATTAGAGTACACTTTTCAAGGGTACATTTTGAGAAATTTAAATGTAATATAAACATTTTTACAAACCTCTTAAGGTCATAAAAAATAACTGACTATTTTCTGCTTTACCCCCAAAAGAGACTTTACTGTCTGCAGCACCTTGACAAATATTACTTTTTACAAGTTCCCATCACTTAGATGGAGTGGCACCTCCCCATTTCAAAGAGTCGGTTATGCACTTGTCAGCTTCATACAAATATACTTCAGATAATAATGTCTATCTCCGAATTTCTGTCCCTACAATATATACATTTGTTATGCATACTGCCAGAACCACAGGAAGAGTGTGGAGAGATGTGCTTCCCCAGGTGCCAGTTTGCAGTGGGCACAGTCAATAGAAAAGTTATATTATTTAATTTTGTTTTTACCATAAGTTACTTATTTTATTTTCACTTTTATTTCCCTTTCACTGAGCAAACACTTTTAATTTTGTCTGCTTAAAGATGTATATAGCTAAGCCTCTTATGGACCCTCTTGTCACTTGTCTAGCATGTTCCTATGTTACTATACATGTCTGTATGTATGTTTGTGTGCATGAGCCTGTGACAAAATGGCACAATGGTAGTGAAGGGGTTCAGAATGTCTAAGTAGAGATGGGAGCACTGTAAAAATCATTTTCTATTATCTAAAGTCAACATTTCTTACTAAAACATATTTAAAAAATATACTCTCAGCTAGCACAAAAAGATTAACCCCAGGATTCAGCAAGCTCTGCACGGTGTGCAGGAATAGTGCATGAGCTGCTGGAGGCAATATGGAAACTGAAAGATCCAGGAACAAGCTCCCAGTACATGCACAAGCACTATTCCTGCATGGACACAGCTCTTGTATGCTAATTACCCCATTTGCAGGTGTAAACCATGCAAATGAGGTGAATTAGTGATCCAGGAAGCTGGCAGCCATCTGTGCAGGATTAGTGTAACCTGTAGAAATGTACTTGGTTAGTAACCAAGTACATTTCTGCAAACTACAAAACAGAGCCATGACAGCTCCAAATAAAGCATGCATATAATGTGGAAAGCATGCCAATGACCAAATATATGGCCATTGGCATGGAAAACAGTTGCAAAAAAAAATAATTAACTTTTTTTTTTTTGGCCGATTTCGGCTATTTAAGTGTATGGCAGTGGCGCACAAAAGGGATAGGCTGGAAAATAAAAGTAAAACCAAAAAAGCTTTTTCTGCAAAATCACAATTTTGCAATTATAGTCAATGGCAGGCAGAAGACAACAAGGCCAGTGAATAGTGATAGCTAAGGGGGAAGGCTCGGTGTCAGACTTGTAGCTAGGCATTCGCAGGCAATTCTATGCAAATGAGGGGAATGATACTGAATCACAGATTTCCCCTCATGGCTAGCCTGCACCCAACCATGTAGGTGCAGGAAAACCATGGTGCAAGCTTAAGAGCTAGCTGACATCATAGAGGGGTGTGTCAGGCATACTGTAAGCTTACTGAAGCTCTGTGGCTTGGGATTGCCCTTAGCTTAGCAGAGCTAAGGAAGGGGGTGTATCTGAAGCTGCCAAGCACACTTTACATTGCCTAAATGGGTGGGCATACCACACACTGGGGTTTAAACAAAAATAAAAAGTAAACCAGTAAATAGCAGCTCCATTTACATCTGAGCACTGGGTTTGTGTGGTGCACCTTGGGGCTTAAACAGGAAGGCAATGACAAGGGAAAACAGCAGTAGGATGGTAATCAAGGAGAACTAGAAATCTGGCAGGTGAAATGTATCAGAATCTGCCAATTATACAGGCAGCAGCCCAGCTCAGCACAGTACTATAAACTATGCAAACACCTTTCTCTCTGGTTTTTCCAACAAACTCTACACCACCAGTGTACACAAATGGTGAAATGTTACCTAACAAAAGCAACAAAACGATAGGGGCTACATTCACTCTCATAAATCAACATGTGGAAGAGGCTGAGGGTGGTGAGGATGAGAATGCTGATGACCAACCCAGAGTGAGATGAAGGAGAAGAGTGTACAGACCCAGGGTAACCTATCAGGGGCTACATGAGCTGGAGATAGTGGAGCACTATAGGGTGGACAGGGACCTCCTACAGCAAATTGTTGAGCTGTGTGGCCACACCTCACACACAGTACCAGAAGAGGGGAAACCATCCCAGTGGATACCAAGGTATATGTAGGCTTAAGAATACTAGCCACAGGTACCATCCAAAGGCCAACTGGGGATATCATGGAGATCTCACAGGCATCAGCATCCAGGGTACTCCACCAGTTCCTGGATGCCATGTTAGCACATGCCGGTGAGCACATATATTTCCTTAACAACCGTGAGGCGTTGACCAACAATGTGCATCTCTTCCACCAAATAGCAGAATACCCTGAGGTACTGCTATAGACTCCATGCACATACACATCAAAGCACCACCCAGTGAGCGGGGTAGAGTCTTCATTAACCGCAAGGGCTTCCCCTCCATCAAATGCCAGGTTGTGTGTGATGCCCAGGGCATTATAATGAATGTGTGTGCTGGCAGCTCTGGAAGCTATCATGACTCCCACATCTGGCATATGACGCAGCTGTACCAGAGATTTGCCAGTGGGGACATCCCATATGGCCACCTAGTGGGGGATGCTGGTTATATACTGGAGCCATGGCTGATGACACCCATCACAAATGCACATACACACCCGAACAAGAACTCCATAATGAGGCACACACACAGACCAGAATCATAATAGAACATGTGTTTGGGATGCTCAAGTCATGGTTCTGGTGCCTGGACATATTCAGTGGAGCCTTGCAGTACTCACCAGCTACATGTACCCAAATTGTCATCGTATGTGCCATGCTACACAATATGATCCTGTAGAAACAGCTGCAGCAGGAACAGCATGGGGCAGGGCCACACAGCCCCCCACCATTGCCAAGGCCTCCACAGATACAGAGTGACTCGGAGGAGGAGGAACAACCTAAGCCTGTCCCAGTAGGCAGAAGGAGGTATGCCCAGGCCTTGGAAAAGAGGCTATGCATAGCACATATACTGACATGGTAGGAACCCAGGGAATGACACCTCACTCCGACTCACACATACAGTAAAAGGGATACCAAACATGACACTACCTGTGCTTAACCATGTATAAGGAGTGTGCTACGTGCATCCGACATAGTCATCCCTCCGGCACCATCCTCAATACTGGCACAGCCACAAGGTAAGTCATGCTCACTATCAATTGTTGAATGGAGTAAAATGTTCTGCTACCTGTATCTATGGTATGGATGTGAGCATGTTAGGGAATCGGGTGACTGAATGGGCTACCAGGAGATAGTAGACGCCTATATCAGCAGCATGAAATCCTTAACAAATACTGGTGTCAACATAGTAGGCAGTACAAGACAAGGTGACAAAACCCACTGCAGAACATGTGGTGGGCCAAATGTGTGTCCATAGGACACACAAATGCATGTCAGTGAGGCTCATATACCCAACAACAGTCTCAGCCAGCAGGACATGTGTAGACAAACACAAAGAAAGGCTGTGCTAAGGCCTCTGATTGATGGCTATGGAGTACAACCCCCCTCCAGACCTACACAGACAGACTACAACAGGTTAGGCAGTGGGATGTTAGTTCTGAAGGGTAAGAATTCTGAAACTGAAATGTAGGTCAATAAAACCTCAGAACACTGATATACCTCTAGTCTGTATGATAGGTCAAAATACAGAATGAAATGAAACACCTGAAATAACAGTACAGTCATAGCAAATGTGTACAGTTTTCAGGTGTGCCCCCCCACCAATCCTATGTAGAAATGTAGTAACATGTATGTGTACATACTGGCAGCGCAGTGGTGCAGTGGTTAATGCTGTCGCCTCACAGCAAGAGGTTCTCCGGTTCGATTCTCGGCTGGGGTGCCTTCTGTGTGGAGTTTGCATGTTCTCCCTGTGTTCGCGTGGGTTTCCTCCAGGTACTCCGGTTTCCTCCCACATTCTAAAGACATGCTTCTGGAGCATTTCTCCCCGGGCCTCCACTGAAAACAGGATCTGTGGAACCTAGTCGGACTTTCCCGGTCAACAAATGTTAAATAAATAAATAAAAATAAATAAAAATAAAATAATGTGTAGGTATAATAACAGTGGAGCACAGATTACTGGAGCCGGCCAAAGTAGCAGGATAGATTGTAGCACTTGTACAATATACAGGGCTGTGTGAGTTAAGTTGGTGTGTGCTGTATATTGTGTGAGAGTGGTCAGCATGTAGGCATGGTGGGTTGTGTCCTGGTGGCCAATGGCCAGTACTGCTGATGGCAGGGCCAAGTTCTCACAATCGCAATGCCAGATACAATGCATCCCAGCAAGACACATTCCAGCAGTAATCCATAATAATTGTTCGGATGTAATATATGTCACCATCTAAAATACGGACATGGCATGAATTTGAGCCCAGACATACAAACAGTACACAGGTGGAAGTAACCTAGACAGAGAGTGTATAAAATGTTACTGTCAAATGGACACATCTTTGGAATTGTACATACAGGTTAGCAGCACATTAATTGGGTTTGTACTATGGAATACTGATGTTGTCTGGCCAAACACTGGCAGACCACAAAAGTCACAGGTATGAAGTAGTGAGAAACTGCTGATGTCCCTGCACAAGCCAGCATAAGTGAAATGCCCCATGCATATCTGTGAGTCAGCTGCAAGTAGTGTCTATAGCACAAATACACCCAGCCCACCCCACCATCAGCCACAGGTACCTCACAGGTCTTATCCCTGCTGTTGGGAATGAGTACAATATCACCCCCACCTCTGTATGGGAATAGCCACATCATCATAGGTTCATAGGTTCATACTAGGCTAACTGCCCTTGTGAGCCATTGTAAGCCTAGCCAATTATCCCTTGTGAGACTCAAACCCTGCACCTTGTGTTTGTAAGGCAAACACCTTAACCATTACTGAAGAGGTGCCCCATGCAGATGTATCCCTAACTGTAAGTAGCACCCTGCCAGCATGCACACAACTGGATTGATAAGGACAGAATCTATTGACATTAACACCTTGCACACCTACCCTGTCACCCCAGGGGAATATAGTGGCTTGCAGCTCAGGTCCTTACAGAAACAGATGTTTGGTGCCAGAGCCATGGGCCCAAGCTCAATGCCAAGAAATGTATAGTGATCCGTTTGGGAAGAAACATGTACCTGTGAATTACCACATAGGTGGCAGCACACTAAACACCAAAATTGTGATAAGACACTTAGGGAGACAGGTGGACAGTGGGATCACCTTTGATAACCACATCACCAACACTCAGGAAATCCTTCTATGTGGCACACCTCATCAATAAGGGCTTTTCATCCAGAAAAAAAGGAGGTCATTGTCCCACTGTATTCATCTCTCAGTAGTCCCATTATAGAATACAATGCCCTGTTTGGTATACACCTCTCAAGACATCTGCAACAACTAGAAAGGTCACAGAAATACCTCACTAAAAGAATCACAGGCCTAAAGCAGATCCCCTGTGCTGACCATCTAAAAATAATCCAGCTGTACACGGTTGCATATCGTCTACTCAGAGGCGATCTCTGCTTAACATACAAGGCCATGTCAAACCCAGAGCTGTTGAACATGCTCCACTTAAAGAAATTCCAATCCCTCAGAGCCACACACTCCAGGGATCTAAACCTTTGTCATCTCAATGAACAAAACATGCTGGAGGGATGGGTTCCTGACCCAGAGACTCCCCAGACTCTGGAATAGACTGCCCATACATGTCAAGTAGAGCGCCTCTTAGGCCCTCTTCAAAAGGAACCTTGATGAGTGGATGGGAGATAGAAAATTCAGCCCAGGGATTATGTCAGTCACCCTGCTAGACGGGGTCCAGGGAAGTAAATATTGTGGGAAGAAATATCCAGGGAATTGTTATGGCTAGGCTTGTATAGACCCTAGGGCCGATAGCCTAGTACCAACCTATGAACCTATGAACTACACTTTCCATTGCCCTACTTTGGCAAGCCTGCTGATATCATTCTCCTTGAAATACACCTTTGGGGAAGAAGTAGCCCTATAAGCTCTGTGGCACGTGCTATAACTGCGTAATGCTGTAGTGTGATGTACTAGTTAGGAAGGAGTTCTAATCCCAGACATGGCAACTGAGAGACTGTGCATGTGTGTTTGTGTAGGGATCAATGCTTTTGTGGCCATTCAAAGTCACTACACTTTCCATTACACTACTTTGGCAAGCCTGATAATGTCATTCACATTGAAATACACCCTTTGGTGAAGAAGTATCCCTATAACGTCTGTGGCACGTGCTATAACTGCGTAATGCTGTAATGTGATGTACTAGTTAGGTAGGAGTTCTAATCCCAGATATGGCAACTGTGAAACTGTGTGTGTGTGTGTGTGTGTGTGTGTGTGTGTGTGTGTTTGTATGTGTGTGTGTGTGTGTGTGTGTGTGTGTGTGTGTGTGTTTGTCTGTGTAGGGATCAAGGATTTTGAGGCCATTCACAGACAAATCACTCCCCATTGCCCTACTTTGGAAACCCTGGTGTCATTCGCTTTGAAATACATTTTTGGGGAAGAAGTAGCCATGTAAGTTTCATGGGGCATGCTATGACTGCATAATGCTGTAGTCTGATGTACAAGTTAGGCAGGAGTTCTAATTCCAGACATGGCAACTCTGTGTGTGTGGAATTGTTTGTCTATGGAGGGATCAATGCCTTTGTGGCCATTCACAGTCACTACATTTTCCATTGCACTACTTTGGCAAGCCTGCTGATGTCATTCACCTTGAAATACACCTTTGGTGAAAAAGTAGCCCTATATGCTCTGTGGTGTGTGCTGTAACTGTGTAATGCGGTAGTGTGATATACTAGTTAGGTAATAGTTCTAATCCCAGACATGGCAACTGTGTGTGTGTTTGTCATCAGTATCCTGTGTGAAGGTAGCTGTGATTGTGTAATAACAGGACTCATTGTGGAGCGGGTTTTGCAAATTTCTTATATGGAGGACCTATTATATGTCACAATGTCCACCTTACAAGGACTACAGATGTCAAACAGCAGAAAGGCTGGTGTAGACAATCCATACCCCTACATGTGACATTATGGATTGGGGAACAATATAGGCAACCCTTGTATTACCCAGAGAACACTCTCCACCCATGTCTCATATACAACACACTCAGCTAAGCAACAACCACTATGTTGGAAGTTCCCTGCATACTGCCCACAGATAGTAATCATGCTGTGATTGCAATGGACTACAGACGACATGGTACCCTGTTCCATCACTACAATAGGTAAATCATTGCATACAGTGGTCCTTTGCTATGTTCCCCACTGGATGCCTGCAACAACTGTAGAGTCAGCAAATGTACCCAAAAAGGAAATACCATGCCTTATACGCATGCCCTGTATGGACAGATGCCACTAACACCAGTGAATACCTGTATCATGCTGACAATATAGGTGCGGGGTCAACCTGGTGTCCATTGCCAGTTCTCACCACATGAGGTCAGGTATGCCACATCAAATGATAACAATCTGTCCACACAACATGCCCCAGACACCCCAGGTACACTTCCACATGTCACTGAATATGCAATGTGGGACATGTGCACATCCCAGGCACCGTCCATGTTATGAAATATAGAACACATACATGGCAAGCATTGCACAGCACTGGCCACCCACTATAGTAACCCAGATGAGTGGATGGTGAATACAATACCCACTTGTGTGGGCCAATCCAGAGACTAGACCCCTGAACCACACTGCAGACCATTGTTATGTGGCCTGATGCCAAGGTATACCTGTTTCCTAGCCTTGTACAGTCTTCTCACACAGTCAACCACTACACACCTGTGAAGCAATGAACCCATGCATGTCAGCATTGACAAACCTGTGTCTGTGTGTGTGTGTGGAGATTAATGATTTGGAAGCCATTCACACTCACTACATCTCCCATTGCCCTATTGAAGCACGCGTTCTGATGTCAGTCACCTTGACATACCTTTTGCCCATATATCAGCCTAACCTCAGTGGTGCATGTGATACCTGAGTAATACTTTAGTGTAGCAAACTAGTTAGTTAGGAATTCTAATCCTGACCCTGCTAACTGTGATAATGTGTGTGAGTCCCTGAGAGAGTGTGGCTGTGTCATCCTTGACACCTATTTTTGTGGACAGGCACATGTACTACACCTACCTTATCCCTCCTTTATCACTGTTGCTGATGTCACTCACCTTCAAATATACCTTTGGACAGCTGTCCAACATGAAAGCTCTGTGGTGCATACAATAATTGCATAGAAATGTAATAGCAATACACAGTCAGGTAGGGGGTTAAAACCCTGTACGGGTAAGTGTGTAACACAAACATGCTTAGGTTTTAGACTCCTACCCCCTTCCTTTCTGACTTTGTCTCTGCCTGTCTCTCTCACTCCCTCTGGTGGATGTGGAGAAGTACACCTGCTTTGCTTAGGCAGCAGCTTGTGTTTTGTAAGTGATGCTCATGATCAGCTGATGGCCTGTGCATGAATTGCAGTCCCCCACTAGCTAATTGCATGTGTGGTAACATTCCCATAGACAATTGCATGGAAACACACTCCTATAACTAGGAACATCATGTGGGTGTTGGTCCTTTTCATTCACTGTAAGCAGGACTTCATGTCGGTGTTTGGCAAATAGCATCACAGAGGGTAGTCGGATATACCTCTTACAACATATATAGTGGATACAGACCAACAAACAGGAGGGGGATGTTCCAGACATGACTACAGAATGTAAGTCTTGTTCTTCTGCATTTGAAGTAATGTTGGTTTAACAGGGTTTGTGTGGATATGGCTGGTCTACATGATTTAATACCTGTCATGACAGTGTTATGTGGCTGAGGAAACTCCCACCTGTAAGGCTATCTGCAGTCTGGCTAGTGTTTGGAGTCTTACGTATGATGTGTTACTCACAGATGACCTATCTTTAAAAATGCAGTAGCAAAATCTGAGGATTGCAGTCAGTCCATCGTGACAGCCATGAGCGTTACTGACTTCATATCCCTCATAGGACATATGTCACAATAAGCCCTGTTACACCAGTAAATGTATGAGGTTATCACAGCAACATGTTAATAATGGCCCTGTGTTTGTGCCTCCAGCCCTAACTCTGTCAACCTTTGTACATATGTCATGCAGTAAGAGGTGCATATGTTCAGTACACCATTATTTTTTGACATCATACCTGATAACAAGCCAGTGAGATATCAGACTACTAGACATGTTATGTATAGTAGGGGTTATAGTTGAGGACAAAACGTGGACATTCTGTTGTAGTGTGTACAGATGTGAACTCTTGGTACTTATGGTGATTGTCGACAGAGTGTGTATTGTGAATATGTACCTTGGCCTGTGTACAGACTGTGGTAGATGTCATTGTTCTTGGTCCTGTTCTATCTGATGTTGCATGCTGCTCAAGTGTATGGTACTCTATCGGCTTACATGTTTGTAGGGCCAAACCCACCCATGTTCAATACCACAGTCAGGCATCGGAATACACTGTGTATTGGCCCAGTATATGTAGGGTTACATGCCTGTAGAGCCTGCTATATTTGCAGGTACATGTGTATGCCCCATAAGAAATGTAGGCCAGTGTTGTGGCAGTCTGCTGTAGTTTGCACAGTGCTTTGTGACATGCCCAGCAGCTCAGTGTACTTACCCAGTGTGATGTTATGTCCAGATATTTGTCAGATGTACTGCTGCTGGGCCACCATAACTGTTGTGTATTTCTGACAAAACAGTTGGATGCTGTACATATGTATGTCACTAACTAGTGGGTAGTATGTGGGCTTGTGACCTCTGCTCCTTCAGTTATTATGTGTCAGGACAGACAGGAGTGTGTGAATGCATAAACTGTGTGAGCATATGTATACCAGCATTTACATGATATACCCATTTACATGGCTGTTAACATCCACATTGTCAGGCTTGGTCCACACGTCTTGCACTAAGGGGTTCTGTGTATACCTCTGGACTGACAAGAGTGTGTCAGACTGTCCACATTTATTGGTCATATCTCATCTGTGTTCCACGGGATCATTACTGTGATATCTGTGGTACTGTACTATGATGATCTTAGGATGTCTGTTAGTAACTGATGGCGTACATGTCAATATCAGATGTGACCTCCCACACACAACATTTCTGTTAAGACAACTGTGTTACAGTAGCAACAGTCTACATTTATAACTGCAATACTTACATGACATTCCCTTGCACTAAGAGGTTGTGACTATTGGTGCTGAGGTGTGACTCCACTCCATGTTCTGGACATATTTTAAACATATATATATATATATATATATATATATATATATATATATATATATATATATATATAAGACAAGTGGAGTACCTTAAGGTTCAGTCCTGGGACATCTCTTGTTTGCCATCTACTTCTCTGAAGTACAGGTCAACACTAAGGGGAGGGAGTTTGGCATAATGGTTAAGATGTTTACATTACAGTTACAAGGTACAGGGTTTGATTCTCACATGGGGTAATTGGCTAGGCTTAAAATGGCCCAGAAGGGCTGTTAGCCTAGTAC
>NC_056727.1:1036882815-1036892815 GCF_019279795.1 Protopterus annectens | reverse complement strand
TTGCTGGTCAGAACAAAGGTTGTTGGATACAGAGTGGTTAAGGCAGCTTTGAGCAGCTTTAAGTGGGTTTGTGCAGGTTTGCCTGACGGTAAGCGCTGCTCATGTAGGCGCTTACACTCTATAGGCTTCGCTTACTAGTGCACAAATCTTCTTAGCATTTATATTGCAGCAATGCTGAAACCTGCTAAGCGTGGCTCAGCCCTGGTAACCAGTGCTCACATTCTGGTCTGATAAAACTGCAGGGTAATGACATCTTTAATAAGTGTATTTATTGCCATGTACATAACATGCATATATGTGCTGTCATTACAGTAGCAAGGGGTGTGAGTCTACTGTCTGGGAAATATAAGTGTATATGTGTATATGGCTTGTTTGAATGTGTTACATACATGGGTAGTATCCCAGGTTATATGCAGTCACACTGGCATGTAATGTATCATTACGTTACTACTGTTGACAGTGATTTCCCATGTAAGAGTAGATTGCAGAATGTAGTACTGGAACCAAACACCCCTGCATGCAAAGATGGACTCTGAGCCCTCTCTTTCATGTTCCTGGTGTGTGAGCTGTGTCTCATTAAATATTTCCTACTGGATAATGATCTGACATGTGGAAAATAACTGTAGGCTACTTTGTGTATAGCACATGTCAGTGAGGGCTGCTGTCATGTAGTAATGGCATACCTATCAGTGTCAGATGTCTATCTGTCAACACATTCATCCTAATGCATAGCTAGTTGGCTAGCTGATGTCTGTCTGTTCTCTGTACAGATGTGCAGATGTCAAGTATCCATCTTGGCTACTTACAGGCAATCTATGCTTGACTGACACTGACATGTCTGCCTAACTGTGTTATGAATGCCACAGCTAGGAATCCACACCCTGTACACACCATATACCATGGATACCTCAACTACAATACTACTCTCAACAGAACATGCTTGGGTACAGGTCTCTAAGACAGACACTGAGCATGTTATGTAATACATGCCTCATACATGTCAACTGGAGTGCCTCATTGGTCCTCTGCAAGAGGCAACCAGATATTGGCTGATGCATGTAACACTCACCCAGAGGATCACACTTGTGGTATCTGTTGATAGATAGCCTGCTGGCACATGGCAGGTGGCATGATACCACTGTACACACATCTATTACACTTCCCATCTCTCCATGGACAATAGCATGATACACACCTATGAACACCTGCACCGATGGACCCCATTACTGTCAAATGTGTATGTGTGCATTACTGAGAATATCAGTATCTGTTTGTTTGTAGACCTGTAGTTGAGAATACCCTGAGGTCCTTCACACCCACCACACACCCCACATTGCCATAGTTAGATGTGGCTGCTGCTGTACCAGACATTACATGTACCTTGTTACACTCTTCTCCCTAAGGGGTACCTGGAGATTGCAGTACCAGCAAAACTCTGTTGTACAAATGGGTTGATAGGCATGGGATACCCACTGAGTTCTGGCAAGTGTGTGCATGTGTGTGTATATTTGTAGGGTACAGGATTCTGAGGCCACCTTCTCCTAATACAATATGCCTTTCCACACAGTATTATGGATATTGATGTTGCTGACCATAGCACAGCCATGACAATGCATCACCCTACTATGCTTGTGGCATGTGCATTATATGCATATCCCTGTAGTCGCACTCTTGGCATAGACACAGGGTTGTATTGCAGTCCTGGTCAATGTGTGATGGTGGTATGTCAGAGTGTTATCATGGGTTTCAGTGCATACAATATCCACTGTGGGGTGTGGGTGCTGGGTATAGTATCTTTACTCCATGGCACACCCGGTACATGTCCCATGTTGCACTACATGGGGACCACTGTCACCATCAACCATACAGGTAACTGATAACACTAACCAGCACAGTTATGCATGTGCTGTGTGCAACTTATCTGTAACACAATGGGCACACTGACAAGGTAGTTAGCACTGATATTTCCAGGTCTCTTAGATGTGTGTCTGACTATGTGTTTGTCAATGTGTATATGACAGTATGTCGCACTATGTATTGTCCATAAACAATCAGTACATCCCCCATTACCATATTGTACAGGCCTGGGGATGTTCTTCATGTAACATGTAACCTGGAACACACCTCATCCTAAAAGCTATGTGGTGTGTGCAGGACCACACACATCAGTACCACTATATACCTAGGTAGGGGTTCTAGTCCCAGTATTGTCAAGTAAGAGTGAGTGCGTATGTGAAGGAAACTACTTCCATTTTCAGAATATACATGTTCCAGGAGGTTATATGTCCTAGAACTGCCTGGTATATGCTAACATTTCATAGGTATCATCCTGTGGAAATACATTCCATCACAACTAGTGGTAGATGTGTAAATGACCTCTTCCCCACTGTATAGGTGTGGAGCAATACTGGGGATGGTAAATATAGCTGGGTGTGGATGTTGTGGACATAGCCACCATCATTGCAGTTACTGTTGAGTGTATCCCCCCACTTAGCTGGCCGTAATATTGTACAGTTCATATTAACAGGTTAAGTAGTTGTCTATCACACTATCTTCGGTTCTACAGCACCTCTCATCCTCCAAAGGGAAGGGCTGTGCCACCCAAACCAGCACACCTATGTTTACCGAGTTGAGTATTGCACTACATTGGGGAAGATGACATATACCCTGCCAGTACCATCGTCAATGACATTAAACTAGCAGACTGCTTATTTCCCAATGTGTTGCTGTGCCTATTCTGTTTTGGTGGAATTACATAGGCTACAATGTATTCCTTGCACAGGTGCATACATCCATGTGTACAGTATTCTCTGTGTATTGTATCAACACCAAAGCCTCTGTGTGTGTTATAGACAAACATGTGGTTTGTACCACCAAGTAAACTTACCATTCTCCACTGTAGAAGGGCTGCTGACAGCAGCCACCATGCACTCACCTGTATACACCACCCCCAGACCTATCAGCCATGTGGCACATGCAGTAACTGTTATACAGCCCTGTGACATGTGTTTACCTGTACCCAGGATATGGCACAGCCAAGGTGTCAACACAATGCCTTACCCCTTGTAGGATACAACAGCAGGCCATCCTCCTGCTGATACATGGACAACTACAGCACAAACGGAATACATTATGAAGTCCACAATCACTCAGTGTTAATAACAGCTATAATGCATCATGGCTGGACAGCTACACTTCCTGACATGTAAGCATTAAACTTTATTGCTGACAACATGTTACACAGCATTACATTGGTACATCATAGTACAGTCAACGTGTGCATCAAAACCATATTAGACTGTCCCTGCATCAGTGTTATGTTATGTATGACAGGGATGTGGCACAGGTATCACCATATGCACAGGGTGTGTTGTTGGTTTGCCAGACACCTAGGCTGAGCCATACGTTTGACACCATGTGTGTGAGTGAGGGGGTTTAATTATTAATATGGTCTTGGTGATGTGGTGTGTGTAGGTATGGGGTTGCCCTAGCTGTGTTTGTATTGTGTGTGAGTATGCATGCACACAATTCTGCCATGTGGCTGCCGTATACAGGTGTTTGTTGGACAGCTGCAGACCATATATGGGTATGCAGTTCAACATCTCTGGCCACAGACATGAGAAATGTGCCTGCCAGGGGTTCCACAGGCACCAGCAGGTACAAGTCACGATATGGTACTCTCCCCTGATGATGACCAATGTCTGCTGGATCCAGGTCCATCCTGTGACTGGCCAGGGCCATGTACACGTGGCCTGCTGTGGTGTGGTATGGACAGCACCCCCCTGCAGTGCTGGGGCTGGTACTACCATAACAGGAGCGGCTTAGTGTTCTTGCACATCGACGTTGACCTCCAGCTGTTGTTGCTGGCCTACATCCATGTGACCATTGTACCACTCCCACAATATGCTCAAGCACTGACATTCCACAGTTGAAGATTTCCACCATCTAACCCAAACGTCTATCCATGACCTCTGAAAAATAATGGAGGGCAACTGGAAGATCATGGATGTTGTCAGTAACAGCTGAATGAGTAGCCCTCTGCAGCCTCAGAGCCTGTTTGGTGTACCGTTCCATATGTGCCTGCACCTCCATGACAGCCTGAAACATGTGTCTAGTGGTACCAGATGTGGCACTTCTTCCAGGGGCACGATGACCAGCAGCCCTCCAATGAGCATCCCTTTACATCTGCCTATGTGGTACCCTACTGGACATCCGGCTATGGTTGCTGTGTCCAGACATACATGCCATAGATACCACACTGTCCTGTCTCATGCCACCAACTGCCAACTATCCCTCAGCTATGGCCACTGGTGATGGGGTATGTATAGGCATTGTGACTGGGTGCGGGGATGGGGTGGATAACAGTGGGATGTCAAATGATGATGCAGCTTCAGCACCTGACAACTCCGCCTGTGCCTCAACACACCTATCATCATTTTCAGTGTCTGTATGGACACCAACATCAGATTGCCTGCAGGAGGGACCCTGACCCACCTCACCACCTGTGAGGGTAAAACAAGAAATGCACTTTAAGACCTGTACATAATTGCTTAACAATACACGCAGACACACAAACACACACACACACACACGCACACGCACACACACACACACACACACACACACACACACACACACACACACGGGTCTATATTAGAACATTGAAGTTTCAAAACTTTGTATGTTGTAATATCGAACCCTATTCAGCGAAAGCTGAAAATATTGAAGGAACAGAAAACCAAATTTTTCCTAGGAAATAATTTGGTTGTCCGTTTCTGTTGCTTCAGTATTTTCAGAGCTGTGGTGGAAAGTTACGGGTCGGGTTCAGGTAAGTGTGCGATTGAGTGCGGGTTAGGGTAGTTAGGGTTAGGGCACGGGTTAGGTATGTGTGCGATAGTGTGGACATGAGGGTTAGGGTGGGTTAGGTGAGTTAGGGTTAGGGCATGGGTCAGGTAAGTGTGTGATTGTGGGGACATGAGAGTTAGGGCGGCGTAGGTGAGTTAGGATTAGGGCGCGGGTGAGGTGAGTGTGCGATAGTGACGGACCTTAGGGTTAGGTTTTGGGTTAAGGTAAGTGGATAGTTAATGGTGTGTGTATAGTTTAGTGTAAGGTTAGGTGTAAGATTTTAGG
Organism: Protopterus annectens; assembly: GCF_019279795.1. Taxonomy (NCBI): domain Eukaryota; kingdom Metazoa; phylum Chordata; order Ceratodontiformes; family Protopteridae; genus Protopterus; species Protopterus annectens. Next base: position 1,036,887,685 of record NC_056727.1, on the reverse strand, counting down.
TGTACGTGTGTGGATTGCTGTTCTGTATGTTCAATGTTTTCTGCTTTTGCTGAATCGGGTTCGATATTAGAACATTCGAAGTTTTGAAACGTCAATGTTCTAATATAGACCCCACACACTGACATTTCACCATACTACCTACCTGTCCCAGAGTTTAAAGAATGTCCCTAGTTTTTTCTCTTAAGTTCCCCATCCTGCATCAGTCTTGAATAATTACAGTCAATAATACCAATCATTAATGTATCATTCTTCTAATTGCTTAGGAAAGTGATCACAAAACATGACCTGTTGCTCCATTACCTTTTTGACCTGATTGGAGTAATTTTTTCAAAGACTCCCTGATGTCATCCAGTGTTCTCCCTGGTTTTGTCCAGACATCTTGAGCATGGCCCCCATATGTTTTGGGCTACTACATTCAATAATGTCACACACTGGAGTGTCATACATAACTATTTTTCAGTAGATGCAAGACCTGTTGCTCTAACTTTTTATGTGGAGTAGAGTAATATTTGGAAACACTCTCTGGTGTTGTTTAGTAATTCCCCAATGCATCTGTAGTGCTGCGTATGTGAGTATTGTTTCACCTTTCTGCTGATTGCAATTAAAACAGTATCCCTGGTGTCTAGTTTTCCCTCCCAATGCATGTTTCATGCTGAAGACGTTATTATACTATCAGCTGTCCTGAGATTACATGTCAGAAAAGTATTCCTGGTGTTTCATGTGTCTGTCCATGTCCATGTACTGCACAATTCCAAAGGGAAGTTGAAAGATATAAAGAACCCCACACTCACACATGTGCATGCATGGACACACACACAGACTAACACACACATACACACATGCATTCTACATACATCAACCCCCCCTCCACTCCACCAGATAGCACTTACAGAGAAATAAACCACCCCTCCACACATACACACACACACACACACACACACACATACACACACACACACACACACACACACACACACACACACACACACACACACACACACACACACACACACTTACAAGTTAGGTTGTACAAAGATATTACACAGAGACCTCTCATTAGCCATCTGTCAACATGCATGACATATGGCACTCAACAGCATGCAGTGCAGCTATAGTCAATCCCTGTTTGCAACATTATACATCTCTGTGATGAATGTGTTGTGTTAGTAGGTGATGCCCCTTCCCCTGGAACACACTGCACCCATGTTCGCAGTATTGATGTGCACCTGTTCGGCACCCTGGCATGTACTGTGCACAATACACACCATTGCTGAATGTGTATATATGTGTCAGTTATGTTTTCTCTGCTGCTCACAGCCCCTATGTGTTTGTCCAACACATACTTGGGATGATAGGTGGACAGATGTTATTTGTGAATATCTGATGTCTGATTTACAGATCTCATCATCAGTGGTGCATGTATGGCCAATAAAATACAATTACACTGACAACCTTCAAACCTTACTGTGGCTATGGAGAGTGTACACACCCTTATTGATATGGCACCCTCTTCCTTGAAATGCCATGGGGCCACATTACTGCATAGGTTAACATTACACAAACCTGATATGTGACATATGACCTATACAATCAAATGCAGTGTCAAACACACGTGTTAGTTGTGCAGATGCTGATTGAGATGCATACAATTTGTGGGTGCATATGTGTGCATATGTGTGCACGCCCTTATCTTGATGGTTTGTTGCACCTACTGTTATGTGTACTACAGCAGTCACTATTCCTGGCAGGGGTATACTAGCATGGGTCATCTGCATTTGCCAGTATTCGGTCACTCTGCCCTACAAATATCCCCCAACTCTGCATGATTGCAAGGTCAACTCATGTGCACATCCCTTGGAGGTCACACAGTGCCGTCACTATTGCTGTGGAGTCAGGGTTATGTCTGCCACAGTTCCTGACCTTGACTGTGTGCAGATGCAGCCATTCATAGTGTCCTTTGGATCTCTGCTTCAATGCACTGTTGTGTTTTATGATGAAACCCCTTCCCCACCCTAAGCCTTTTTGCAGATGCTTGAAAACTGTGGCTTACACATGTGTGCCATTTCGCAGTGTCCCAAACACTGAACACCATGTGTACTGGCCTAGTCCCTGCTAATGAATTGCAAACATACAGGTGTACACTGGCACCAGCAAGGTGCAGATGGGGATGGTGGGCATGAGATGGTGTGAGGTGTTGGTTGTGCAGCACATGTATCTTAATTGATACTGTCTCTAGGTTTCCAATGTGTTCTTGGTACACCCATACACATTGCAATGCATGCCTTCTGGAGACCTTTGCTGTTACATATGCTATCTATATAGAAGCCTGGCTGATGTTTCCTGTTGTAAAATTGTCCCACCTGATTACCCTAAACCATTGGCCACACTTATGCAGAGTCCAGGCAATTGCCAACACGGGTACTGCATAGCCAGTACTTCCTAGACATTCCTGCAACTCCCTCAGTATTGTGGCATGTTACTAGGCAGCCTGCATGACCAGTTTGCAACATGTGTCATCATCTGTCTTGGATGGCCATCTGTTTATTTTCTACATTAATCCTGTCCCATATATCCTCGCCACAGACTGTCTGCACTGTTTGCCATGGTATATGCAATGGTGAGGTAACGCTACGTGTCCAACTCCTGCATGCTACCTGTTCGGTATGGGATCCATTCCATGGCTTGTAAGATGTGTGCAAGCCACAGCTGCCTCTGTTGCAGGTAAGTGGGCACATGTGATGGCCAAACGTCTTGGACAGCAGACCATTTATTGGTGTGACACTGAGGACCTGTACTTGCTGGAAGGTCCATACTCATGAAGAATGTATGCTGTCGGTGCCTCAAAAGCTGCTTCCACAATATATTATCTGGAGTGTATGCAGACATATGCTTCCAGTGTTTGTGAAGGTATATATTCCCCATATTTGCTGTCCTAACATAGGATTCCATATTACACTTTCATTGCTCATGTTAGGACCACATTGCAGGTTGTAAGGGTTGTGGAAAGCAGTATTGTGATATGCTGTAGTGTAGATCTGTAACAGTTGCCATTGTAATAGTGGAATATACACTGTTTTAGCACTGTATAATGGTGATGTTTCAGACATGTGCCTATGGTAGGCCATTTGTCCCACCATTATGTTCATCTCTGTACACACATCTTGCAATGACAGGTTGTTAGTTATATTGCAGGAGTCTTACATACCCTTCAGATACACCATCATGGTGACCACTGTGATGCAGTGCAGTTAACAGCAACAATACGTGAACATGTACAGCCTGCATTATGGGTAGGTATGTTAAATGTGTGCATGGAATATACCAAGGCCATAACATGACTGGTGTATTGGCAAACCTGAACAAACACCATACTCACCAACTACAGGCTGCTGCCCCAGAGGTATACCAGAGGGACCTACATAATTGTGTGAGAGATGTGATGTCAGTAGCCACAACTGTGGCATTGGTACAGGGTGGGTGCAGCATTACAGTACATCAACAGTACAAACCCACAATACTACAGATTATGCACATCTGCTTATTACTACGATGCAGCAACAGACTATACATATTTCATCTCACAAATGCATGATCTAACTCTACAGATGCGGATGGATATGCAACAGTGGTCTACTGATGTGCCCTGTGGCCTTATCTGCACACTTTTCTGCATTGTGTGGATAGCACCCACCTCCACTATGCTCTCCATCAGGTATTGTTTTTGCAAGTGGGCAGGTGCCCTGAGGCTGGCGAGGAGCTCCTCAACATGTGTCGGGGGGGCTGGATGGCATGACCTTCTCCCTGTCCCTGTTGCAAGCTGGTGCACCCTAACCGCAGAAGCACGCTGATGGGCATGGCTGCTCATAACTGCAGTTATGCAGGCCGACATCGTTTACTCTATGGACAAGATTGTTCTACAGGGCGGTCCTCTCCTGCAGATCATGGGCTGTATGCCCAAACAGTGTGTTGTAATGCTGCACCAAGTATGTGATGATGACATCATTCTCCTCCACTATGCACATAGGCAGTCTTTCCCTGGACATATTGCCTGAAAGACATAAAGAGGGAAAAAGGTCTGAGGACCTCATACTGCAAGAAAATCATAGATGTTAATACACATCTCTGTCTCCCCCCCACCATATCTGCAACAACAATCTGATCACACAACTCAATGGGTATGCCTATAGAATACCCACCATTGGGACATATATTGTATTGTACAACAATTTGTGCTATGTGTTTGTAGTCATGTTCCATGTTGAAACAGTATCATTGGTGGCCTGTTATGAACAATGTCACCTGCATGCCATTGTAAGGGCCACTATGATTCCAGATATGCATGTGTTCTGTTTGCTATGTGACTGCTTCACATATGTATTTTTTTGTTAGTGGGGATATTTATGCATGCTGTTAGACATAATCCCGGAATTTGTGGACTATTACTACCCACATATGTTATATAACAGTGACATAATAGCATGTTTGGGAAACAGTTGCCAGTGGAACCACCTCTCCCACCTCATCTGGCCATGTTACCAGGTCACATCACATCTGGGACCCACCCTGGGACCTCCTTATCAACTGGTCCTGCACACCCTTCAGTTGGAACTAGCTCAGGGGATGGCGTTCACCCCCACTGGGAGGACACAGAGACAAGATCCTGTCACCCAAAGTCAGGTCCAGGGTCTGGTGCATAGGGAGCTCCATAGAGACTTGGGGGATGTGCTACAGCACCTTGAAGCCCGCAGAACACAATCACAGGGTCCTCTTGCTTCTCCTGCTCAGCCCCAAGACCAGGCACCTTCAGGGTCATGAAAACGATGTTGTGACTGCTCATGGGCTTCCACATCCCAGGCAACACTCCCCATCC
>NC_056727.1:1036657815-1036880315 GCF_019279795.1 Protopterus annectens | reverse complement strand
AAACACTCAAAACTGAATAAAAGTTAAGAAGGCAGATCATGGTCTCTACTGGCACCAAGTTTAGATAAAAGTCAAGCCCACAATTCTGGAAAATCACACATATCCTTTATTCTTTGAAATAAAATATCCTGTTAGCGCTTTCGTTTAAACAAAGCATTAAACTTCATCAGACAACTGTTAGTTTCACATTCACTTCCTTTATAAACTTCCTTTAGTGTTGATTGGTTAAACAACTCATTAATATTAATGGCACTTAAAAATCCATCACATATACATAAAAACACAAGCATCTATTCACTCTAAATGCATCTGCCTACTACTGCGTATAATTATTAAATTTATAAATAAACTATGAATGACTATAAGGTAAAATTAATTAAACATCTTATGTAAACAATATAAAACCAATACTGAAAACTTTTTCCTAATAAGCATTTTTATGAACTGGATTTTGGTGTATGGCTGTACATTTTCATACATTTCACCTTGGGAACATTGGTGGCCAAGTGCTTACTGTCATACAGACTGTTCTGTTTGTCAGCGTGATAGTGATGTTTTAAGTTAAGCATTATGTGACAGATACATCTTCATTGTGACAATTTAATTCTTTCCCCCCCAGGGTTTGCCTACAGAGTGTAATTGGAGGCTGCTGAACCACATCTGCATTACTTACTGTTGATTGATTGTTATCTTCTGGCCCAGTGTTTCCTTACTGTTGTACTACTTGAAGGCCTTGGCCTGGACAGCAACATATGTTATGCTTTCGGATTACTGTATAAAATGATTTGCTTGAGAGTTGCATTACTCAGTTGGTATGTATTTCAAACACCTAACAGCTATATGACATGGCATATACAACTGTAATAGTACACAAATAAAGATTTCTTATAAATGCAAACCTGTGTGTGGGGTCATATCCTTCGACTTCTCTGTGGGTATATGTTTCATGCAATAATTGTCTTTTGTATGAGAGAATCATACACTGTCCATTTTAAAAGGTGGCAACTGTAGGAATACTGGCTGTTGAATATGCTGTGCAACTTCTAAATATGTATCTTCCTATATATATTTATATGTAGTAATATATGTATATGTGTGTATATGTGTATATACACAGATATATATATATATATATATATATATATATATATGTATATATAAAAATAAATATATATATATATATATATATATATATATATTTATAGTTATTCATATATATATATATATATATGTATGTATAGATATATATATATATGTGTTTATGCATATGTGTATGGTATATGTATCATTGGAATATGTATTGCTTCCACATTGTACATTCTCTGTGGTAGCCAGACTGGACTGCATGATATGTTATTGATACCATCCTGACATCATACAGATGGAATGGATTACTGTTAAATTCTTGTGGCTATGATGTGTAGGGTGCTGGGTATGGGACTTGCAAGTGTTGATACTGTGTTGCAAGGCAGATCAGTTTGGCTGTGGGGGAGGGGATAATATCAGTAATTACAAGAGGTACTTAGAATGGGCCCCCTCACTCCCATTAACAGTGCCTTTGGTCATATATGTATTTGTTGTGTTCTCTTATATATCTACAGATATATATATATATATATATATATATATATATATATATATATATATATGTAGACATATATATCTATAGATGTATACATATATATGTAGAAATATTTATCTATAGATGTATATTTGACATGGTTTAGTGGCAAATCACTTTGGCTATGTTGTGCAGGGGCCTGGGTTTGAGACTTGCAAAACTGTTTATTTTGTTGCTGGGCAGAACAAGGGCTGTTGGATACAGAGTGATTAAGGCACTTTTAAGCAGTTGTCAGCGGGTTTGCATGGGTTTGGGTGATGGTAAGCAATGCTAACTTCCGGTTAAATATTTTTACACTCAGTTAGCCTCTAAATTGCTTATCCTGTCTAGGCATTGCTTTCCCCCACGCAAAAAGGATTAAACCCACTTACTGCTGCTTAAAAGTGTTTACTTCCGCTTACCCTCATGCTAATTTCTTTAAAAGAAAAGAAAAAGGGTTGATAGGAAAGTGGTGAAAATGAGGCACAAAGAGGGAAAGACAGTAGGGAAAATAGCTAGGGATATGCAGGATGGGTGTAGAGAAGGTCCATAGCTGCCCATTTCTTCTACAGCAACAGCTGTGCATATACACTGATTTGAAGGTAGATTTGGACACTCATACCTCTGAGAGGGTTGAGGACAGCAATAATATGTTGTGAAGCCAATTAGACCAGATTACATGTGTCCAGTGGATATGTGTGCGAAATGGACAGCAATGTATGGGGCAAGATTTTTTTTTGGGAACAGATTGCCCTTTTTTTTTAAGGTGAGAGTGGGATGTTAGGGAGGGATTGTAGGTATATTTGGGGAGGTAGGTTGGGTAGGATGACAGACAAGACAGACAAGACACCATACAGGGGCAGTATATGACACATGTGGGGGGTAAACACCTTGGATGGGGAGGGGTGTTTGGAAGTCGGAAGCCCATGAGCACCCATATGGAAAGAGTGGGACTGATGTCCCCACCCATGGACAGTCACCACTGCACCTTCATGGCCCCGAAGGTGGCTGTGCTGGGGGCTGGTTAGGTGGGGCAGGCTGACCCTCTAGATGTGCCATGCGACCCTCAAGCTGGTGTAGCTGATCTCCGAACACCCTGCTGAACTCGCTACACACCAGACCCCAGACCTGACGATGGGTGACAGTTTACTGTCCGCACCCACTCCTGGGGGGGTGAACCCCATCCCCTGAGGTGGTTCCACCTGAAGGTGGTGCAGGACCAGCAGGTGAAGTACCAGGGTGGGCCCCAGATGTGCTGGTGCCCAGTGCCACAGCCAGATTAGGTGGGTCTGCTGGGACCAGCCTTCCCAAATGTGTTATGGTGTTTCAATTTTAAAACATATGTGGGTTAGTAATAGTCAACACATTCCAGGATTAGGTATAACAGCATGCATAGATACTCCCATTAACCCAAAACACCAGATATGGAACAGTTGCATAGCAAACAGAACACATGCATATATGGAAACACAGTGGCCATTACAATGGCATGCAGGTATATTGATGGCAGCATGCCACCAATGTGGGAGTATTTCAACATGGCACATTCATAGAAACAAATTTCAATATTTATCAAATAACAGGACATAAGTCCCAACAGTAGATTTAATTGTACACATACTCACCTAGTTGTGCATTTAGATTATTGTTGCAGATATAGTGGGGGGAGAGAAAGATGTCAATTAACTTGTATACCCCTGTAGTTTTCAATACTTACTTAGTCGGTGCTGTATTCTGTACCTTACAGGTATTATTACACTACCCTATGGCCTTAGTTTGGACAGTGGTATGTTTGTAGACAACTATATACATGAACTGTGTTTTACCTGCAGTATACACCTCTTACCTGGTATACCTTTGGAGGTATTATTTCTTAGCACTACCTGACTGTTTCTGCGCATATTCCCAGATTCCAGGTTGATGTTATGCACATACCTCTCAATCTCTTATTGCACACACTCTGGGCAAGTCTTGGCAACAAGCAGGTGAAACCGGGACATATTTTGACTATTGCCCTCATAAACCTTTGGTGAGTTGCTACAATGACAGGTTTGTTTTCATATACATTTTCTGAATATTTACATGTCTGACAGTTATATGTCATGAAATGCTGCCTAAATGTCAGAGATCATCACATTGATTTGCCAAGGGAACAGGGTAACATGCAATGGAGATGGGCCAATTATCTGGACATCCTGGACAAATCTGTACAGTTGGGTTTGATTCTGCATACAGCTTACTACCACTCCCAGGATGTGGACCATGGCTGTGTCTGCTAAAAATAAAACAGTGTACATCACAGTTGAGTGTGCTATATAGATGTTGCTGTGTATCTCTTCTCTGATTTCTTTCTATAAGTCTCCCGTTGTTTTACAATCTGACCTTGTAATTACAACACTCTTATACAGGGTTTCCTAGATAGTTTTATTATGTAGTACAGTGTGGATGACAGTGATGAGTAATACCTTATTATTCAGAGAAACTGCAACACTAACAGTGCCATACAATATCAGACTAAACAATACCAGTCCAGGATTTCAATCTTTTATTTCTAGGCACAGTTTTCGTATCTGACAGACCTGTGGAGGGAATGTTTGTTAACACTACTTGAATGTTGCCACACATATTACCAGATTCCACTTTATTATTATGCACATATGTCTCACTCTGTAACTGCACCCACTCTGGTCATAGCTTCACAACATGGGGGTGGAAATGGGACATACTGTGCATATTACTCTCATAACATTTTGGTGAGTTTCTAGAGTGACAGGTTTGTTCTTATAGATATAGTTCTGACAGTTATGATGTCTGGCAATCAGTTGTATATCATTATTTGCTGCCTAAACATCCAGGATCATCCCACTGATTTGCCAGGGGGACAGGGTGACAGGCAGGAAAATTAAGACAATTATCTGAACTTTCTGTACTGTCGAGAGGTATGATTCTGCATGCAGCTTACTACCACTCCCAGGATTTGAACCATGGCTGTGTGTGCTACAAATACAACAGTTTACATCTCAGTTGAGTGTGCTATTTAGATTATGTTGTCTATTTTTTCACTGTTTTCTGTCTAAGTCTCTCTCAGTTGTACAATATGACCTTGTGATTACAATAGTTGTATACAGACATTCCTACACATTTTATTTATTTAGCACAGTGTGGGTAACAGTGCTTAATACAACAGTACTATTAAGAGAATGCAACACTACATTACCATATGATACCAGAGTAAACACAAGCAGTCCAGGAGTTAGACCTTTATTGCCAGGCTGTTACTCTTTTATTTACATACAACCTATATGAAACTCTTCCTGCCATATTGTCTGGTTTATTCAGTACATGCCATACACAATACAGGTTTTATACTGGCAATTAACTTTCTACTACTTTTAGATTTATTTCTCATGACAGTACATGCAGGATTATTACTAACCTGCCTCGTGGTGCAGCCTCTGTAGCCTACAGGCATGGGCTTCCTGATTTACAGCCCACTCTGCTGCTGCTGTCAAAGACATAAATGGAATATTTAGCCATACCTATCCATGATATACATGAGCTGGCAATTATTAAACAGATAGTAGGATGAGCACTTACACATGGGTGGGACATCACCCCTCTGCCAAGCTTCTTGGATCCACTGATCTGAGAGCTCCCTCTTCCTCCGTTTCAGGTTGTCATAGTGATGCCTAACCTGTTCACTAGTTCGAGGGATGCCATTGGCACTGGTGAGGTCATGAGCGAGATGGTCCCAGACTTCTGCTTTATATTGGGAACCCTAGTACTGGCCCTGCAGCAGTCTCTCTTCATGGTATTTTACGAGGAGTCCCGCCATGACTTTGGACTTCTGGATGCCCAAGCACTGCGCTCGGAAGGACAATCCTTCTCTGACACCAGCCATAGTACCTACAGGAGGAAGCTGTAACCTGTTATGTGAAGTATTCCTGCCTGTGGGATTTAAGTAGGGCTGATTTCCCACACTTTGCCATGATTGGACGGTTTTGAAAATGCTAAGCCATGGGCAAACCTGTTTACCTAAGGTTGGCATTGCTTAAAGTGGTATACCAATGTGCAAATCGATTTAGCTGGGCTACGCATTGCTTACTCCTAGTAAGCAGAGCTGTGCAATGCTTAGTGTTGCTTATTTTTAAATTTGCACACTATTTGCTGTTTGGCATTGATCTATCATTCATTACATGTTATAAATTTGTTTGGTATCTGTGATTCTTGTGTATGTACATTGTATGGGGTACTTGTATTTATTAGAGGATTTCACCACTTTATTACAATGACACCTCACATTTGGACTTAATGCAGTACTCCAGTTCACACACACACATATATATATATATATATATATATATATATATATATATATATATATATGTTATGTAGTAGGTTATACAACATAAAACTGTTTATAGACTCTTTTCACATGCAAATTGTGATTTTGCTATAGTAAGGATAGATTCCTTTCACATGCAAATTGTGATTTTGCTATACTGAGGATCTATTTGGGTATACCTCAATTTTATGGACAACTGTGATGGCTTACTGTACAGGATCCTTGGTTCAAGATCTGCAAGGCCTGTTTATTTTGTTGCTGGGCAGAACAGGGGCTGTTGGATACAAAGTGATTAAGGCACTTTTAAGCAGTTGTAAGCGGGTTTGCATGACGGTAAGCAATATATATTTATTATATAGTATAGTTTGTTTTATACACTTTTTAATATACTGTAATTGATTTATTTATAAATGTACACAATATTTACACATTTTATTCACATACATTTTATATACATTTTATATATATTACATTTTATACACCATACAACAATAAGGTTTTGAATGAATGGTATCTGTTTATATGGACATATGACCTTAAAACTGTAGAAATAAGTATTGTTCTTGAATTATTCATGAGTCTTGATTTTGATTGGTTCCCTAATTAACTTTTGTGTTATATATGTAGTAATTTATTGGGCATGCTCTATCTTGATAAAGTCTCTAATATTTAGAGACGAAAGCACCTGATTTTTCATTTATTTTGTTTGTTTAATAAAGTATTTATAAGCACTCATTAAGTTGATTTTATCTAATTTTTCGTTTTACTCCATTTCCCTACAACCGAGGCTTTTTGTGATCGTGGTCTGTTTTTTTTTTTATTTTACAGAGTTTATGACTGTAAACAATGCTAACTTCCTGTTAAATATGCTTTCAGAGAGTCAGCTTCAAAATTGCTTAACCTGTGTGCGCATTGCTTACCCCCGCACAAACAGGATTAAACCCGCTTACTACTATTTAAATTTGCTTAGTCCCACTAACCCCAGCACTAATTTAGAAAAAAATTAAACATAGGTCTTGGGAAAGTGGTAGATTTGGACACTCTATGGATTTGTCATTCATTACACATTATAACTTCATTTAGTATCTCTGATTCATGTGTACGTATACTGTATGGGGCACTTGTGTTTATCTATGGATTTTGCCACATTATTACAATGACACCTCGCATCTGCACATAATGCAGTACTCCAATTCACAATTATATGTTATTTAGTAGGTTATACAGCAAAAAAAAATATGTTCATAAATTGCTTTCACATGGAAAATGGAATTTACTACAGTGAGGATCTAACCGGGAATGACTGCCCGCAAAGCAATTGCTCTGACCAGTACACTATTGCAGTACTGCTGCCACTGAATGTATCTTACTATTTATCTTCTTGTGCTATTTAAGCTACAGTATGCGTAGCTAAGCAATGGGCAAACACGCGCACCTATGGTTATATTTAATCTGCCTGATAAAAGAAAAAATTCTCTGCTGTTCTTTTCTCTGAGAAGGGACAGGTTACACTTATTGCTGTGGATTCCTGCATGCGTCTGCACATTTGGCCAACATCCTAGCAACCCCCCCATACCTCTCAATCTCTCCATACAAAATATCTGGACAAAGGTTAACAAAATGAGGTACAACTAGGGATGTATTTTAAATATTGCTCTTATAAATTAGGTAAGTTGTTTGTGTAACATGATTTGTTTTAAACTAACATTTCTGACAGATTTGGCGTCTGATATTCAGTTGTATGCCATTATTTAACTACTTCAATCCTGACATCATCCCAGTGATTCCCCAGGACAAATGGGGGTACAGGCCAACTGTATGTGTGAAAAATCTGGACATTCTGCAAAGATCTGTACAGTTGAGAGGTATGCAACCCCTATGAGCGTTCTCCCTCATTGTAATTAGCGAAAAGCACTTCTTGAGTGCAGAGGCATGTGTATTGTGAGAGCTCTGCTCTCAAACACACCCCCTGCACTCATGCACGCTATGTGTCGGTTTAGGAGCAGAGGCAGCGTGCCTTCATTACTATGCATGATGCGCTGCCGTGCTGCTCTTAAACGGTCGTTTCCATGCAGGAATAAACTATTCCTGCACGAAACCTTACTGAATCCCGGGGTTATTCTCACCTTCAGAAAACAAAGACTTTCCTGTTATTTAATTTTATATTAGTCAGACTAAAACTTTACATTCTTCAGCTTTCTATGCTAGACGAATTTGAGAGGTGAGTAGTGTGCTCTTTTTCCATACCCTATTGGCCACATTATGAGAATGAAATCTGGCAGCTAAAAACACATTTTGGTGTGTCCTGAACCCTGGAATTTGGACATGGAGTAATATAGAATCTCATTTGTCCTCCGCTATCCTGATTGATTCACTCAATTTCCATCTCTCTCTCTCTCTCTCTCTGTATGTATATATATATATATATATATATATATATATATATATATATATATATATATATATATATATATATATATATATATACATATATATATATATATATATATATATATATATATTTATATTCATACATACATACACACGTGCACACACATTTATATATATATATATATATATATATTTTTTTTTTTATATATATATATATATATATATATATCTATATATATATATATATATATATATATATATATATATATATATATATATGTATATATATATATATATATATATATATGTATATATATATATATATATATATATATATATAGTGGGTTTGTGTGTAACACATGAAATCTTTTGCACTGTAGCTTATCCATTTATCCTTTTTATAAATGATAATGTCACGATTCCTGCAAAACAACTTTTTATGTAATTGTTTTATTTGGGGGCAGGGCTGCTATTAGACAGTTTTAGTGGGGTATCACTGGGTGTCATGTGCATTGTGGAGAAGTCAGGCCAGGAATCATGAAGTCGGTATATTGCATCTTGTCACCATTTCTCCTTTTTCCACCTCTGCTAATAGTACAAGAATTTGAAGTCATACTGTATTTAATTAATTCCCCCAAGGTTTATTATACTTGTAGAAGGGCTGCCTTATATTACTTCTGGAAGCACTCTACTAGTTGTTGGCTACATAGCTTTAACTAGAAATTAAGCCAAATTCAGATAACCTTGCAACTGCCTACAGGAGTCACTTCAAATGACGTGCAAGGCTTAATATCTGTCAGTAATTCTTAAAAGATGAGATCACGCACTGTCGTTGCTAGCAAGTTAATGAAAAAGAAATTCATTCTGAGTAACCATATCGCCTTCTAGTGAACTTCACTCATCTGTTCTCACCACAGTGTCAGGGTACTATTGGAAACCCTCATAATATAAGAAATATTGGCAGCCACAACAAATAGGCAACTAGTAAGTAGATCTTAACTCACATTCGTTACAATATATACAAGTTTGTTTTTCTTTTCTTTTTTTTTTCAATGTCACACTTAATTAGAAAATTTTAAAACAAAAAACAGCAACACTTAAATCATATGTTTCTTCAATTTCATGAAAAATACACACATTTATATTACTTGTACATGATAGCTCAACTAACAAAACAATATGATCCTGAACAACTACTTACCCATTAAAGAGAAGATTTTCTTACTTTTATCATTTCTTACATTCAAATTATAACATTTAAATCACTATCCCCTATTAAATAGTAATGTCAGAACCAATATTTCTTACTCCCATTGTCAGAATTCTGCCACATGCACATTAAAGAGACTACCATCCTTCGTAGAACAGAATGTACATTTAAAAAAAAATCTCAAATATGGAACACCATCCTTTCAAATATGAGAAATATTTTGAAATTCATCTCATCTAAACATCTGTGTTTTTTTTCAAATAACTAAAGACCGTCTTGTAGAAACTTAGAAAATGGCCAAATACATATACATGAAAACTAGTTAATTGCATGGGTCTATATTAGAAGCACGAAAATGCTTCTGAGCGAATATGGAAACAGCGACACATATAATTGCATTTAAGCGATTCGATGAATATGTCATAGGGCAAGGAGATAGTTGGCCAGCTTCATGGAATTGCCCTTTCCTTCCCTATGGTGTGATCTCAGAGTTGGTATATTTAGTTAGGGGGTGGGGGGTGGTGAAGCCTCCCACCTGTTTATGATGTTAAATTATTTTTTTAGCTAATGGCCGCATAAGTTTTTTCCCCGAGGGAAAACTTTGCTTACATGGCCGTTCACTATTGTTAGGTTTCGTGCATTATGTGTCGACTTTTATGTAGTCGCACATATGCACTTTCGGTCTTATAATATAGACCCAATTGCATTCCAGCTTTAAGCTTGGAATTTTCTTAGTTACTTTAATTTTTTCTCTTATCTCCATCTTGCTTCATTAATTCATGTTCTGTAATGCTGTATATAAATAAGTACATATAGTAGAAATGCTTGAATATTTCCTTCTGATAATGTGTACCCACTGCATGCTGCATTCATTGACCTGATATGAATAATCCAAGTTTGCACCATACATGCTAAATGTTAACATTTAATTGCCTTGCTGTTGGCCAGTGTCATGACTAAAAATGATTGTGAGGCCAGTCCACTAACACAATTATCAAGCTAAATAAATAAATAAATTGATAAATAAACTACACAGGGACAGTTTCAATTCTTCATTTACTCTTGTGAACATCTGATGGATTTCATATTTTTTCTACAGCAATTCTAAATAGTGTTTTATCTTTACCCTTCCCATAACTTCTTTCAGAGTTTCCTTCCCACCAGTGAGTGCAACAACATGGATACCATGATACAAAAATCTCACAGCTTTAATAATTCCACTTACCACTTCTCTTTTTATTAGTTGTCTAGCATCCACTTTGCAGGACCTTGTAACTAATGCTGATAGCATTATCCTTGAGATTTAAACACTTTTTTTGCATTATAGTAGTTGATTTTGCATAATGTGTAGACATGCACTGGGTTTGGACTATTCAGAGAAAAACTGAATGTGACTGCAGAAAGTTGAGAAATACCACTGCTTACATAATATGCAAATTATAGTAAAATGACATGGAAATGAACAACATTATTAAAATGAGGACAACTGCTGATGCATATGAGGGTAATCAATATGGTGTAGCAATTCAGCAATGCATGTTTTCCATATGAAGAGGCACTACACCAGGGTTGTTGTAGCTCCTTGTGGTCACAAAAGTGGAAGTTGTTGCATTCAGCCATACTGAGTTATTCATCCATACCTAACATGCCATGCTTTCCATGACACACAAATACTGGATGACTACCGTGTGAACTGAGGCAGAATGCAGGAGCCGATCATGATGTGTAGCCTCATATACATGCTTGTGGGATGCACAGAGTACCTATCCCTGTGGACACTGATTGGTATATATATATATATATATATATATATATATATATATATATATATATATATATATACGGTATGCATGTCTTTTAAATATTAGCCACAAGAAACTTTCAGTGACCAACAAGGAGCACACTAGGTTCACTCCAAGCATCTGCTTCAATTGAAATCCAAGTTCTCAATGCTATGCTACAGCATGTTGTGAAGCATATGTGGCTTGCAGGTAGCATAGAGGTGAGACAACACCATATGGGCATTTTCTGACACAGCCAAGATCCCCAAGGTACTGGGAGCCACTGACTGTTCCTACATTGCAATAAAGGCCCCATCTGAGCAGCAGGCGCAATGTATATCAACTGCAAGTGATTCAGTTTCATCAGCTGCCAAATGGTCTCTGTACTACATAAGATATAATTTACACTATATCAGCAGGCCACCCAGGCACTGTCTACAAATCACATACCTGGCACATGTTTGACTTACACCAGCAATTCATGTGGAGTCAATTTCCTCAGGGCTGTTTTACTTGCAATGCTGGATTTGCCCTGTAGCCATGCCTAATGACACTGATAGCAAACCTGCAGACCAAGGCTAAGAATGACATACAATAATATCATGTCAGATATCTGACTCACTGTGGAGCATTGGCCTGCCAAAGGCTGACTTTCACTGCTTGAATCTCTCTGGTGTTCTGGAGTATGACCCTGGAAAGTGTAATATCTTGGCAGTAAGTGCAATAGTACATAACATGCTGACGCACAGACAGATTGAGCAGGGGAGAGATATTTGGGGAAGGCAGTCTCAGAGTCATCAAAGAAGGAGGTGCCTCATGAGGAGTCTGGGGAGGAGCCAGCAGCAGATAATGACTGTGTCAAATGGAGGGAGGTGCAGTACACCAAGGTATTGGTTAAGAGATAGTGTCTGGTTCCTAACTAAGAGCCCATATAAGCAGTACATATAGTAGCAAAAATGATGGTTGCAAAACTGCACCCATACTGTGATATACTGCAGACTACCCAGATAACAGAATACTGATGGTAAGAGGCGCAGTTATCATCATATACATAGGAACCACATGTCCAGAATGTTGCATATGTGTCCCATGCCCTCTCTGTTTGTCACTGTATTATAGTTCTGCACAAAGGCTGTATGGCAGTGATGGGGACATTCATCTCAGGGAGGGGGGGTTGTACCCATAGCATGTTCAGCTACTTGCATGCTGGCCTTTGAGTTCATCAGCCCACTCAAAAGGTCTGGCAGCAGCCAAGAGGGACCATGCCACTGGAGAGGAGGCCATTTCTTGGGCAAATTTATTGGTATCTTTCTTTCCCTGGGTGGTATCCTGTGTTTGTGGTTTGAGTTACATAGGCACAGGAGTTGTGTCCATGGAAATTAGTGGGGATTTGGCCATCACTTTAACTGAGTATAACACAGACACATAAACCAGGTGCACACATGGCTGTATGTGGGACAGGTCATGCCTCTGATGTTTAATACTCCTGTGAAGTTCAGTGTATCTGGACCACTGCACAATTACCCAGCACTTGACAAAGAATACTATGATGTGTAATTCACAGGCAGGCATGGACCTGCAGTAGGACATCCAACAAAGTGTGAATGAAGTCATCTAACACTGTCCACAGATGTCACCATATGAGGGTATGTGGGCAGACAATCCCCTCCTCTCCCAATCCAACAGACAAAGTTCAAAGTTGACATACCACACTCCAGTACAGATGCAGGAAAGGGATCACCAAATGTAGCAGAAGAGCAATGGCTTAAACGACCCTATACAGGGATTCATGATGTAGGTAAAGTCTGTGTGTGTTTTTTGCAGAAGCCATTGGATCATTAACCTACAAGTGTAATGACTCACTGTTGGTAAATACTCCCCACCCCAATCTTATATTGCAACTGGAGAGGCTTTCCTCTCATTTGTGGTCCATAGGAGATCGTAAATGCAAAAGGTTTATGGTCACAACAGCCAAAGATTACTACCATGGAGGGATATTGACAATGAGGCCTCTTCATGCACACCTCTGAAATGTGCTGTTTGATACCCCCACCCCAACCCAAAAAACACATTCCACAGTACTATACTCACAGCTACTGCTTTTGCATCTGGACATTTTGTACTCAGAGCATCCACACAGCATATAACACACCTGACAGAGGTAACCCTCCAATATAGGACACTACATCATTCTACAACAGCTGTGTATTTAATCAGCAAGCAAGATACTTCCCAATACTTGCATATCAGCACTGATTGTGAAACACATAGTCCTTGCACTATAGCTCAGAGTTTGTCAACTGAATAGTATTCAAAGACACAAATCTCAGAACTGTGTTTTATGGAACCTGCCACTTACTCACCATTTTTCCTGCAATGCACTTGTATACAGTCTCCCACACAGTTACACCACTGCTGACATTAACACCAGTACAACAAAAACAAAACAATTCCCCACTCACTTTCTTCTTCTTGAGCAATTTCTTATAGAAATTCCTGAAAACTTCAGGATAACAGCAAAACAAAAATTTCTATAGAGTGATGAGGTCAACTACAGCTACTGTTTTTTTTTTTTTTTCTTTTTTCTTTTGCTCACTTTCAAGGATCATCATTTGTTGAGGCTGATATGAATATGTTCATCAATCACACAGCCATCTCATTGCACAAATCCTGTGTTGTGATGAGACTCAATCAGCTGCATGAACTCACATGCAGTAAGAATTTGTGGGCAGGTCAGTGACCCCATCAGGGACATGAGAAATTAAATAGCAGCAGTATGGGGTGTAGATGCACAGAAGAGTAGAGATATTAAAAACAATTAGGCATTGTGATATCAGTTTGCTGTTCCAATACCATTGTTCACATCCTAACATCAGCACGTCATGCCATGTATTTTCACAATATGCAATGGTGGCACAACAGTGGGCTGAATTACATAGCTGCCATAAGATGCATGTCACATTTTGACAGCATTGACATGTGTGAACACAGGAGTGTTACCTTATTTTTCTGAATTGTGACCTATTGAATAGCCAAAGCTTCTAAGAGAGCTGATGGTGACAGGGCTCCCAAGTGTCCCAACTCGTGCTCTAAAGAAAGTAAGATATTTCTGCATTTGCTCTCCAGGGACCTAATGTCCTGTATAAAGTGAATGCCTGACCCATTCTTGCAGGGGTGATAACTGTTGCATTTAGCATAAACCACTCTGGTGAGCAGTGCTGATACCATTTCAATGCCCTGCAGATAGATTATTCTGACCTTTTGAACCATAGGAAAAAGAGGTGGTATAGTGGCTCCCAGAGATGTATTGTAAGTATGCATGGCTGATTGCTGCCTGTTATTTTTCTTATAGGTAAATGGGCTATTCCTGAATATTTAACTGATGTGTGGTGTATTTGTTGTTCTTGTTTTTCAGCTCAGGAAGAAATATTGTAGACTGTGTTTCTATATCAGAGAAAAATAGAACCTATCTCAGGTACAAGGGTGAGTATGATGCATTGTTATGTTTTTATCATTTAGCTATACTAGAGCAGCTTAGCAGTTACCATTAGTATAGTTTGTATAGCTAGCAGTTGCACTCTTTTATTTTACACTACCTAAAAGCCTGTAGATAAAAGATGTTGTGCATCTCCACATGCAAACTCATTGTATAATCATGTTCATGGTATAAACATATTAATTAGTTGCAGACAGGTGATCAGCTCTACCTGCAAAGCATGCCCACTGCCTCATGGTGCATGACATGCAAGATGGTTGCCACATCCTTGAACATTGGACACTGGTCTGCATTGGCTACTTGGAGAAGCTCCTCATACAACATTCAGACCTCTAAACAAAATGTGAAAAATAAAAAATAATGCCACCAACCACTCGTAGTTCCACAAAAGCAAGAGGAAAAAGTTTCTTTATTACTATAGACTTAGCCCTTTCTCCCTGTAAACTCAGGGCTTTATCAGAGTACTGATACAAGACACTAGAAGAAGTTAAATAATGACACAAAATCACATAATCAAAAACCCGTTAACTAATTAATTAATTAAATTATGTCTTAAAAATCCACGATGCAACATCTATTCACTACTGGTATATGTAAAATTATACAATATTAAAAATACATAAACAGTTGTAAAAAGTTCATGTTATGTATACAGATAAGATAAATTTGCTTAGCTCTTAATTTAACACTGAATTCAGTGAAATGGAATAATTAATGCCTGGATGTACCACAGCATTAGTTCTGAGTTAACATTCCATCTCTAACTTTACTAACCATAAATTCAAATCACCACCCCTTCCTTGATCTCCAACTCTGTCTATAATAAAAAATATATATTTTTAAAAATTAACACAACCAATTGTGTAAAAAGAGCACTTTCTTTCTTCTTGTTTTTAATATCTCTAATGTGTTCTAACACTCTTTCCTTTAATTTTCTCGTGGTTTTATCCACATAAAAAGCTGGGCAGGAAATACATGTAGCCATGTATATCACCATTCTCATGTTACAATTACAGATACGAGGACATGGGATAGTAAAGGGGTAACTATCAACCGCTACGTACAGGCCAACATTAATATATTTACAGGCTTTACACATGTTACATTTGGACATTCTTGAAACTACATATTTATGACTCATATGCTTTTCCACTAAATTTTTCAAATTTAAGCCTCTATTGTAAATGACCCTCGGACTGTCTCCTAAAATTTTTAAGTCCTCATAATTAAATACTAAATTCCTGATGTCGTTTACTATATTTCTTATTGTCAATGCCTCACTACTGTAGGGTAGTACAAAAGTACTGTCCACTGGTTTAATCTTTTCTGTTAGAAGTCTGCTCCCAAGTGAAGCAGATAAAATTGGTGTAAACCTGTCATTCCTCTCCTGTAGTACATAATTCCTAGATTTAATAATAATTTGATGGGATACCCCCGCTCTCTAAACATACCTATCAAAGTATATAATTCCTCTTTGAATTCATTGTCATTACTTGTCAGTCTGGATAGTCGCACCATCTGGCCTTTTACTATACTATTCTTTTGGTGTGTAGGGTGACAACTTTTGTAATGAAGAAATTAATTTGAGTATGTATCCTTCCTGAAAATTCTTGAATTCAATTTTTTATTAGTATTATCCCATGTAAGTCTAATGCCTAGAAAATCAATACTTTCCAAACTCACTCTGTGGGTAAACTTAAGGAAAGAAGATGTTGTAGAGTTTAAACAAACTACAAAATCCTCCAGCTCCCTTTGTGAACCTTTCCATAATATCAGGATGTCATCCAAAAATCTTAACCAAGTAATGGTCTTGTTAAACAAGTGGGACTGAAACACATATTCTTGTTCCCACTGAGCCAGTACTAGATTAGCATAAATGGGTGAGCATTTGGCCCCCATAGCAAAACCTGAAATTTGATGGAACAATTCCCCTTAAAAAGCTAAAAAAATATTTTTCAAAACCATTTCCATCAAATCTACCAACACATTTCTTTTTATACTATGGATGCTCTCTTTTCCTTTTAAAGCCTCTTCAAATAATTGTAACCCCTCAGTGTGTGGAATTACTGTAAACAAATTTGTTACATCAACTGTGGCAAAAATAAACTCACTCAAGATAACTGTGTCCCTTAGGATTTCTAGACAGTGTCATGAATCTTTTAAAATGTGTTTGTAACAGTTTAACAATGGCTTACACCAAAAATCTATGTAAGCTGCAATGGGCTCTATCTTTGATCCCGTTGCTATCACAATTGGCCTAAATGGTGGGTTTTGGAGGTCTTTATGGACCTTAGGGATCCCAAAAATATTCGGAGTTACTGGCAATTCAACAGATAAAAATCTATACTCCTCAGGGTCCAACAATTCTTGTATTAAAAAATCATACAGGACCCAATCAACTTTTGCATATGCTCTAACCAACTCATTGTTAGAAATTCTTTCATAGGTCGAGGCATCAGTAAGTAACTCACACATATTAAAAACAATCATTATGGTCCATAATGACCGCCCCGCCCACACCTTTATCCGGTTTCATTACTCTGACATGATTAACCAGATTAAGTTCTTTTAAAACCTGTCTCTCACACGCTGTCAAATTATCACTAAATTTCTCCCTATTTAAGAATGCTTTCCTAATTTCTTTTTCACATAAAGTGTCAAATAATGCAACAGAGCTATTCATAGGTGGTGTAAAAGTACTCTTCCTTTTAAGTACTGTCTGTCCAATACCATTCACTTCATGTCTGTCATGAAAAAACATTTTCAAATTTAACTGTCTGTAGAAAATCTTTAAACTAGTTAGAACCATAGCAATGCCCTGTTGAAAACAAGGGACATATGAAAAACCCTTAGTGAGCACAGTAACACAATTTTGTGAAAAATTATAACAAGAAAACCCGTTTTTTGTAAGATGAGTACACTTTGATTGAAAGAATTAAAGCCAACATCTTCTGTTTCATCATAAGTTGTAGTGAATTCAAACAGTAATGACATTTCACCATTTATTTGTTCTTCTGGTATGAGGAATTCTTCTATTGTTTCCCTCCCCAGTTCTTTTGGTTCCGATTGATAAGTCTCTGCGACCTTCTGGGAAGTTGGGGTGGGACCAAAAAATCAACTTCACTGTTGTTCCCATTTAATTCACTATTACCATTATTGTTAAAAGAATGTTCAAAATCTCTATTGTTACTGTACTGGTGTTTCGTGTCAATACCCACAGGTAAAGGATACACTGTCTTATTGGCAAAATCTTGTGTATCCCTTAGAATTTTCTTAAACGTGTTAGCTAAATTGCTCTTAACATGTTTGTCTGCATCAACCAAAACTGAACGGTAAACCAATTTGGTGACCTCAAAAAATAAGTCTTTAGTTATGTTAGTAGTCATTTAAGTTAACTGTTTCTCCATACATACCAGTTTACATTTGTTTTCTCTTATTATAATCCGAACAAGGTCAAACCCAGTACGGTCAAACAGCTCTAATAGTTCCCTATGCATTATTGACCCTGTTTCTGTTCCATTCGGAAATTTCCAAAGTCTTAAACCTTTCGGCACTTGTTTTAAATCCAGGGAATGCTTCAAAAATACATTGTCCACTTGAATTGCCTTAAACCTACCAAGTAACTTTTCAAAGTTACATAACTGCACACGGAGTATACCAAGTCCTTCCCTCCTTCAGGGCTATCGGACTGTTGCAAATTCGGTGTTTGTAGAACCAAGGAAAATGATGGCACCTCTAATCTACTTTGATTAGAAATAATCTCTTTACTGGACCGGTTATTCACCTTGGATCCATTCCTCACTGTTTCGAAACTGTTCAGAAATTAATGCAGAGTTAGCAGTTCCATCTGGGTGTCAGAAAAAGTGGACTGCTCCATATTTTCGGCAACCGAAGACTTCTGTTGCCTAATAACTTGTAATAGTTCCTCCACTTTAAGTAAAAGTTCCTCCATAGCATTTTATGGCAATAACAAGTGTGGGGTGACCAAAAACTTTTAAAAAATATGAACGCATGCCCATCAGAGCAAGCAACACTAAACAAAATGTGAAAAATAAAACATAACGCCACCAACCACTCATAGTTCCACAAAAGCAAGAGGAAAAAGTTTCTTTATTACTATAGACTTAGCATCAGGCATTAATGATTCCATTTCACTGAGTTCAGTGTTAAAATTAAGAGCTAAGCAAATTTAGCTTATGTGTATACATAACATGAGATTTTTATAACTGTTTTTAATAATGTTTAATTTTATTAGTGTATTACATATACCAGTAGTGGATGGATGTTGCATCATGGATTTTTAAGACATAATTTATTTAATTAATTGATTAGTTAATGGGTTTTTGATGATGTGATTTTGTGTCATTATTTAACTTCTTCTAGTGTCTTGTATCAGTACTCTGATGAAGCCCTGAGGTTACAGGGAGAAAGCTCTAAGTCTATAGTAATAAAGAGACGTTTTCCTCTTGCTTTTGTGGAACTACGAGTGGTTGGTGGCATTATTTTTTATTTTTGTTTTTCACATTTTGTTTAGTGTTGCTTGCTCTGTTGGTCATGTGTTCATGTTTTTTACAACATTCAGACCTCTACCCAGCAATGCCATCAGAATCCTCACAGGCAAGACAAAATCAGGAGTGCAGTTATAGGGTTGATTGGTTTCTTTCTATGCCTGGTCCATGTTGGCATGGTATCAGGATGAATACTCCCCCAACCACCTAACACCTATCATGGTGTTCTCCCTTTATGTGTCATCTCTACCCCTTGTTTGTTGTCCAGTCCTACCCATCATCAACGATTCCTCTCTGTTTGCACTTCTGTAATTCCATTGTTAAATCTACAGCTGTGTGCCAGCATATATCTTGATGTTCTTTGTATGTATTTTATGTTTGCTTGTTTTCCCCATTTCCATATAGCTACTCACTTTCAACCCCTTTCATTTACATCCTCTCTCTTCTACTCTTCTTAAAAACTGAGTGCCTGTCCCACAATATATATATATATATATATATATATATATATATATATATATATATATATATATATATATATATATATATACCACCCTCTCCCGCTCACTGTTATATATGGCCATCTGTTTGTTGTTCTTACCTTTTCTAAATTTCCAATACAACAATTTCAGTCAATAAAATTATATATAAATATTGCTGAGAGACACTTACTATGGCTTCCAACCATTCTCATAGCATCATGAAGCATCACATGTGCATGCAACTGGCTCGCTGTTGGTCTTCATGACATTCTTAGCTGCAGTTGCAGGAAACACTTTCTGCTGCCTTATCATTTAGTGAAAGGGTTTCTTAATTAGTTTCTGCTAGGGCCACGTGATTCCTTCTGGTTAATAGATAATTACCCTTTAGTCACATCATACTTTTTGGCATCTCTGTGGTAGCCTTTGCATGGTCTATGAAGCTATGTTTCTGAATCATAAGGTATGACTTTTATACAATATTTTGTCAGTAAGTCATCAAATATGTACCTTGAATGGCTTTAATTGGAAGTTACTGTCCAATATCGAGCTAATTCTAGCAGCCTTTTCCCCAAACGACAATCCCTTTATCTGCTTATTTCTTTAAATTTTTTTCCAGCATGTAAGCCGTTGTCTGATTTGGCACAATGATTTTCTGTTTATCCAGTACACTGGAAGCAATTACGGCCATTCCTGACACTTTGTATCTCCTGCATGCTGCTGACTTTTACATTATTGTTGTTTGGAGTTCTAGTTTCAAGGCAAAATCCTGTACTGCGCACCTCTGCATAACAGCAAAACTATATTCTACTTGTCCCATGTTCTGTTACAATGCCATGCCTCTTGCACTCAATAATATAAATGCAGTGGTCTGTTTGTAATTCAGTTGATACAAAGACCTCAGCCAGTAATTTCATACAATTTTTCATGCCATGAGAAACAAACTGAATCACACATTGTGAACATCAGATATAATTTTTAACTGTCAAATAACAAAAGAAAAACATCAAAATTAAAATGTAAATAGTCATCTTATATATGCATGGCATTAGCTTTCACTTTTCTTTATGATCTTTAGTTTCTATATGCCATTACTAACTCACTACTTGCACACAAGTTTTAACAGCTATAATGTCCAGAATACCCTGTGACCTGATTGTTCAAATCCTGTGTTGAAGCTGTAAAAGATAAAGAACTTGGTGTCTGATGGAGGATTCCTCGAAACCACATTGACTAGCTCAACTAGTTCAGTTAAATAATGGATTAGTAGTTACTAGTGGCATCAAAAAGTATGCTTGAGTTTATTCAGTCTTCTGCTCATACATGTGTCAGTATACACAACATCAAGTGACAGTCAGCTATCACACTGCAAGCACGTCCCATTCTTCATACCTCTGACTGGAGCAAGACCACAAGAGCAGCACTGTTGCTGAGGCGGAATGCTCTGACTTTGGTCACTGCATGTTTAGCTCTTCCTATGTAATGGTAAAGTTACATCAAGCATGACATCCTGATACCATTTAGTAACAAACAAAAAAATTAGAAAAATGGTGATGACACTGATGATGACAATGATCAAGCCAAAGCAATACTTAATGTGGTGAGGGAAAGTTTTCTTCATTGCATGGCTGTTTGAATTGCAGCCCAGCTAGTAACTATATATATATATATATATATATATATATATATATATATATATATATATATATATATTTATATGCTTGTACGACCATCATAATTGACTTAAACAAACTGTAGCTTTTGGGTAATGACTAAAATTAAATTAAAAATGTTTCAAGGGGAACTCAGAAGTCTGCAGTGTAGCTCCTCAATAACACCATCATCTCCTACTTATGATCAGTTATTGATCGGATCTCTGATCTTAATTTCAGCTTGTTATACATTTTTAAAATGGATGCTAAGGAATTGTTTTCAGCAGTGAAACATTTCTGGGAATGCATTTCTCAAGCACATAAACTAGTTATCACTAGTGACTCACTCATACTGCTCTTGGCCTCGAATATGGTTTCTGCGCAGTCTAACATACTATCTAATATTCATCTGTATCCATGAATATTTCATTTTATCTTGATTTTCTTGTCTGCCAAGTTATTATCTAGTACGACTTATGAATAAGCTTTTATATCATTTCATTAATTCTAGGCATTTATCTTCTCATGTACCAGATGACCTGCTTTTCTCCCTATCCCTATGCCTCCCTTGCATTTATCACCCCACCAGTACTGCACATAAACTTAAGCTCTTGTATTCTGTTTTGCAAATAAATGCAATGCTACCAATCCTGCACAAGCTTGTCAAATACACAAATAAACAACGAACAGCACCGAATTTGCATATGTTGCTTATCTTAATGACATTAAGGTGACTAATAGCTCCTTACTTAAATGTGACTCATACCTGTCACCATGATGAAACAAATCATGACATAATCACCAACTGTCAGATATCTCTTATTTCTTTATATATATATATATATATATATATATATATATATATATATATATATAAGATTTAATGGTTCCCCTTCACAAGATCGAATGGATGGAAGCTCGAAATTTATTATCTCGAGACCAGAATCTCGAACTTCCATTAACTCGAAATTGTGAATGTGAGCCTTAGGTTTAAAAAAATAAAAAGTTAACTTACCTTATTGCAGGGGGCCAGGTCCCCTGTACCCTAGCAATTTAAATGTGAATGTTCCATGACTGCACTATAGCGGATGAATGGAAAATCTTCCGTTTTGTACTTACGCGTATAGTGGGGAATGGGAGATTTCCCTTTCATTCACTATAGTGCGATCTCGGAGTAGGTATATTTAAGTAGGGGGTGTGTGGAGGGTACAGCCCCTCACATGGGGGGTTCAGGGGGGCAAAGCCCCCCCCTGTGAAAACATTTGAAAGGTGTTAATTTTTTTTTTTTTGTCCCTTTCATATGTTCGAGTTTCTCTAAATTCGAGATTCTGGTTTTGAGTTTATGACTTTCGAGTTTAGAGAAATTCGATCATATGAAGGGGAACCAATTATATATATAAAACACTAGTCTTTTATTTTGACCAATATGCTCTATGAAGGATACAAGTCACATATAAACCTTTGAAGTTTTTTCTGGGTGATAGCCCAGTAAGTAATTATATATTAGAACTGACTGAATTTTGTTTAAATAATAATTATTTTTGTTTTTGTGAAGATGTTTATAGACAAAAAACAGGTACACCCAGGGGGCGTCATTGCCCCCATGTATGCGAACCTATTTATGGGAAGATATGTGGTTGAATATTTATATAAACATACGTTTTTTTACTAAATTTGTTGTCACATACTATAGATTCATAGATTTGATCTTTTTTATGCAAAGGTGGCCTGGATATGCTCCCTTCTTTTATTAATGATTTAGATAATAATAGATTTCAAATAAAATTTGATGGATTACAATATGGTAATTCTATAACATTTATGGATGTATGCTTAACAGGTGTTGCTGGAGAAAAGGTAGAAGCTAAAATTCATCGGAAATTTGAAAATAGTAATCACTTTTTACATAGAACTAGTTGTCATCCTCCGCACATGTTAAATTCGCTTCCCTTTGGAGAATTATTAAGAGTATATAGATTATGTAACAACACTGGAGAATTATATAAAGAAATGCATATCACAATAAATATGTTTTTGAGGAGAGGTTACCATTTTATTGATATTAAGGAAGCTTTAGTTAAATTAAATAATTTGGTACTAAGTAATTATAATGATGAAAATAATATTAACAGTAACTTTATTAGAAGTAAAAGAAGAGAGGAAGATCAGGAGCAAAAGAAAATGTATATTGTCATGTCATATATTACTTTTTCAAATGAACAAGTTAATATTATAAACATTTTTTGGCCTTTTGTGTTTAAATTTAGAGTTTAAAAAAATCATTATGCATACATCCTATTTTCTCATTTGATAGAGGTAGAAGTATTCAAGAATAATAGTTCATAACAAATTTATTAAACCTGTGGACAACTTATGTAAGGAAATACTAGCCAAAGGGACTAGTATCTGTACAAGATGTTCAGTCTGTAGTCATGTGTTAGTTTTTTTAGTCATATTAACTGGATTAAATTCTAACCCAAAGGACATTGTTGCATACTACTAGTGTAACTTATATTTTGAAGTGTTCCTGCAGTCTTTTCTATATAGGTGAAACAAAAAGAGCCTTTAAAATAAGAATGCAGGAGCACATTACAGATATCAGATTAGAAAAAAAAATTACCAGTCCAGTAGCCATGCATTTTAAAATGTTCCATAAGGGTAATTCTGATTTATTAAAAGCAAGTATTCTGGAACAGGTTATTTGTAATGTTGGTGATTTGAACATTAAAAGAAAGCTGCTGTATAAAGAAAGCATATACATTTTAAAATATGGTACTTTAAGCCCTTTTGGGCTAAATACTGAATACACATGGAACCTTTTTATCTAGTTTAATTATGTTTAATTGTTTTTTATTGAATTTGTATTAAGGATGATGCTTAATTGCTTAATTGCTTAATTCTTTTAGAGTGTGTATATTATGAGTATATATATATATATATATCTGGTATCAGTGTTTAAACGTTGTACTCCTGGAAGGCATAGTTTGCGGAAGCGCTAGAAGTGATTTTATTAAATTGTTGTTTAACTTTGTCAAGTGATTTTTTTCAAAATTGGCCTTCATTTTGTCATTTTACACATATAAACCTTGTTAAATTAAAATAGGCTTCGCATCACTAATCTTCAAGTTTTATTTTGCAATAAATGCATAGCTAGCTCAGCTGTCTCAATAACAGAGAAATAACACCCTCTGACCTAGATGGTGTGGGTATAACTACTAACACTCAACAATTTGAAGATCTTGGTCCATAAATGCTGAAATAGCTTTAATTAAAATTGAGCAAATTTTATCCACAGAAGCTAAAATAGAATTATGTGATGAATATAATTAAATATTTTACTTCCCAGTACATTAATAATGACAACAATCACAATAGTTGCCTACCTTTATTTTTTTAAATATCATTAATCTCACATTGGATATATTGTTTGTTTTTTTTCTATTCCTTGACTACAGATATTCCTTATCTACCTGGTCATTTATTTCTTTTGAAAGTTTTTTTTCTTCGTGACATTTGTGATTTGAAATTCTCCATATATGCTGGCCACATTCTGCACATCATTAAGTTAGGTGTCTCCATCCTCCAAACTGCATTGCAGTTCTGCTCTTACCTGTTCAGCTACTGTACTGGAACTCCTTGCAAAACCCAGAATAGTATGTCAGTTTCATGTGAAGTGATATGCATCTGAAATGCCACGGGATAAATCTCACAATTAATATTGTCCTATGTTGGCAGCAAACCTAGAACACATTATGGGAATAGAATTATCTCTCAATAATGTCTCAAGGTTGAGATTAATAAAGATATATATTTTATTCAGTAAATTACATCTTAGAGATACATACTGTATTTATTATGACCATATTTATTAACAATATAGCCTGGCTTATGCATTTACTTATGGCAAACAAATTAGAATCTTGCAGGTGCCACTTAATAAAAGTAAAGTCTTAGAGCACACAAAAGCTATTTGTTGGCCTGTTGTTTCTGCTGTAGTAGTTTGCAAATTGGTACAAGATTTTGGAACACCTACGGTTAAAAGACCACCATGGCCTGAAAACATTTATTATACTTACCTTGAATTTCTCCATAGTGGTAATGTCTTTGATGTGCTAAAAAATTCTGCTATTTTTTTTTTTTTGTAACTCAGGCTGACCTGATAGGGGCAGACACACCAATGTGTGTTTTTCTGTTATGTTTCTTTTTCTGCAAAGGTGCACAAGTGTTTCACATGGGATCTACCTAGAATGACAGTATTACGAATTACTAGACAGACAATCCAATAATTTGTTTTTCATGTGGCACTCTCTGTCTTATGCTGTTTATGTTTTGTTCACACTGTAGGTGCTACTTTTCCTCTCCCTCCACAAAACAATGCATATCTATCTATCTATCTATCTATCTATCTATCTATCTATCTATCTATCTATCTATCTTTTTTTTTAGCTTTTCTGTAAACTAAGAAGCCAGCCTAGAAGCAATCATTCTCATTATCTTTTTCCCAGTGGCATACGTTTTCTTGACTCTTGGCATTTCAGAGTCTTTTGCTCAGCTATTTCTTAGAAAAGCTCCATTAATCACCAAAGTCTCAATAGGTTCATGGCCATAAAAATAAGAGATACAAGAACTGCAGCACATAGTAGAAGGAATATGAATCCATAGGCTCAATAGATTTATAACTGCAATAGATGTGAAAGAAAAGTCAACATACTACAAATCATTTACATTCTTGACTTTCCCTAGCATTAAAAAATAAAATGCAATGGGGGATAGGATACAAGATCTTAGGCACCAAACAGTTATAACAGAATTTTAAGGCTTCACCCAAGCTTAAAATATTTCTTAATGTGGAAGCAGAACAGTGTAGCAGTGACATACAAGAGGAGAAATAGAACATGAGTGTCTCGTAATTTATTTATATACATCAGTAATTGGGCTTATCTGTCAGGAGAAAAGCACATTTTTTGAGATGGGAAATATTGCACATAGTCTACAATCAGCAGCCATGGATTGGATATTATTCAGATAAAATTTGACCTTATAAGAAAACTTAAGAAAAAATAATGCAACCAATTAACTGTGGATAAGATTTATGCAAAGAAAATACTTATCAAGGTTAGATTTACATACAGAAGGATTCAAGTCAAAAACTAGGTTACTGTCTGCATAAGTTCCCAGACCCCTGACTAGTGTGTCATCTTTTAAGGATATTTTATTTATGACATAGGTACCTGAGGTGGCCAGCTTCCCAAAATGTACTATAATGCATTTCTTGGTATTGAGTTTTAAGCCATGGCTTTGGCACCAAGTGTTTATCTGTGTTAGACCTTTCTGAAGGGTATTTTCATTTTGGGGGGAATGAATGACTGCTCCCAGTTTGCAGTCATCTATGAACTTGGTCAGCCAAAGGTCATTGATATTGGGTTTGATATCCAAGAAGTAGATGCCAAAGAGGAGTGGGCCTAGCACAGAACAATGGGGAGACTCAACTGGTGACTTGCCTCTTTGTGGAGGTGGCTTCACAAGTTCTAACCTTCTGGTCCTGTCAGTGAGCCAGTTAGCTATCCAGAGTGTTATAAAATGGTTTATACCTAGTCCTTTACATTTGTTGACAATGCTCTAGTGGGATATTGTTTCAAATGCTTTAGACAGATTTAAGTTCATAGGTTCATAGAAGGTTATTAGGCTAACAGCCCTAAAGGCCTTACGAGCCTAGCCATATTTATCTTGAGTTGCCCCAATTGTCAGTGGTTAGGTGAGTGAAGTTCACAGAGGTAAGGGTCTATATTAGTTAATACCAACTTCCTCCGTCCAGTAGGGACATGGGCACCACTCCAGGAGGACTTTGCGATCACCCATCAATTGATCTAAGTTGCATTTAAACAGGGTCAGGAGGGGGCTCTGTTTCACATGAATTAGAAGCTTGTTCCAGAGATGTTGCAGTCTCTGAGAGATGTATCTATCGCTCCAGCATGGCCTGCTAGGTTAATATCCCTAGAGTGAGTGACCCTCATGCAGTTTGATTTATAAATGTGTGACATTTCCATCAGGGCCCTGTAAGCCAGGCACAGGGCACAACTTGGTAACATATAGGAGACAGAAGACATTGAGAGGGCTTTCAGTCTTTCTGTGTAAGACTTGTTTTGTGTACCTTGTAATTTCTTCTTGAGAAACCTCTGTGGTCTCTCCAAGTTGTTGCAGGTATCTAATGAGGTACATGCAAAAGGGAGCAATAAACTCAATTTCTAGTCTGATGAGACCTAAGTATAATTTAATTATAATGTCCTTAGACATAGAAGTGATGCCTTTACTTATAAGATGTGCCACATAGAAGGACTGCCTTATACTGTGGATACATGGTGGCCAAAGTTCAGATTGCTATCAACTTGAGTACCCATATCATGTACCACTGGGGCGGGGGCTGTCTGTAATATAATTAATAGGGATGTCAGCTTTCCCAAAGGGAATAATAATGCATTTTTTTTTTTTTTTTGCATTTAGCTTTAATCCGTGGCTTTGGCACCAATCATTTATCTACATTAACCCTCTCTGCAGTATATTAACATTGTTGGGGGACTCAAAGATTACTGCCAATTTGCAATTGTCAGTGAACTTGATAAGCCACAGCCATCCACATTTGCCTGGACATCTGAGAAATAAATGAAATAGTTTCTGCAAAGAAAAAAGCATATGACATTTCAAACATAACCTTTTGGATAATGGCTTGCCAGAAGAGTTATACAGTTCTTCCACATATCACAGCTTTACTACATTCAGCATTTATGCAGACATAGTTTGTCTTGAGATTTTTTTTTTTTTGCTTCTTTGTGGTCTAACACTGCAAAAATATGTTGTGCCTCTTCTTTATAATCCCGACTATCTCTAGGTTTTACTAGTAATCCAGCATACAAAAGAGCTTTTGCAGTTGATCACATTTCTCTCATATCATTACTTCCAGTTGTTTTTCTCCCTAGAGCTGAAGAAGCTTGACTGGCCATAGATGTACACAGTATATTTTTTTATAATTTTCTTTCTAATTGCTTAAATACACAACAGGGGGATTCAATAAAGCCTACAAAGTCATTTTTCACCATGTGTGCATCACAGAGCGATGCACACATAGCCATAATTTTATTTATTTATTTATTTTACATTTGTTTACTGGGATAGTCCAACTGGATATATGTCCATTTTCAGTGGAGGCCAAGGGAAAAAAGCTCCAATTAGACAAATTACAAAGATAACATTTAAAAATATAAAATATAAAAAGTATAAAAACAATGTTTACAACAAGGAATAAAAAACAAAGTGATTATGTACAATGGCTCATGTTTTCCCTAATAGGGGCACACAATTCACATGGTCAGACACAATTAAAGGCAGGAGACATTAAATAGCATACAGAGCTTGGTGAAATAGTTACCTGTTTGATATTTAGAGGTTTTCCTTTCAGTATTTAACTTAATCAGGATTGGTACACGGGCAAAGCCAGTTCATTTATATATAAACATGCATACATAAATATTTTTAGATTCAGTAAACTCAGTGTAGTGGCACACACTTGCGCACAAACAAGCTAAATACTGCGGCATGCTAATTACAGCATAGGTAGCTGAAAAGTATGCTAAGCAAGCAAACCAAAATGGTGAAATGATTCAACAAGCTTTAAAGCAACCATGTAGATGCCATGCTGGTGTTCCCTGTGTATTTGAAAACTTTTTGAATATAGCCACGGAAAGGAGTCCACAATTCAATTTAATTCAATTTATTCATACCCATATGTAAATTCTTTTTGCAGTCACAAGATTAAGCAATGGTCCAGACACAACAGTCGTCATTAACATAAATGCAATAGATACAATAATGAAGAAAAGAACATAACAATAAACATAGCAACAGCACCCATTCATAAAAGAAAAGAAAAGAAAAATCAGTCTCCAATATATATTACACATTCTTCAGCATTCTACTGTTTTTCCACTTAAACAGTACTGCACTCAATTTAAACCAAACAGTGCAAAATACAAGGATAGAAGAGCAAGTAAAAGTTTTTAGATTTGTACAGAACTGACCTTAACATGTGAAAGCAGACACATAATTCCAGTTCTATACAGGGTGAATGCAACAAAAGGAGAGTAACATTAGCCATAACTCTCAACTATATAGATTTTTGGAGAATGTCCAGAGTTTTACCTCATATTTTTGGTCCATTTTTCATAAAATTGTGGTTTTCTGACAAATTATTAAAGGTTGAAGTTAAAAAATAATGAGAGACATTTGACTTTCAGACTTCATACTCTTCAGAAAATTCATGCTAATGCAAAGCTTGTTTTCCATCAACTTTCAATGTTTGTAAGAGCAGTATTTAAAATTGTCCCTATTTTTGGGCCTTTGTCCCACTTTTATTTATAGCTTTGTATGGATTTCTTGCTCTAAGAGGTTGAGAGGTATGATAGCAATATTTTTTAAGCACCATGACATAAATGCAGCCACTCTCCCCCACCCCCAGATGAAGAATACACTTGTAAATAATGCAAACAGCTAAAAGTGTAAACCCCATGAAGCAGACTTTTCATTATGGCATGTAAACATATGCAGTATGTAGCTGATGAAATACAGGCATATTTTCTCAAAAAAAAAAAAAAAAAACGGTACTTCTCTGTGCAGATATACAGCAAAGTAATACTCTCCCTTGATTGCTCACCATTTGGTTCCCCTTCAGTTTTCCTGGCTGCATGGTCACCAACCATGTAGAGTCATGGCTGTCAGCATGGGGAAGATGCAGATGAGGTCTGAACTCATTAGAAATGCTGAATCCCAATAAACTGGAACCATGTAGGGATGTTCACATCGTGTAGGCACTCCCTTAGTGTTTGATTTCAATGGATAGTGACAGTGAATGATGACATTGGGGGGGGTGTCAGGTTAGACTTACAGAAGTGTATATGTAAGTCTGTGAAGGGTGAAAATGCATGTAAACAGTGAACAAGTCATAAGTTCTGTGTCATTAAGATACAACCTCCTCTTCATTTGCTAGCAAAATGTGTCATATCTGTCCACTTTAAGTATGTTTTTTATTATTTTGGTCATTGTTTGCTTAGCACAAACACAGCAAATGGAGGAATGGGTGGCAGATTTCCCTGAACTGGTTATGCAACTGTTCTGTGGCAGCATGTGTATGTGAAGGGCTAGAGTATAGATGTTCCTGGGTTCTAGTACAGGGTGGGCAACCTTTCCTTCACTTTTTGTGTTCCATGTTTGCATGATATCACAGGAACAGGGGAAAGTAATACCAGTTTTGCTTGTGCTTACCTTATTTATGCTAAGGTGCACAGAGGTGTGCGTAGATGTGCATGGAGGTGCACATAGTGCACTAATGAGCCAGCAGCAAGTGTGTATAATAGACCCTAATTACAACATGAGCAGGTAAATTGTATGTTAATGAACAAATCCAGCATGGTGGAGCTATTCAGCAAACTATAAAGCATCCATGTAGACTTTGTACTGTTTTTTTCTGCATACTTCATTGTTATTGGAGTAGAGACATGGAAAATCAACAGGGACACAGTGCTAGGGGCTGCTTTGATTCATCTGTATGTGCTACAGGCTGAAGCCAGTGGTGCTGCTGCTGGTGCCAATAGGCTCTGGATGAGAAGGAGAAGAGTTTTCAGGCTCCAGGTAACTTATCAGATGCTACATGACCTGGAGATTATACAGCACAACAGGGTGGAGAGGGACACACTACAAGAACTCTGTGACCTCTGCCGCCCTCAAGTCAGAGCCAGAGAAAATCGAGGGGAACCCATCCCAGTGGAAACTAAGGTATGTGTAGCCCTTAGACTCTTAGCTACAGGTACTTTTCCAAGACGAATTGGTGGCATGATGGGTGTGTCACAGGCATCAGCATCCATTATCCATCACCAATTCCTGGATGCTCTGCTCATACATGCAAGTGAACAATTATATTTCCCCCTTAGTTCTGAGAAGAGGGACATGAATATGCAACAGTTCTACCATGTAACACACTACCCTGAAATACTGGATGCCACAGATTGCACTCGTACACATTAAGGCACCATCTGATGAACAGAGTAGGATCTACATAAACCACAAGGGATACCACTCCATCAACTGCCAAGTCATGTGTAATGCCAAGGGAATTATCTTGAATGTGTGTGATGGTGACCCTGGCAGTTATCATGACTCACATATCTGACACACATCACAGATGTACCAGATGTTTGCTAGGGGGACATCCCACAGGGTCATTTACTGGGGATGCTGGCTATGCACTGGAATTGTAGTTGATGACACCCATCAGAAATCCACAAACAGTCATGGAAGAACGCCATAATGATGCATATGTAACAAAAATTAAACATTTAACACCCATTTAAAAAAGAAAAGTAAAGAATACACTTGTAACTAATGCAGGCAGCTAAAAGTGTAAACCCCATTAAACAGACTATTCATCATGGCATTCAAGCCAAAAATATCACAGATCAATTGTTTTGGCTGCTGAAGATATGGTTCAGGTGCCTAGATACATCTGGTGGAGCATTGCAGTATAATTCACTCACATTTATACAAATCTTCACAGTATGTGCTGTGCTACACAATCTAATCTGTCAGAAACAGGTGCAGCAGAATCAATAAAGGAAATGGACACACATCCCCTCACCAATGCCTAGATCTCCAAAGCCAAGTCAGAGGAGGACTCAAAGGGGGAACCACCAGCTGCTGCGGCTGGAGGCAGACATAGTGTGCTCAGCATTCCCTTGCTTTGGCTAAGAGACAATGCATAGCACATACACTGACCACCTAGGTGTCTAATACCTTTCTACTACTGACATACATATGGTAAAATTGATGACAGTTAACTCACACAACCTTTTCCTCCCCATGTATTGGCAGTGTACTGCTTGCATCAGACAGAGTCAGCACTGGATTAAAACTGGGTCAACTGCTGTATTTACAAGGTAAGTCCTGAACCTAGAGTGTATTCTTTAATAATATTATGGCATATCCTTGTATTTCTTAACTTTGTACAGTGATCTAATAAATAAAGGTGGATTTGTACAGAAGGCACTTTAACACATGGCAGAAAAGACTATTTTTACTTATACGTGTCCATTAGTCAGTAGTAGGTTTCAGGCATCAAAGATTCACACAGTCACAACTCTCAAAAGTACTGATGATCACTGCATTCCATCTGTTTAGCACCATGCCTTTGTACTGGTAAATCATTAAAGAGAGAAGTTAGAAAGTAATGACACACATTGCAGTTTTTGACTCCACAGCCCTTCTCAAGATCAAACAATGGGCAGACTGCAGAACAAGGAGAGTAACCAGAGCATCATATCATTGTGTATTCCATAGCAGTAACTCACCTATGCTCCCCCCAAAACAACAGTATATGCTTGTTTGTGCCATTCAACCTGGCCTTCAGTTGTTGGCAACTGCAGATCATACTACTCCCAGTAAATATCCTCACACATTTTAAGGCCAGTGATATGGAATGCCTTACACACTGCATGTCTTACACTACTGGTCAGATAAATGATAAATTACCAAGACACACAGAAATGTAAGACAGAGCTGCATATTTGCAATTATAATCATAACAGGTAGTGTGATCACTAAGTGCACTTTGTCTAAATATAATAAAGATATAAATGTACCAATAAAAGCTGATGGTTTGATAGCAGTGTACATTCTCTTGCAGTTGATTGTGTGAATAACTTAAGTTCTTTGTGTTGCAAAGAGGAATAAGGCAACCATTCTGTTTTCTGAAGCTGCATTGTTATGAGAGTTCAAATCCTAAAATCTGTAGAAATATCTCATGTGTGCTATAATTTTCTACTGTGTGTGTCATACATTGCTTTCCCTCATTTCACGTTTGTCTCCCTTTTTTCTTTTCTTATTTTTCTTATTTTTAATTCCACTTTTTGCTTGATAGGCAGGGTAGCACAAACAGTAGAACCAGAGAACAAATACATTTCCAGTTTGGTTCTGCTTATCTGGTTTGTGCAAATTGTTGCATTGCAGTAACAGAAAAAATGGACCAGCTAGGAAGCAAACAGCCCAAAATAAAAACCAGATACATTCAATTAATGCTCTTGGCCATTGCAAATACCCAGCCTGGAGTACAGATGGCACTGGATTCTTGTACAGAGTGTCCAACTTTTGTTTTACTTCTGTGACAGCAATGGAGTGCAACATAGACAACTGTTTCCTCAACCTTTGTGGCAACAGGTGTAAGTGTAGGCCTGCCATACACATGGCCCTGGGTTCAAATTTACCATATTCTGTACACTATTACTTTTATTGATTTAGTAATCTATGTATTATCACATTTAAGATCAAATGTATGACTGCAAAAATACTGTGTAGTATAGTCCTGTAAATGTATTCCTGCTATTTGGAATTATGTGGCCTTCACTTTTGCCAACAACACATATACAATTGCCTGTACATTCAATAATCCTGAAATTACATTGCTTATCACTGTTGTGCTCTGCTTACCATCATGCAAACACAGTGCTGATAGCCAGCAGGTATATGTTAGATACTCCATACTAACTGTCAGACGTTAACAATATGGCTCTTGTTGGCACACTGCTTACCTATCACACACAGGTGTATCTCACATTGTATACAGTTTGTTAACCATCATGCAAACTTGCTTGCTGTGCTGTGGAACTGTATATATGATGCTTTATTATTGGTGTTTATTTTCCATTTCCTTTGTATGACATAAAACTACATGTAAAAACATTGCAAACTAAGGGCCTGATCTAACTATATGTCAAATATTTGCAATTTGACCCCTCCCACCAAGCACTACAACCCCAGGGACTCAGTATTTTTTCCTTTTCCTTTTTCCAGACATATATCATCCACAGTACAAAGTTTAATATATAATGCTGTATGCTCCATCATGGATAAGGCCAGTTGGTGGTACTCACAACATCTTTCTGCTAAATTCAAACATCCAACTCTGCTCAATAAGGGCATTTGTGCTGTTATACAGCTAGGCTTTTAACAGCTTAGAGCTATTAGGCTGGTTGCTTCATATGATGCTGTGAAGCTATGTGCTTATACAGGCCTCTAAAGACGTTGTAACCCACATGGCCTTCTGATGTCATCTACTATAAGTGCACCTTCACTCTTGCGTATCCCAGACTTGTGTCAAGGCACTTTCATTAACTACTGTGTTCTGTAGTCTTTGCACTTACATAAGTAGGGGTTCTGTTCTCACTGCAGTCGAATGTGTGTGTCTAGTTGGCACAGTAGATGTGGCATCCAGCAGTTACTTCTTCAGTGGCATAGTTTATCAGTATTTTGATACTTGCACAAGCCTACATATCCATTTCACTCAGCCCTCCCAACTTGTTGTCTCCCACATGGCCTGCAGATGTCATCTACTATAAGTTCACCTGCACTCCTATATATATCAAATTTGTGCCATGGCACTTGCATTAAGTACTGTGTTGTGTAGTCTGCGCACTTAGATAAGTAGGGGTTCTATTCTCACTGCAGTCAACTGTGTGTGTGTGTGTGTGTGTGTGTGTGTGTGTGTGTGTGTGTGTGTGTGCACAACATGTGTGTGTACGTGTGTCTGTGAGCTTACACCAGCATGTGTGACACTTATCCTGTCTTTAACAGACACTGCTGATGTCATCAGCTATAAAGTGTTGTCTGTCACACACCAAGTCGGAATTGAGCTGTGGTACTTGCATAAGATACTGTGTTCTGTAGTCTGTGCACTTAAATAGGTAGGGATTTGATTATCGCTGCAGTCATCTGTGTGTCTGTGGGCAGTTGCATGACATTACCAAACATACCTCTCAAGCATACTGAATCCCTTGATATTTATCAGTTTTGAGGGCAAAATAATGGGGTGCCATGAACTGTAAAGTGGCCATTCAATTCCCAATTTTTTTTAATTTTATTAACTATTTTAAGTTATGGTTGATGTCATCATCCATCAGCAGTGTATTCCACAATGTCATCAACCTGCAGGGTCTTTATGGACCTTAGGGATCCCAAAAATATTCGGAGTTACTGGCAATTCAACAGATAAAAATCTGTACTCCTCAGGGTCCTACAATTCTTGTATTAAAAAATCATACAAGACCCAATCAACTTTTGCATACGCTCTAACCAACTCATTGTTAGAATTCTTTCATAGGTCGAGGCATCATTAAGTAACTCACACATATTAAAAACAATCATTATGGTCCATAATGACTGCCCCGCCCACACCTTTATCCAGTTTCATGACTCTGACATGATTAACCAGATAAAGTTCTTTTAAAACCTGTCTCTCACACACTGTCAAATTATCACTAAATTTCTCCCTATTTAAGAATGTTTTCCTAATTTCTTTTTCACATAAAGTGTCAAATAATGCAACAGAACTATTCATAGGTGGTGTAAAAGTACTCTTCCTTTTAAGTACTGTCTGTCCAATACCATTCACTTCATGTCTGTCATGAAAAACCTTTTCAAATTTAACTGTCTGTAGAAAAGCTTTAAACTAGTTAGAACCATAGCAATGCCCTGTTTAAAACAAGGGACATATGAAAAACCCTTAGTGAGCACAGTAACACACATTTGTGAAATTTGTAACAAGAAAACCCATTTTTTGTAATATCAGTACACTTTGATTGAGAGAATTAAAGCCAACATCTTCTGTTTCATCATAAGTTGTAGTGAATTCAAACAGTAATGACATTTCACCATTTATTTGTTCTTCTGGTATGAGGAATTATTCTATTGTTTCCCTCCCCAGTTCTTTTGGTTTCGATTGATAAGTCTCAGCAACCTTCTGGAAAGTTGGGGTGGGACCAAAAAATCAACTTCACTGTTCTTCCCATTTAATTCACTATCACCATTATTGTTAAAAGAATGTTCAAAATCTCTATTGTTACTGTACTGCTGTTTTGTGTCAATACCCACAGGTAAAGGATACACTGTCTTATTGGCAAAGTCTTGTGTATCCCTTAGAATTTTCTTAAATGTGTTAGCTAAATTGCTCTTAACATGTTTGTCTGCATCAATCAAAACTGAACGGTAAACCAATTTGGTGACCTCAAAAAATAAGTCTTTAGTTATGTTAGTATTCATTTAAGTTAACTGTTTCTCCATACATAACAGTTTACATTTGTTTTCTCTTATTATTATCCAAACAAGGTAAAACCCAGTTCGGTCAAACAGCTCTAATAGTTCCCTATGCATTATTGACCCTGTTTCTATTCCATTCGGAAATTTCCAAAGTCTTAAACCTTTCGGCACTTGTTTTAAATCCAGGGAATGCTTCAAAAATACATTGTCCACTTGAATTGCCTTAAACCTACCAAGTAACTTTTCAAAGTTACATAACTGCATACGGAGTGTACCAAGTCCTTCCCTCCTTCAGGGCTATCGGACTGTTGCAAATTTGGTGTTTGTAGAACCAAGGAAAATGATGGCACCTCTAATCTACTTTGATTAGAAATAATCTCTTTACTGGACCGGTTATTCACCTTGGATCCATTCCTCACTGTTTCCAAACTGTTCAGAAATTAATGCAGAGTTAGCAGTTCCATCTGGGTGTCAGAAAAAGTGGACTGCTCCATATTCTCGGCAACCGAAGATTTCTGTTGCCTAATAACTTGTAATAGTTCCTCCACTTTAAGTAAAAGTTCCTCCATAGCATTTTATGGCAATAACAAGTGTGGGGCGACCAAAAACTTTTAAAAAAATATGAACACATGCCCATCAGAGCAAGCAACACTAAACAAAATGTGAAAAACAAAAAATAACGCCACCAACCACTCGTAGTTCCACAAAAGCAAGAGGATAAAGTTTCTTTATTACTATAGACTTAGCATCAGGCATTAATGATTCCATTTCAATGAGTTCAGTGTTAAAATTGAGAGCTAAGCAAATTTAGCTTATGAGTATACATAACATGAGATTTTTATAACTGTTTTTAATAATGTTTAATTTTATTAGTGTATTACATATACCAGTAGTGGATGGATGTTGCATCATGGATTTTTAAGACATAATTTATTTAATTAATTGATTAGTTAATGGGTTTTTGATTATGTGATTTTGTGTCGTTATTTAACTTCTTCGAGTGTCTTGTATCAGTACTCTGATGAAGCCCTGAGGTTACAGG
The DNA here is from genome assembly GCF_019279795.1 of Protopterus annectens. Taxonomy (NCBI): domain Eukaryota; kingdom Metazoa; phylum Chordata; order Ceratodontiformes; family Protopteridae; genus Protopterus; species Protopterus annectens. The sequence continues at coordinate 1,036,842,682 of NC_056727.1, read as the reverse complement.
GAGAAAGTTCTAAGTCTATAGTAATAGTCTTTTTCCTCTTGCTTTTGTGGAACAACGAGTGGTTGGTGGCATTATTTTTTATTTTTGTTTTTCACATTTTGTTTAGTGTTGCTTGCTCCGTTGGTCATGTGTTCATGTTTTTTACAACATTCAGACCTCTACCCAGCAATGCCATCAGAATCCACACAGGCAAGACACAATCAGGAGTGTAGTTATAGGGTTGATTGGTTTCTTTCTATGCCTGGTCCATGTTGGCATGGTATCAGGATGAATACTCCCCCAACCACCTAACACCTATCATGGTGTTCTCCCTTTATGTGTCATCTCTACCCCTTGTTTGTTGTCCAGTCCTCCCCATCATCAACGATTCCTCTCTGTTTGCACTTCTGTAATTCCATTGTTAAATCTACAGCTGTGTGCCAGCATATCTCTTGATGTTCTTTGTATGTATTTTATGTTTGCTTGTTTTCCCCGTTTCCATATAGCTACTCACTTTCAACTCCTTTCATTTACATCCTCTCTCTTCTACTCTTCTTAAAAACTGAGTGCCTGTCCCACAAAAAAAAAAAAAATATATATATATATATATATATATATATATATATATATATATATATATATATATACATATATATATCTAACACCTTCTCCCCCTCACTGTTATATATGGCCATCTGTTTCCTGTTCTTACCTTTTCTAAATTTCCAATACAACAATTTCAATCAATAAAATTGTATATAAATATTGCTGAGAGCCACTTACTATGGCTTCCAACCATTCTCATAGCATCATGAAGCATCACATGTGCATGCAACTGGCTCACTGTTGGTCTTCATGACATTCTTAGCTGCAGTTGCAGGAAACACTTTCTGCTGCCTTATCATTTAGTGAAAGGGTTTCTTAATTAGTTTCTGCTAGGGCCACGTGATTCCTTCTGGTTAATAGATAAGTACCCTTTAGTCACATCATACTTTTTGGCATCTCTGTAGTAGCCTTTGCATGGTCTATGAAGCTATGTTTCTGAATCATAAGGTATGACTTTTATACAATATTTTGTCAGTAAGTCATCAAATATGTACCTTGAATGGCTTTAATTGGAAGTTACTGTCCAATATCGAGCTAATTCTAGCAGCCTTTTCCCCAAATGACAATCCCTTTATCTGCTTATTTCTTTAAATTTTTTTTCCAGCATGTAAGCCATTGTCTGATTTGGCACAATGATTTACAGTTTTTCCAGTACACTGAAAGCAATTATGGCCATTCCTGACACTTTGTATCTCCTGCATGCTGTTGACTTTTACATTATTGTTGTTTGGAGTTCTAGTTTCAAGGCAAAATCCTGTACTGCGCACTTCTGCATAAAAGCAAAACTATATTCTACTTGTCCCATGTTCTGTGACAATGCCATGCCTCTTGCACTCAATAATATAAATGCAGTGGTCTGTTTGGAATTCAGTTGATACAAAGACCTCAGCCAGTAATTTCATACAATTTATCATGCCATGAGAAACAAACTGAATCACACATTGTGAACATCAGATATCATTTTTAACTGTCAAATAACAAAAGAAAAACATCAAAATTAAAATGTAAATAGTCATCTTATATATGCATGGCATTAGCTTTCACTTTTCTTTATGATCTTTAGTTTCTATATGCCATTACTAGCTCACTACTTGCACACAAGTTTTAACAGCTATAATCTCCAGAATACCCTGTGACCTGATTGTTCAAATCCTGTGTTAAAGCTGTAAAAGATAAAGAACTTGGTGTCTGATGGAGGATTCCTCGAAACCACATTTACTAGCTCAACTAGTTCAGTTAAATAATGGATTAGTAGTTACTAGTGGCATCAAAAAGTATGCTTGAGTTTATTCAGTCTTCTGCTCATACATGTGTCAGTATACACAACATCAAATGATAGTCAGCTATCACACTACAAGCACGTCCCATTCTTCATACCTCTGACTGGAGCAAGACCACAAGAGCAGCACTGTTGCTGAGGCGGAATGCTCTGAATTTGGTCACTGCATGTTTAGCTCTTCCTATGTAATGGTAAAGTAACATCAAGCATGACATCCTGATACCATTAAGTAACAAACAAAAAAATTAGAAAAAGGAGGTTGATGATAATGGTGATGATACTAATGATGACAATGATCAAGCCAAAGCAATACTTAATGTGGTGAGGGAAAGTTTTCTTAATTGCATGGCTGTTTGAATTGCAGCCCAGCTAGTAACTATATATATATATATATATATATATATATATATATATATATATATATATATATATGGATCCCTATCACATGGTCGACAGGCCATATGATCGACACTCATTTAGTTGACAGTTCATTTGGCCGACAAGCAGTTTTATGTGCGGGGCTTTGCCCCCCACACTCCCCACCCCCCCAACTATATATATCAACTCCAGGGTCGCACAACATTGGGGAGGGGGGCAAATCTGCCTGTTGACCAAATGAATTGTCGATCAAATGAAAGTCGATCAAATGGCTTGTCGACCATCTCAGGTAGACCTATATATATATATATATATATATATATATATATATATATATATATAATACTGTAAATATGAGTACATGATCCAGATGTTTGCATCTTGTACGACCAACATAACTGACTTAAACTGCAGCTTTTGGGTAATGACTAAAATTAAATTAAAAATGTTTCAAGGGGAACTCAGAAGGCTGCAGTGTAGCTCCTCAATAACACCATCATCTCCTACTTATGATCAGTTATTGATCGGATCTCTGATCTTAACTTCAGCTTGTTATACATTTTTAAAATGGATGCTAAAAAATAGTTTTCAGCAGTGAAACATTTCTGGGAATGCATTTCTCAAGCACATAAACTAATTATCACTAGTGGCTCACTCATACTGCTCTTGGCCTCGAATATGGTTTCTGCACAGTCTAACATACTATCTAATATTCATCTGTATCCAAAAATATTTCATTTTCTCTTGATTTTCTTGTCTGCCAAGTTATTATCTAATATGACTTATGAATAAGCTTTTATACCATTTCATTAATTCTAGGCATTTATCTTCTCATGTACCAGATGACCTGCTTTTCTCCCTATCCCTATGCCTCCCTTGCATTTATCACCCCACCAGTACTGCACATATACTTAAGCTCTTGTATTCTGTTTTGCAAATAAATGCAATGCTACCAATCCTGCACAGGCTTGTCAAATACACAAATAAACAATGAACGACACCAAATTTGCATATGTTGCTTATCTTAGTGACATTAAGGTGACTAATAGCTCCTTACTTAAATGTGACTCATACCTGTCACCATGATGAAACAAATCATAACATAATCACCAACTGTCAGATATCTCTTATTTCTTTATATATATATATATATATATATATATATATATATATATATATATATATATATAAAAGATTATATGGTTCCCCTTCACAAGATCGAATGGATGGAAGCTCGAAATTCATAATCTCGAGACCAGAATCTCGAACTTCCATTACCTCGAAATTGTGAATGTGAGCCTTAGGTTTAAAAAAATAAAAAGTTAACTTACCTTATTGCAGGGGGCCAGGTCCCCTGTACCCTAGCAATTTAAATGTGAATGTTCCATGACCGCAGTATAGCGGATGAATGGAAAATCTTCTTATGCGTATAGTGAGGAATGGGAGATTTCCCTTTCCTTCACTATAGTGCGATCTCGGACTAGGTATATTTAAATAGGGTGTGTGTGGAGGGCACAGCCCCCCACATGGGGGGTTCAGGGGGGCAAAGCCCCCCCCCTGTGAAAACATTTGAAAGTTGTTAATTTTTTTTTTTTGTCCCTTTCATATGTTCGAGTTTCTCTAAATTCGAGATTCTGGTTTTGAGTTTATGACTTTCGAGTTTAGAGAAATTCGATCATATGAAGGGAAACCGATTATATATATATATAAAACACTAGTCTTTTATTTTGACCAATATGCTCTATGACAGATACAAGCCACATACAAACCTTTAAAGTTTTTTTCTGGGTGATAGCCCAGTAAGTAATTATATATTAGAACTGACTGAATTTTGTTTAAATAATAATTATTTGTGTTTTTGTGAAGATGTTTATAGACAAAAAACAGGTACACCTAGGGGGGCATCATTGCCCCCATGTATGCTAACCTATTTATGGGAAGATATGTGGTTGAATATTTATATAAACATACGTTTTTTACTAAATTTGTTGTCACATACTATAGATTCATAGATTTGATCTTTTTATGCAAAGGTGGCCTGGATATGCTCCCTTCTTTTATTAATGATTTAGATAATAATAGATTTCAAATAAAATTTGATGGATTACTATATGGTAATTCTATAACATTTATGGATGTATGCTTAACAGGTGTTGTTGGAGAAAAGGTAGAAGCTAAAATTCATCGGAAATTTGAAAATAGTAATCACTTTTTACATAGAACTAGTTGTCATCCTCCGCACATGTTAAATTCGCTTCCCTTTGGAGAATTATTAAGAGTATATAGATTATGTAACAACACTGGAGAATTATATAAAGAAATGCATATCACAATAAATATGTTTTTGAGGAGAGGTTACCATTTTATTGATATTAAGGAAGCTTTAGTTAAATTAAATAATTTGGTACTAAGTAATTATAATGATGAAAATAATATTAATAGTAACTTTATTAGAAGTAAAAGAAGAGAGGAAGATCAGGAGCAAAAGAAAATGTATATTGTCATGTCATATAATGCTTTTTCAAATGAACAAGTTAATATTATAAACATTTTTTGGCCTTTTGTGTTTAAATTTAAAGAGTTTAAAAAATCATTATGCATACATCCTATTTTCTTATTTGCTAGAGGTAGAAGTATTCAAGAATAATAGTTCATAACAAATTTATTAAACCTGCGGACAACTTATATAAGGAAATACTAGCCAAAGGGACTAGTATCTGTACAAGATGTTCAGTCTGTAGTCATGTGGTTAGTTTTTTTAGTCATATTAACTGGATTAAATTCTATCCCAAGGGACATTGTTGCATTCTATTAGTGTAATTTATACTTTGAAGTGTCCCTGCAGTCTGTTCTATATAGGTGAAACAAAAAGAACCTTTAAAATAAGACTGCAGGAACACATTAGAGATATCAGATTAGAAAAAAAAACTACCAGTCCAGTAGCCATGCATTTTAAAATGTTCCATAAGGGTAATTTTGATTTATTAAAAGCAAGTATTCTGGAACAGGTTATTTGTAATGTTGGTGATTTGAACATTAAAAGAAAGCTGCTGTATAAAGAAAGCATATACATTTTAAAATATGGTACTTTAAGCCCTTTTGGGCTAAATACTGAATACACATGGAACCTTTTTATATAGTTTAATTATGTTTAATTGTTTTTTATTGAATTTGTATTAAGGATGATGCTTAATTGCTTAATTGCTTAATTCTTTTAGAGTGTGTATATTTTGAGTATATATACATCTGGTGTTAGTGCTTAAACGTTGTACTCCTGGAAGGCATTGTTTGCCGAAGTGCTAGAAGTGGTTTTATTAAATTGTTGTTTAACTTTGTCAAGTGATTTTTTTTTTAATTGGCCTTCATTTTGTCATTTTACACATACAAACCTTGTTAAATAAAAATAGGCTTCGCATCACTAATCTTCAAGTTTTATTTTGCAATAAATGCATTGCTAGTTCAGCTGTCTCAATAACAGAGAAATACCCTCTGACCTAGATGGTGTGGGTATAACTACTAACACTCAACAATTTGAAGATCTTGGTCCATAAGTGCTGAAATAGCTTTAATTAAAATTGAGCAAATTTTATCCACAGAAGCTAAAATAGAATTATGTGATGAATCTAATTAAATATTTTACTTCCCAGTACATTAATAATGACAACAATCACAATAGTTGCCTACCTTTATTTTTTAAATATCATTAATCTCACATTGGATATATTGTTTGTTTCTTTTCTATTCCTTGACTACAGATATTCCTTATCTACCTGGTCATTTATTTCTTTTGAAAGTTTTTTTCTTCGTGACATTTGTGATTTGAAATTCTCCATATATGCTGGCCACATTCTGCACATCATTAAGTTAGTTGTCTCCATCCTCCAAACTGCATTGCAGTTCTGCTCTTACCTGTTCAGCTACTGTACTGGAACTCCTTGCAAAACCCAGAATAGTATGTCAGTTTCATGTGAAGTGATATGCATCTGAAATGCCACGGGATAAATCTCACAATTATCATTGTCCTATGTTGGCAGCAAACCTAGAACACATTATGGGAATAGAATTCTCTCTCATCTATGTCTCAAGGTTGAGATTAATAAAGATATATATTTTATTCAGTAAATTACATCTTAGAGATACATACTGTATTTATTATGACCATATTTATTAACAATATAGCCTGGCTTATGCATTTACTTATGGCAAACAAATTAGAATCTTGCAGGTGCCACTTAATAAAAGTAAGGTCTTAGAGCACACAAAAGCTATTTGTTGGCCTGTTGTTTCTGCTGTAGTAGTTTGTAAATTGGAACAAGATTTTGGAACACCTACAGTTAAAAGACCACTATGGCCAGAAAACATTTATTATACTTACCTTGAATTTCTCCAGAGTGGTAATGTCTTTGATGTGCTAAAAAATTCTATTTTTTTTTTGTAACTCAGGCTGACCTGATAGGGGCAGACACACCAATGTGTGTTTTTCTGTTATGTTTCTTTTTCTGCAAAGGTGCACAAGTGTTTCACATGGGATCTACCTAGAATGACAGTATTACGAATTACTAGACAGACAATCCAATAATTTGTTTTTCATGTGGCACTCTCTGTCTTATGCTGTTTATGTTTTGTTCACACTGTAGGTGCTACTTTTCCTCTCCCTCTACAAAACAATGCATATCTATCTATCTATCTATCTATCTATCTATCTATCTATCTATCTATCTATCTATTTTTTTAGCTTTTCTGTAAACTAAGAAGCCAGCCTAGATGCAATCATTCTCTTTATCTTTTTCCCAGTGGCATACGTTTTCTTGACTCTTGGCATTTCAGAGTCTTTTGCTCAGCTATTTCTTAGAAAAGCTCCATTAATCACCAAAGTCTCAGTAGGTTCATGGCCATAAAAATAAGAGATACAAGAACTGCAGCACATAGTAGAAGGAATATGAATCCATTGGCTCAATAGATTTATAACTGCAATAGATGTGAAAGAAAAGTCAACATACTACAAATCATTTACATTCTTGACTTTCCCTAGCATTAAAAAATAAAATGCAATGGGGGATAGGATACAAGATCTTAGGCACCAAACAGTTAAAACAGAATTTTAAGGCTTCACCCAAGCTTAAAATATGTCTTAATGTGGAAGCAGAACAGTGTAGCAGTGACATACAAGAGGAGAAATAGAACATGAGTGTCTTGTAATTTATTTATATACATCAGTAATTGGGCTTATCTGTCAGGAGAAAAGCACATTTTTTGAGATGGGAAATATTGCACATAGTCTACAATCAGCAGCCATGGATTGGATATTATTCATATAAAATTTGACCTTATAAGAAAACTTAAGAAAAAAATAATGCAGCCAATTAACTGTGGATAAGATTTATGCAAAGAAAATACTTATCAAGGTTAGATTTACATACAGAAGGATTCAAGTCAAAAACTAGGTTACTGTCTGCATAAGTTCCCAGACCCCTGACTAGTGTGTCATCTTTTAAGGATATTTTATTTATGACATAGGTACCTGAGGTGGCCAGCTTCCCAAAATGTACTATAATGCATTTCTTGGTATTGAGTTTTAAGCCATGGCTTTGGCACCAAGTGTTTATCTGTGTTAGACCTTTCTGAAGGGTATTTTCATTTTGGGGGGAATGAATGACTGCTCCCAGTTTGCAGTCATCTATGAACTTGGTCAGCCAAAGGTCATTGATATTGGGTTTGATATCCAAGAAGTAGATGCCAAAGAGGAGTGGGCCTAGCACAGAACAATGGGGAGACTCAACTGGTGACTTGCCTCTTTGTGGAGGTGGCTTCACAAGTTCTAACCTTCTGGTCCTGTCAATGAGCCATTTAGCTATCCATTGTGTTATAAAGGGGTTTATACCTAGTCCTTTACATTTGTTGACAATGCTCTAGTGGGATATTGTTTCAAATGCTTTAGATAGATTTAAGTTCATAGGTTCATAGAAGGTTATTAGGCTAACAGCCCTAAAGGCCTTACAAGCCTAGCCATATTTATCTTGAGTTTCCCCAATTGTCAGTGGTTAGGTGAGTGAAGTTCACAGAGGTAAGGGTCTATGGTAGTTAATACCAACTTCCTCAGTCCAGGAGGGACATGGGTACCACTCTAGGAGGACTTTGCGATCACCCATCAATTGATCTTAGTTGCATTTGAACAGGGTCAGGAGGGGGTTCTGTTTCACATGGATTAGAAGCTTGTTCCAGAGATGTGGCAGTCTCTGAGAGATGTATCTATCTCTCCAGCATGGCCTGCTAGGTTAATATCCCTAGAGTGAGTGACCCTCATGCAGTTTGATTTATAAATGTGTGACATTTCCATCACAGCCCTGTAAGCCAGGCACAGGGCACAACTTTGTAACATGTAGGAGACAGAAGACATTGAGAGGGCTTTCAGTCTTTCTGTGTAAGACTTGTTTTGTGTACCTTGTAATTTCTTCTTGAGAAACCTCTGTGGTCTCTCCAAGTTGTTGCAGGTATCTAATGAGGTACATGCAAAAGGGAGCAATAAACTCAATTTCTAGTCTGATGAGACCTAAGTATAATGTAATTATAATGTCCTTAGACCTAGATGTGATGCCTTTACTTATAAGTTGTGCCACATAGAAGGACTGCCTTATACTGTGGATACGTAGTGGCCAAAGTTCAGATTGCTATCAACCTGAGTACCCAGATCATGTACCACTGGAGTGGGGGCTCTCTGTAATATAATTAACAGGGATGTCAGCTTTCCCAAAGGGAATAATAATGCTTTTTTTTTTTTTTTTGCATTTAGTTTTAATCCGTGGCTTTGGCACCAATCATATATCTACATTCACCCTCTCTGCAGTATATTGACATTGTTGGGGGACCCAAGGATTACTGCCAATTTGCAATTGTCAGTGAACTTGATAAGCCACAGCCATCCACATTTGCCTGGACATCTGAGAAATAAATGAAATAGTTTCTGCAAAGAAAAAAGCATATGACATTTCAAACATAACCCTTTGGATAATGGCTTGCCAGAAGAGTTATACAGTTCTTCCACATATCACAGCTTTGCTACATTTAGCATTTATGCAGACATAGTTTGTCTTGAGATTTTTTTTTTTTGCTTCTTTGTGGTCTAACACTGCAAAAATATGTTGTGCCTCCTCTTTATAATCCCGACTATCTCTAGGTTTTACTAGTAATCCAGCCTACAAAAGAGCTTTTCCAGTTGATCACATTTCTCTCATATCATTACTTCCAGTTGTTTTTCTCCCTAGAGCTGAAGAAGCTTGACTGGCCATAGATGTACACAGTATATTTTTTTATAATTTTCTTTCTAATTGCATAAATGCACAACAGGGGGATTCAATAAAATCTACACAGTCATTTGTCACCATGTGTGCATCACAGAGCGATGCACACATAGCCATAATTTTATTTATTTATTTATTTTACATTTGTTTACTGGGATAGTCCGACTGGATATATGTCCATTTTCAGTGGAGACCAAGGGAAAAAAGCTCCAATTAGACAAATTACTAAGATAACATTTAAAAATATAAAATATAAAAAGTATAAAAACAATGTTTACAACAAAGAATAAAAAACAAAGTGATTATGTACAATGGTTCGTGGTGTTCCCTAATAGGGGCACACAATTTACATGGTCAGACACAATTAAAGGCAGGAGACATTAAATAGCATACAGAGCTTGGTGAAATAGCTACCTGTTTGATATTTAGAGGTTCTCCTTTTAGTATTTAACTTAATCAGGATTGGTACACGGGCAAAGCCAGTTCATTTATATATAAACATGCATACATAAATATTTTTAGATTCAGTAAACTCAGTGTAGTGGCACACACTTGTGCACAAACAAGCTAAATACGGCGGTATGCTAATTACAACATAAGTAGCTGAAAAGTATGCTAAGCAAGCAAACCAAAATGGTGAAATGATTCAACAAGCTCTAAAGCAACCATGTAGATGCCATGCTGGTGTTCCCTGTGTATTTGAAAACTTTTTGAATATAGCCACGGAAAGGAGTCCGCAATTCAATTAAATTCCATTTATTCATACCCATATGTAAATTATTTTTGCAGTCACAAGATTAAGCAATGGTCCAGACACAACAGTCGTCATTAACATAAATGCAATAGATACAATAATGAAGAAAGGAACATAACAATAAACATACAAACAGCACCCATTCAAAAAAGAAAAGAAAAGAAAAATCAGTCTCCAATATATATTACACATTCTTCAGCATTCTACTGTTTTCCACTTAAACAGTACTGCACTCAATTTAAACCAAACAGTGCAAAATACAAGGATAGAAGAGCAAGTAAAAGTTCTTAGATTTGTACAGAACTGACCTTAACATGTGAAAGCAGACACATAATTCCAGTTCTATACAGGGTGAATGCAACAAAAGGAGAGTAACAACAGCCATAACTCTAAACTGTATAGATTTTTGCAGAATGTCCAGATTTTTACCTCATATTTTTGGTCCATTTTTCATAAAATTGTGGTTTTCTGACAAATTATTAAAGGTTGAAGTTAAGAAATAATGAGAGACACTTGACTTTCAGACTTCATACTCTTCAGAAAATTCATGCTAATGCAAATATTGTTTTCCATCAACTTTCTATGTTGTAAGAGCAGTATTTAAAATTGTCCCTATTTTGGGCCTTTGTCCCACTTTTATTTATAGCTTTGTATGGATTTCTTGCTCTAAGTGGCTGGTAGGTATGATAGCAAAAATTTTTAAGCACCATGACATAAATGCAGCCACTCTCCCCCACCCCCAGATGAAGAATACACTTGTAAATAATGCAAACAGCTAAAAGTGTAAACCCCATGAAGCAGACTTTTCATTATGGCATGTAAACATATGCAGTATGTAGCTGATGAAATACAGACATATTTAAGAATACACTTGTAAAGAATGCAAACAGCTAAAAGTGTAAACCCCATAAAGCAGACTTTTCATTATGGCATGTAAACATATGCAGTATGTAGCTGATGAAATACAGACATATTTTCTCAAAACAAAAATGCTACTTCTCTGTGCAGATATACAGCAAAGTAATACCCTCCCTTGATTGCTCATCATTTGGTTCCCCTTCAGTTTTCCTGGCTGCATGGTTACCAACCATGTAGAGTCAGGACTGTCAGCATGGTGAAGATGCAGATGAGGTCTGAACTCATTAGAAATGCTGAATCCCAATAAACTGGAACCATGTAGGGATGTTCACATTGTGTAGGCACTCCCTCAGTGTTTGTTTTCAATCGATAGTGACAGTGAATGATGACATTGGGGGGGTGTCAGGTTAGACTTACAGAAGTGTATATGTAAATCTGTGAAGGGTGAAAATGCATGTAAGCAGTGAACAAGTCATAAATTCTGTGTCATTAAGATGCATCCTCCTCTTCATTTGCTTGCAAAATGTGTCATCTGTGTCCACTTTAAGTACGTTTTTTATTATTTTGGTCATTGTTTGCTTAGCACAATCACAGCAAATGGAGGAATGGGTGGCAGATTTCCCTGAACTGGTTATGCAACTGTTCTGTGGCAGCATGTGTATGTGAAGGGCTAGAGTATAGATGTTCCTGGGTTCTAGTACAGAGTGGGCAACCTTTCCTTCACTTTTTGTGCTCCATGTTTGCATGATATCACAGGAACAGGGGAAAGTAATACCAGTTTTGCTTGTGCTTACCTTATTTATGCTGTGGTGCACAGAGGTGTGCATAGATGTGCATGGAGGTGCACATAGTGCACTAATGAGCCAGCAGCAAGTGTGTATAATAGACCCTAATTACAACATGAGCAGGTAAATTGTATGTTAATGAACTAATCCAGCATGGTGGAGCTATTCAGCAAGCTATAAAGCATCCATGTAGACTTTGTACTGTTTTTTTCTGCATACTTCATTGTTATTGGAGTAGAGACATGGAAAATCAACAGGGACACAATGCTAGGGGCTGCTTTGATTCATCTGTATATGCTACAGGCTGAAGCCAGTGGTGCTGCTGCTGGTGCTAATAGGCTCGGGATGAGAAGGAGAAGAGTTTTCAGGCTCCAGGTAACTTATCAGATGCTACATGACCTGGAGATTATACAGCACAACAGGGTGGAGAGGGACACACTACAAGAACTCTGCCACCCTCAACTCAGAGCCAGAGAAAATTGAGGGGAACCCATCCCAGTGGAAACTAAGGTATGTGTAGCCCTTAGACTGTTAGCTACAGGTTCTTTTCCAAGACCAATTGGGGGCATGATGGGTGTGTCAAAGGCATCAGCATCCATTGTCCATCACCAATTCCTGGATGCTCTGCTCATACATGCAAGTGAACAATTATGTTTTCCCCTTAGTTCTGAGGAGAGGGACATGAATATGCAACAGTTCTACCATGTAACACACTACCCTGAAATACTGGGTGCCACAGATTGCTCTCGTACACATTAAGGCACCATCTGATGAACAGAGTAGGATCTACATTAACCACAAGGGATACCCCTCCATCAACTGCCAAGCCATGTGTAATGCCCAAGGAATTATCTTGAATGTGTGTGATGGTGACCCTGGCAGTTATCATGACTCACATATCTGACATACATCACAGATGTACCAGATGTTTGCTAGGGTGACATCCCACAGGGTCATTTACTGGGGATGCTGACTATGCACTGGAATTGTAGTTGATGACACCCATCAGAAATCCACAAACAGCCATGGAAGAACGCCATAATGATGCACATGTAACAAAAATTAAACATTTAACACCCATTTAAAAAAAGAAAAGTAAAGAATACACTTGTAACTAATGTAGACAGCTAAAAGTGTAAACCCCATGAAACGGACTATTCATTGTGGCATTCAAGCCAAAAACATCACAGATCATTTCTTTTGGCTGCTGAAGATATGGTTCAGGTGCCTAGATACATCTGGTGGAGCACTGCAGTATAATCCACTCACATTTATACAAATCTTCACAGTATGTGCTGTGCTACACAATCTAATCTGTCAGAAACAGGTGCAGCAGAATCAATAAAGGAAATGGACACACATCCCCTCACCAATGCCTAGATCTCCAAAGCCAAGTCAGAGGAGGATTCAAAGGGGGAACCACCAGCTGCTGTGGCTGGAGGCAGACATAGTGTGCTCAGTATTCCTTTGCTTTGGCTAAGAGACAATGCATAGCACATACACTGACCACCTAGGTGTCTAATACCTTTCTACTACTGACATACATATAGTAAAATTGATGACAGTTAACTCACGCAACCTTTACCTCCCCATGTATTGGCAGTGTACTGCTTCCATCAGACAGAGTCAGCACTGGATTAAAACTGGGTCAACTGCTGTATTTACAAGGTAAGTCCTGAACCTAGAGTGTATTCTTTAATAATATTATGGCATATCCTTGTATTTCTTAACTTTGTACAGTAATCTAATAAATAAAGGTGGATTTGTACAGAAAGCATTTTAACACATGACAGAAAATACTATTTTTACTTATACGTGTCCATTAGTCAGTAGTAGGCTTCAGGCATCAAAGATTCACACAGTCACAACTCTCAAAAGTACTGATGATCACTGCATGCCATCAGTTTAGCACCATGCCTTTGTACTGGTAAATTATTAAAGAGAGAAGTTAGAAAGTAATGACACACATTGCAGTTTCTGACTCCACAACCCTTCTCAAGATCAAACAATGGGCAGACTGCAGAACAAAGAGAGTAACCAGAGCATTATATCATTGTGTATTCCATAGCAGTAACTCACCTATGCTCCCCCCAAAACAACAGTATATGCTTGTTTGTGCCATTCAACCTGGCCTTCAGTTGTTGGCAACTGCAGATCATACTACTCCCAGTTAATATCCTCACACATTTTAAGGCCAATGATATGGAATGCCTTACATACTGCATGTCTCACACTTCTGGTCAGATAAATGATAAATTACCAAGACACACAGAAAAGTAAGACAGAGCTGCATATTTGCAATTATAATCATAACCGGTAGTGTGATCACTAAGTGCACTTTGTCTAAATATAATAAAGATATAAATGTACCAATAAAAGCTGATGGTTTGATAGCAGTGTACATTCTCTTGCAGTTGATTGTGTGAATAATAACTTCAGTTATTTGTGTTGCAAAGAGGAATAAGGCACTCATTCTGTTTTCTGAAGCTGCATTGTTATGAGAGTTCAAATCCTAAAATCTGTAGAAATATCTCATGTGTGCTATAATTTTCTACTGTGTATGTCATACATTGCTTTCCCTCATTTCATGTTTGTCTCCCTTTTTTCTTTTCTTATTTTTCTTGTTTTTAATTCCACTTTTTGCTTGATAGGCAGGGTAGCACAAACAGTAGAACCAGAGAACAAATACATTTCCAGTTTGGCTCTGCTTATCTGGTTTGTGCAAATTGTTGCATTGCAGTAACAGAAAAAATGGACCAGCTAGGAAGCAAACAGCCCAAAATAGAAACCAGATACATTCAATTAATGCTCTTGGCCATTGCAAAAACCCAGCCTGGAGTACAGATGGCATTGGATTCTAGTACAGAGTGTCCAACTTTTGTTTTACTTCTGTGACATTGCAGTTAACAGCAATGAAGTGCAACATAGACAATTGTTTCCTCAACCTTCTTGTGGCAACAGGTGTAAGTGTAGGCCTTGCCATACACATGGTCCTGGGTTCAAATTTACCATATTCCGTACACTATTACTTTTATTGATTTAGCAATCTATGTATTATCACATTTAAGATCAAATGTATGACTGCAGAAATACTGTGTAGTATAGTCCTGTAAATGTATTCCTGCTATTTGGAATTATGTGACCTTCACTTTTGCCATCAACACATATACAATTGCCTGTACATTCAATAATCCTGAAATTACATTGCTTGCCACTGTTGTGCTCTGCTTACCATCGTGCAAATGCCGTGCTGATAACCAGCAGGTACATGTTAGATACTCCATACTAACTGTCAGACGTTAGCAATATGGCTCTTGTTGGCACACTGCTTACCTATCACACACAGGTGTATCTCACATTGTATACAGTTTGTTAACCATCATGCAAACTTGCTTGCTGTGCTATGGAACTGCATATATGATGCTTTATTATTGGTGTTTATTTTCCATTTCCTTTGTATGACACAAAACTACATGTAAAAACATTGCAAACTAAGGGCCTGATCTAACTATATGTCATATATTTACAATTTGACCCCTCCCACCAAGCACTACAACCCTAGAGACTCAGTACTTTTTCCTGTTCCTTTTTCCAGTCATATATCATCCACAGTACAAAGTTTAATATATAATGCTGTATGCTCCATCATGGATAAGGCCAGCTGGTGGTACTCACAACATCTCTCTGCTAAATTCAAACATCCAACTCTGCTCAATAAGGGTATTTGTGTTGTTATACAGCTAGGCTTATAACAGCTTAGTGCTATTAGGTTGGTTGCTTGATATGATGCTGTGAAGCTATGTGCTTATACAAGCCTTTGAAGACGTTGTGCCCCACATGGCCTTCTGATGTCATCTACTATAAGTGCACCTGCACTCTTGCATAACTCAGACTTGTGTCAAGGCACTTTCATTAAGTACTGTGTTCTGTAGTCTTTGCACTTACATAATTAGGGGTTCTGTTCTCACTGGAGTCGAATGTGTGTGTCTAGTCAGCACAGTAGATGTGGCATCCAGCAGTTACTTCTTCAGTGGCATAGTTTGTCAGTATTTTGATACTTGCACAAGCCTACTTATCCATTCACTTAGCCCTCCCAACTTGTTGTCTCCCACATGGCCTGCAGATGTCATCTACTATAAGTTCACCTGCACTCCTGTATAGATCATACTTGTGCCATGGCACTTGCATTAAGTACTGTGTTGTGTAGTCTGTGCACTTAGATAAGTAGGGGTTCTATTCTCACTGCAGTCAACTGTGTGTGTGTGTGTGTGTGTGTGTGTGTGTGTGTGTGTGTGTGTGCACATGTGTGTGTACGTGTGTCTGTGAGCTGTTTGACATTACTGAGAGCATTTTACACCAGCATGTGTGACACTTATCCTGTCTTTAACAGACACTGCTGATGTCATCAGCTATAAAGTGTTGTCTGTCACACACCAAGTCGGAATTGAGCTGTGGCACTTGCATAAGATACTGTGTTCTGTAGTCTGTGCACTTAGATAGGTAGGGATTTGATTATCGCTGCAGTCGTCTGTGTGCCTGTGGGCAGTTGCATGACATTACCAAACATACCTCTCAACCATACTGAATTCTTTGATATTTATCAGTTTTGAGGGCAAAATAATGGGGTGCCATGAACTGTAAAGTGGCCATTCAATTCCCATTTTTTTTAAATTTTATTAACTATTTTAAGTTATGGTTGATGTCATCATCCATCAGCAGTGTATTCCACAATATCATCAACCTGCAGGGGCGTGCGTGATGACATCAGCTTCATGAGGCAGTGCCTGAATGCTTATCAGTCTGAGAGACTGGGTCAGGAGATTTAGAAAAATAAAAGAAAGCTCAGACAGTTGTTTACAGCCTGCCCATTAATGATGTGGTGTAGCCAACCAACAAGTGAGGATATTGGGTGACAGTGAAGTCTAAATATGCCAAAGGATGAAAAAAGTGCTTAACCATAAATTGTTTTTTATTTTATGCCCTGTAAAGTAAAGTTTAGATATCACCCTTCTAAGTTCTCATCTCTCTGGTAGACCAGTTGATCTATTTTTATTACATTTTCGTTACTGTGGGTGGTTCATCATATATCATGTTATGTGGACTATACGACAACTACTTTGGTTTGAACAGCATTGGATTCCTTGGGCAGTTCAGCACTACGTTTGCTGTTTTACAATACTTAGGATGTGAGTATAACTTCCTTTTTTGGCTATTTAAATTGTTATTTTTGCAGATTTTCAGTTCAGAAACATTTAGTCCATAGATTTTGAAATGGTTTATGTAACCGAATTTGCAAAGCTGTGATTACATAGGTAATACTCATGACAATTGGCAACTACTATTGTCATATTAATTTATCAAAATAACTTTTTGCATTATACCATTCAGCACTGTATGTAGGATTTAGATTTATTTCTAACAAAGTTTATATACTCTCAAAGGCAGAAGGGTCAGGGACGCTGTTTTCTTAAGATTGTGAAATGTTAGCAGTCAGCATTTGTCTTTACAGTAAGACTTTAACGAAACATGTGCAAATTCAGTTTTTGTAACTTTTTAAACAATGGGAAACATATTCCTTTATTTACAGTTGCTGTGAACCTGAAACTCCTTAAATAAGCAACTTATTTTTTGACACTGAAGCTTTATGCTAGAGGCTGCCATTACACCATGTGACTTTCACTTATGTTATTTCCTTATAATTGTTTCAGCTCTTCTTAAGAGCTCAGTAGGTATTGATTCAGTACTCATTTTCATTATGTACTGTAGTTTTCATATTTGTACATAGGATTGGTAAAATTTTTGGAGGTTCTTGTACCATGTGAGGTAATATATGTTTTGCAGGTGTAGGATGCAACCTTCTTGTAGTCTTAGCTGTGTTTAGGGTTTCTTTATTTTAAAGAATGAATACAAATGTATGATCAGCATGCACCTTTTGGGCAAGAGCATTCACTCAGGGAGGTATGTTGCCAAAGAATAACACAAATAAAAATGTGTTCTGTGTGGCTGAGCACAAGTGAGCAATGTTAATTGAAGACTGTTTATCAGGCACAGGTAGAACCACTGACATTCTGTCCATGGCCACAGACCAACATAATCTTACAGTGTTCAGTGTCACGGCCCCTTGTAGGACTGGCAGCAGGAATGGGGAGGGTGCATTACACTACCTCACCATCATAGTGCGGTATTGATGCTTACATGAAGAGTAACTGGAACTGGGTTTCTGCTCTTGCAGAGCAGCCATACTGCATGTCTGTTAGCAGCATCATTAGCATGTCTAGGGGCCAAATTCATTATGTCTGACATGCATGTGGACTGAAAAGGTCTTTGTGTTACCACTTTTCCAGATGCTAGAGTGCTGCTTGAAGAATTTCATTTTACATGATTGTCCACACCTTCAGCTTGTGTACGGAGTGCAATGTATTCCTAATCCAAAAATTCACTTGTAGAATTTTATTCTGCCCCTTGTTTCATGTCTTATTAGTATGTTTTTGCTGTAGTTTCTGTAGCATTAGGGGAAACATTACGACACTAAATTTTCAACTGAATAATTTCAACACTTACCATTGTTCATGGTTTCCCCATACTGCAGGACTGATCAGAGTAGTCAGGAGTGCACTTAGATGTTGCTGTTTTGTAGTTAAACACAACCTCCTTTTGAGGTATAGCTATATCTTATGTATATGCCTTTGTGTATATACATAGACAAATTGACCTGTTCGCTTTAAAGGCTTGACTTGTTGTTATCAGAGGAATGCTCCAGTGTAATGGCAAATTATGTTTGGATACAAGAGCAAGCTTTTATTTAGATGCATAGTTTGCCTGTGTAAATCATAATGTTTCTAAAAGAGGTGCAGGGAAAAAGCAAGCTCAGGTTTAGTACAGAGAATACCTGCCCACAGCACTGGTGTGGTAATCCAAAGTGGTTTTAGCTTACGCATATATGTAACTCTGTTTTCAAGCAAACTTTTATTATTGTAGGCCAAAATGTATGTTGTGTAACCATTAAAGAATTGTATTAGTGTTTGGAAGGAAAATAAGGAGCATTTTATATTATTCCACTTGCTGACAGATATTGCTGTATATTATGTACACAGAGTGGCTTTTGGATACTAATTCGTATTAACTTGTTAGCCTACTAGGCGATATCTAACACATACCTCTCTCAATCTCTCAGAGCAAGAAATCTGGACAAAGCCAAAATTAATGTAGGGCAAATGCCCAAAAATTGGAACAGATTTTAAATATTGTTCCTGTAAACTCAGATAGTTTCTAGAATAATAGGTTTTGCATTATTATGTATTTTCTGAGGGATATGAAGTCTGAAATTCAAATGTCTTCCATTATTTATTAATATTTAGTGACTTCACTCTTCATGTTGTTATTCCAGAATTCCACTGGAGTGGGTGGGGCTACATTATTATGTATGCAAATTTTATGTTAATCAGCACCCAGATTTTTGGCCAGTTATACTTACTTTTCATGGGCCGTTGTCCAGATCTTTGATGTTTCCAGGTTGAGAGGTATGTTACTGAGAACATTTTACACCAGCATGTGGGACACTTATTCTGGCCTCAACAGACTATGTTAATGTCATTAACTATATGATAGTTTTGGATATGCAGTAATCCCACTAGGGGATGGACAGGCAGTGGGCTGGAGGGCAGGCAGATGTGACCTCATCCTATAACAGATAGATTACAGTGATGTGGCTTTAATCTAGCCACAAAAATCATGGCATGATTTGTAGTCTCTGTGTTATGTTGATGAGAAAGACTTGTGGCTTCTCCAGAGACACTTTATAGATCTAAGCTGACACACCCAGTATAAGTAAGGTAGCCTGCAGTATTGTTGTGATTTCCTCCTCCCAAACAGTAATTACTTGTAGCTGCAATCCATTAATAATCTACATCATATAAAAAGGCAATCCAGTAGCTAGGAAAACTGATGTTATGGTGAGTTCTATATGTTTGGAACAGTGAGAGAAAGCATTTTCTTAAGGATATCTGTACAAAGTATTGAATCTCAGAAAGTATGGTTCCATTTTGTCACCTACATAATACATATGCTGGACTGTATTTAACAACAATGTGAAGCGCAGACCTTTACACTGTTATCTGTATGCATTACTTAGAAGTGTACTCATGACATGGCCATGTTTGTCAAGCCATTTCAGAGGTAGACATGATTGGCAAGACATGAAAATACATGAAAAGGAAAGCTGTGTGAGAAATATGTACAAATGTTTCAGGGACAGGTCCTTTGACAGCGCTATCAGAATTTCAAAAATGTTTGTAAGTCAAAAGGGTCATTTGCCTGCTTTTTGTGGGAGTGTGGGTTAAAGTGAGTTACTCCTACGGCTCTAACACGGATGTGCTGCTCTTGTTACCCTCCTTGTTTTGCATCCTGCCTGTTGCTAATATTTCACACCTCTAGACTGTTTAATGTTTATTCAGTGGTAATGCTGACTGGCTTCCTTTTATATTGTATCTGTAAACACTTATTTTGTAGGTATATGACACTTATGTGTATTATACATTTGCATTCTTTACAGGCACCTACAGTGATGCCAGCGAGATGGCTGAATTCACATCAGTGACCTGAGGCACAGTCAAATGGGTGCAAAGGTTGAATTTGACATAGAGTTTGACATACAGCTATCCCCTGCATGTACACTGGACACAGCAAATGGGCCTACACCTACCCAGGCTACTGACCTCACAGATATTAGGCAGATGGAGGGTGAGGACATTGATCAGGGAAGTGTGGCTACTGCGGCTTCAGTGCCTTTTGAGTCTGGCCATAGCCAACGTGTGGGTGAGGTGCCACACAGGAGGATTGATAGGGGTACTCAAAGCGGGCCCACCATACCTCCTCCATCTGGTGCGGATGTCACTTCCTGTGCCACTCAACATATGTCTATGGCCATCATGGAGACACAGGCACATTCCCATAGGTGAAGCAAAAAAATGCTCAGTGTTGTAGATGTGGCACAGTCTGACATCTCTGTCTACCTCCATCATGTTGCCGATTCACTGAATCGGAAGAATGACACATTTGAATGAGAGGTGTTTGTGATGGACTGAGGGGTGTCTGTCATGGAATAAGCAGTGTCTGTAATGGAACATCTGCTGGGAGGGGTAACGGCATCCTCATGAGTGTAGGTCAGCCACATCATCTGCTGTCAGCCAACATGTCTGTGGCTGATCACGCTCCCAATGTGGCAGTATTTCAACTGTTCCATCAGTGAGGGTGCAGGCAGGCCATGGGTCATGTACAAACAACCGCAAAAAAATTTCCAAGCAGAAAATACAACAACCAGGAACCAGTCGACAAGATTTATTCACCACTGGTCATGGGTAATGGTCTTGGGCATTCCCATGAAGGTAGCTCTTCCAACATACAGCAGTCATGTTCAGGTAGCAGCACTGCATCTGAGCTTGGACCTGGACATCAACATGTCAGTGCAACTCCAGGCAGAGCCAGTTGTCATGGTCAAGGATGACAATGATGAACTGCCACCTCTACCATACACAGCACACACCTGTCCAACACACCAAGATGTAGAGCTAGCACTCAGCTTGGCTGTGTTCAGGCACACACTCACACCAATTTCACCTGGAGGACCCCTACAGATACACACAGAACAGTTACTAATTTTTGTCTCACTGGCCATTTGTTGTTTTGTCCAAACGTCTGCCCTCTTCTTCTTACTCACACACAGTCACCAACCTTTTGTGTCAGCCTAGGCTTCCTGCCTTCCCCACCCCACCACAACACCCTGTGCAAGTGATGATAACTGCGCCATATCCCAGTGAGCTACCTTTCTGATTCAGGAATACAAAATCTGCGTCTGATGCTCAGGGTGCATATCTAACTTACTGCTTAGAATATCTGCATTTGTGTTGGTTAAGTGGTCGTTGTGCGTTTAAGTTATATTGGCCATGGAAAGTTCAACAGTTGATAGTATCAAATTGTCACAACTTTATAGTGAATGCTCTAGTGAGAGTTGTGAAGTAACAAATTGCAATGTGTGTAATTACTTTTTAACATGTCTCTTACAGGATTTTCCAGTCCAAACATATGGAGCACATCATAGGTCACACTATGATGTTCAGGGGTCTCTATCAGTTCAGCAAAAAATCATTTCGGCAAATGGTATTTTCAGTCCACTTACATGGAACATGCCATTCGTTGAACTGTTCATACTGAGATTGCGGTATAGTGAGGATTGGGAAATTTGCCCTTTCCTCACTGTAGTGTGATCTCGGAGATGGTATATATAATTAGTGGGGGTGTGTGGGGGGCACAGCCCCCCACATTAGTGATGTTCAATGAACAGCATTTCTGAAGAAATGCCATTCACTGAAGTGTCACTTTGATTAAGTGATATAGGACCAATATTCATATTTTAGGATTGTATGACAGCACAGCATTTTCTTTTCCCTTTCCTCAGTTTACTTCATTTAAATTTCTTTTTTTTTTGCCACTGTTTGTACAATGCACTGTGTAGCACAAACACTGCAACCAGAGAACCTGGATCACTCAGGAAGCATACAGCCAAAAATAGAAAATATATTGTGTACTATATTCCTGTCACTGTATTCCTGCTATGTGGACTGGCATGGCTTTCACTTTTGCCTAATACACATACACAAAGGCCTGTACATCCAGTAGGCCTGAAATTGCATTGCTTGCCAGTGTTGCTCTCTGCTTACCATTACACACTACTGAGCACCGAGTTCATTTTCAAACAGTGTGCACACTCCCAGTAAGCTTGATAGCTGCCAATGATAGAAAACCATCATTCTACATTAGTCTTGATCTGTGTTAGTTCATGGAGATGGTGTGAGATTCTGTGCTCAAAGATGGGGTGCCCAGGAGTCCAAAGTATTTACTGGACACCTAGTGAAGGAACTTGGGCCCAGGTTATTGCAGAGGGACTATTCTGGCTCAGAATACAAGTCAGAGAAATGGGATAGTCTTGCTCGGGCTGTGACCAGTGCTACCAGTATCCCCTGCACTGGTGAGCAATGTAGACACCACTACAATGACCTCTGGAAGAGGAAGAGGGATACACTTGAATGTTGATTTGAAGAATATAAGACTGAGGGCACCCACAGATGTGTAAGTATCAATTACAGAGACTACTTGTAAGAGTTAAAATCTGAATATTATTAAGACTGGTATTCATAATTGTATTCTGTTCTGTTCTGTTTTTTTTCCACAGCTATCGCAGAGGGAGAACTGAATATGAGAACTCAGGCTGCTAGATTGGCCAAGATGAGAGAAACATGTGGTATCTATGGAGCAGAACAGTAACTGTAACATTAAAAGTTTAAGATTTTTTTTAAGGTATCTTATACAGTTGTATTAAAGTGAGCATGCATATCTCAACTGTAAAAGCAAGTATGCTTGCATTACTGTGTAGTACAAACCAAAAGTACAATATTCTAATATCAAAGTGAGCAAGCATCTTTCAACTGTAAAAGCAAACTATGCATGCATCAGTCTGTAGCCAAAACAACAATATGTTTTTTAGAGAGCAGTCAGAGGTTGTGGGTTCAAAAACTACACTTCCCAACTATACAATAATGTTAAGTTTTCATCGATATTGCAATATAGCATCAGACCTCTATACCAGTGACAAAAATGGCCTGCTATGAACTGTAATCTGTATAACTGGAACATACATATATGCAATATATGCATACTTAAAAGGATTGCTTGTTGAAATCTGTAGTATAGTGTGCATATGTTATGAGATGAGTAGTCTTAAAAGTAAAAAAGATATTTGTTAGGAGTTGGCAGTCTTAAAAGTAAAGGTAACAGAATAGAATCAAATTATTATATCAATGTATTGTCTGTCACATTTGAAGTTACTAATGTTATCCCCTTTTTCTACTCTCACCCCAACCCTTATCTTCTATTTTTTTTCCAAAGCACAGCGGGGAAGGCCTGGCCCACAGGATCCTCCTGCCCCCACTCCACCAGCTATATCACCAAGGCCCAACACATCTGGGACTCAACTTGGTAGCATTCCCTCTGCTGCCTTTGCACTACCTGGCCCCTTAGGTAGTTCTGCCCCACAGGATAGGCAAGTGGTTCCCTTCAGGAGCAGTGGTATAGGTGGTGATTTTATCACCCATGAAAAATTGCCAGGGTTGTTGCATGGGATTGTGTGCTGCACTGTTGAGTGTACACCTATGTTGGATGGAGATGTTACTTTCCATAATTATACTTATTAACATGAGCAGGAGACACAGACATCAGGCACTGCAGCAATCGATGCGGTGGATGAGGACTTATTTCTCACTGTCATTGAGCTTGACAGCCATGGGTGCTCTATGTCCTCACCCTCACCCCAACCATGGTGTTCACCAACCTCTTGTGTCCTTCACTTTCCCTGTGTCTCATCTTTTATTTCCTGTCTGTCTGCGACTGCTTCCTTGCCTACCCCAATCTACCTGACCCAGATATATAGTCATCCCTTCCCCAACATTCCTCTATCTCTCTCAATAAAAAAAAGACACCTGTCCTAACAAAAAAAAAATCATCTCATACATATTTCTCCATTTCAAACACGTCCTCTTGACACACTTGATTCAGTCCAATTGGCTATACAACATAATTGTGTTGTGGTCACCCTTCTCTCCAGGTGTGTCAATGCAAATTCAGCTCATATTCTGCACATACGATCATTTTTTACTGTTGAAGAAATGTATAACTATGGTTCTTTCCTACCTCACTCCTGCACATTCCTGCCCTGCTTCTGTCATCTTGGCCAATCTATCTCCATGGGTTTGCACATTACGTTCTTTCTCTGTGGCAGTTGTGGTAAAAACAGAACAGAACAGAATATCATTATGAATACCAGTCCTGACTATATTCAGCTTTTAGCTCTTACAAATAGTCTCTATAATTGATACTTACAAATCTGTGGGGGTGCCCCCAGTCCTACATTCCTCGGCCCAACATTTCAGGGTATTCTTCTTCCTTCTCTGCAGGTCTTTGTAGTGATGTCTAAATTGCTTACAAGTGAGGGGAATATCAATAGCACTGATCACAGCCTGGGCAAGACTATCTCATGCCTCTGACTTGTACTCTGAGCCAGAATAGTCCCACTGCAATAGCCTGGTTCTATGTTCCTTCACTAGGAGTCCAACAAACACTTTAGACACCTGGATACCCCACCTTTGAGCAAGGAATCTCAATCCCTCACCACGCAGACCTGCTAAACCTCCCAAGGACCAAGATCAATGTAGAGTGATGCTTTCCCCCCACTTGCAGTTATTGAATTTACTGAGAATGTGTACACTGTTTGAAAGTGTTGAGTTATGCTTAAAATCAAACAGATATGGTGTTCAGCATTGTGCACCTTCAAGCACCACATTTGTGCGATGTTAAGTGGAGCAAATATAGAAGTATTTGAAAGTGTTACATATACCTGTATTGGAACCCAGTGCCATCTGACCACAAAAAGGAATGAATCAATGCATTAATAGGTGGTGCCACAGGTTCAGTTGAGTAGCAGGGGTATTTTGGAGACTAAATAGCAACTGGCAGACTTAACTGCTGTTGCATACACCTGCTACTTAACTGACTCTGTGGCAACAGGTATGAATGTACTTAATGCAATGATATATTTCTTTTTGTGGCCAGATGGTACTGGGTCCAAATACAGCCGTATCTTATATGTTTAACTGCTTTTGTATCAGATGGCTAAATTGCTGACCAGTGAAGGGAATACCAGTAGCACTGATCACAGCCCGGGCAAGAATACCTCATGCCTCTGACTTGTACTCTGAGTCAGAGTAATCCCGCTGCAATATCCTGGGCCCATGTTCCTTCACTCGGAGTCCAACAAACATTTTAGACTCCTGGATACCCCATCATTGAGCAAGGAATCTCAATCCCTCAATACGCACACCTGCCACACCTACCAAGGTTCAAGATCAATGTAGAATGATGCTTTCCCACCACTTGCAGTTATTGCATTTACTGAGAATGTATACACTGTTTGAACGTGTTGAGTTGTGCTTACCATCACACAAATATGGTGCTCATCATTGCGCACCTTCAAGCACCACATTTGTGTGATGTTAAGTGGAACAAATGTAGAAGTATCTGAAAGTGCTACATACACCTGTATTGGAACCCAGAACCATCTGGCCTCAAAAAGGTATGGATCAATGCATTAATAGGTGGTGCCACAGACTCAGTTGAGTAGCAGGTATATTTTAGAGACTGAACAGCAACTGGCAGGCTTAACTGCTGTTGCATATAGCTGCTACATAACTGACTCTGTGGTAACAGGTATTAATGCTCTTAATGCAGTGATACATTCCTTTTTTGGGGCCATATGGTACTGGGTCCAAATACAGCTGTATCTAATCTGTTTAACTGCTTTTCTATCAGATGACTGTATCTAATATATCTGACTGCTTTTGTGTCAGTGTTGCTGCACGTTGGTGCAGAACGCACCATCACACACTAATTTATTAAAGGATATAAATGTGAAACACAGAACAGTGGTGACATGGGGAGCAAGCAGGGAGAAGAACAATCGGAATTCCGTGCTAAACTGTGACAGTTAGGATTGATTGCATGAAGTGCATGTACTGCAAAACTGACTTTGTGGAAGCACATGTTAATTCATTGATACATTCCTTGTTGTTTGGGCCTGACGGTACCAGGTTCTAATACAGGTGTATGTTGTACTTTTACAGGTGTCTATGATACACTGACATACAGTTATATACAGGTGTCATTTACCATTGTTTAGCAATAGTGCATAATGCGCACCATCGCACAATAATACTTTATAAAAAAGAAATGGAGAAGATGGATAGTGGTGATATGGGGACCAAGCATGGAGGATTACAAAGGAAAATCCTTGATAAACTGTGACAGTTACTATTGATTGTATAAAATACATGTGCTACTTAATTGACTCTGTGGCATCACCTATTAATACTTTCATCCATTCCTATTTGGGGCCAGATGGCACTGGTTTCAAATCCAGATGTATGTATATTCTATTCAGACAGTTCATGTTAATACAGAACCTATTTATTCTATCAGCTTTCTAGGTGGGGACTTTATTTTATGAGAAGTTGTCCCCTTTCCATTATGTATGCCTTTGGTCTTGGTCATAGGGAATGACAGGTATGTTTCTGTTTCATTGTAACAGATGTCTATGTGACATTTTATGTTCCTGTTTCTGCAAAAACACCCTTGCATTATGTTGGCTTTTGTGGAGAAATCTTGTGCAGAATCAGTGCTATCTGTGCAGCCCTGGTGGAGATTGTGGCATTTCACACAACTCAGTGGAACACTGGTGCTTTGACTTACACAGAATTCTATCTGCATTTGCTTGCAAGGTTTCATAGACAGCAAAAATGTTGTGAGCTGTAAAACCTTGCTGAGAGCTGGCAGCTCTAATGCAAATAAATATCATCCTCCACCCTGCATCATATAGTCACTTTAAAAGAAATTCCCTGCAAGAAATAGGGGGATTTCCTTGGCATCATATCAAATTTACGCAGTCAATTACAATACCACCTTAGGTCTCTGTTAAATAAATCATAGGTATAGTAGGTAAGGATAAAAATATGTGTTAACTAGTGTAATGGTCAAATCATTTAACTTTGTTTGCAAAAGCTTTGACTTCCAGCTTTATCTTTAAGCATGTGCTTTACTTTAAGGTGCCACACTACCATTGTTCATAGAGGATTACTAGGCTAACAACCCATAAGGACCTTTTTTTGCCTAGCCGTGCCTAGCTGTGCTTTCAAAGTTCATTTGACATTTTTTTATTCCACTCATTTTTGAGGGTATAGCTTGGGTATGAGTATTTGAGCAGCTACAAGTTTCCTTTTTTAACAAGGACATAGCTGGCCGCCCAGGAGTAAACTTATGTTTTCCCATCCACTGATTCAAGTTTTACTTGAATAAATGTAGGGAGGAACTCTGCTTTACAGGGATGGAAAGCCTGTTCCAGAGAAAGGGTAATTGCTGAGACCAGCCTGTCCTTCCAACATATCTTATTTTTGTTGCAGACAAGGTTTGGGTCCCTATATTGGATGTTTCTAATACTGTTTGTTTTGTAGGTGTGCAAAAGGTCCATGAGAGCTGTAACATATGATACCTTGAAAACAAGGCATTGATAGTTTCTCAGCAGTCTATCGAAGATCAAGTACATGGACATGGTTTTGAGGAGGTCCACATTGGGTAAATTGTCTGCATAGTCTATTCGTTTTGTGAGGAATGTCTGTGGATGCTTCAGTTGTTGCATATGTCTAGTTTGTTGCATGCCAGAGAGGGAATTATGCTCAATGATTGGTCTAATATGGGCTGTGTAGAATTGAACAACAATACCTTTGAACCTAGATGTCATACCCTTGCTTAAATATTGTGCAATAAAGAATAATTTCCTTACTATACCTTACTTATAATGGTCAAAGGGCAAGTCACTGCCTTCATGTGTTCCCAAATCCCTGATCCAGGATCAGCTCTTACAAGTGTATTATCAAAGCAGTAATTGTCAGAGGTGGTCATCTTTCTGAAAGATGCTACTATGCATTTGTGGCACTGAGTGTTATACCGTTGCTTTGGCACCAGTTATTAGTCTTTATAGACTGCATCAGGCCTTCTTGGATGATGTTTGTATATTTGGTGAAATCTATGACTGCCTAGTTTGCAATAATCTGCAAACTTGATCAGCCAGAGGCTTTGATGTTGGCCTTAACTTCAGAGAAGTAGATTTCAAAAAGGAGTGGGCCTAGCACCTAGCCCTGGGAACTTCACAAGTAGCTGATCTTTTTGTAGAGGTAGACTCAACTTTCTTAAGTTCTTCTGTCCTATCTCTGAGCCAGCTGGCTATACAGTGGGTAGTGTAGGAGTTTATACCTAATTTCATGAGATTCTCTACTATGTTGAAGTGGAACGAATGCAGGAATGGTTAAGGAGAGGCAAATTCAAACAAAGAAATAAAGGTTAATATTGTTGGGCCAAGATAGTGGGCTATGCACATGCTGGCTTACAAAGTCCATTGAACATGTGGGAGAAGCAGACAAATGTAGGTCTTGTAAAACTGAATTGGAAACAGTTGCACACCTCGTTGCTGGTTGTGACATACTAATGGCAGAAGGACTGTATACTGAAAGGCATAATAACGTGGCAAGATTGTTGCATGGGGATTGTGCAAACATTATGGTATTGAAGTGGCTGAAAAACACTGGAAACACAAGCCACAAAGCATCATGTAAAATGATGAAGTCTACATCACATAGGATTACCCAATACCAACAGTTCAAAAGATAAATGCCAGAAAACTGAATATAGTGGTTCATGAAAAGAAGACAAAGGTGGCATTGATCACTGAAATCACCAGACCCAGTCACTACAGTGTGTTGCATACAGAGAGACACAAAGTCATAAAATATCAGGATCTGCAGGTAGAAATGAGAGCAATCTGGAAGAAAGATACCCAGACAGTTCCAATAGTAGTAGGAGCAACAGGTCTTATGAAAAAGAATTTACAATTGTATTTCGATATGTTACCAATACTTGTAACCCCATACAAATTGCAGAAGGAGTCATTACTGCACACATTGTGGGTGCTGCGAAGAGCACTTCTAGCTGACATCAAAGACTGAAACAATACTAATTTCATGTACTTTAATCGTACTTTGACTTAGGAATGGTGGTCCATTCTCATCATGGTATTAGAAACCCAAAAACTTGGCAAAATTGAACAAATTGGAGTGGGTTATTGAATCAACTGTTTTGGTCAGGTCAAGGTAGGCAATATGCACTTTTTTGTCCTTATCCATTACTTTGGTGAGCTTCTCAAAGAAATCCACCAGGACGACTAGGCCTGACCTGCAGTTGACAAAACCAAATTGGGTTTGTGATAATGTCGGAAGAATTCCTATGTCATTATTTATCATATCCATGATTATTCTTTTCATTGTCTTACATATGAGACTAGTCAGACTTGAGGGTCACTAGTTTTCCTGGTCCATGACTAGGCCATCCTTCTAGCAGGATAACAGTTGCAGTCCTCAATTTGCTTGGTACAAAACCTCTTTAGAGGCTACAAGTGAATAGTGTTTCTAGTGGGCCCATTAGGACATGTTTCATGCCATCAAGGAGGCATCCTGGATATTAAGAAGTCCCATTAAGGCAGTGTCTTTGGCTGTGGAGAGTGCATTGATGACCTATTCCCTAGTAATAACTAGGAGAGCTATGGCTGGGTGTATTTCTTGAAAGGTGACTGGGCTAGAAAGTGAGGTAAAATTGGAGCTGAATTTATCGGCCGTAAGAGTTGCTATAGCCACTGGTTCATTTGAGTCCTGCAATAAAAAGAGAACATGTATGAAAATGGGGAATTATAATAAGCCTCAAGATTTCTGTGTCTCAGAGTATTCCCTTTACTCCAAGGTATGGAGATCTTGGACATAGTATATGTAAGCAACAAGGATATGAGGGTTATAGCCCTGCACATTGTGGAGGCCTCAATGCAAATACAACATTCAAGGAGAACAGTGTTTGTCATCACTCCCTATGTAACTTGCAATTACAAGTTCAGAACTATAATAAAGTGTTATTTAGTGTTGAATCTGCCCTCTTGCTCTGCTCCCCCTTGTCCAGTCAAAGGGTGTTCAACACCCCAACTCCTTTTCCTGCTCTGTTGCATTAAGTTCCTCTACTCCAAGCTGATAATTATACTCCAAGGTTCTGTGCTGAGACCTCTTCTGTTTGGCATCTACTTTTCTGAACTAAAAGTCAATAACAAAGGGTTCTGTCTTACTAAGTTTACAGATGACTGCAGGCTAGGAGCAGTCATTGAATCCCCAAATGATTTTAGCTATCATGCAGGAAGGTTTGTCCTATATGAACAGCTGGTGCCAAAATTATGGACTGAAACTAAATGCCAGAAATGCATTATTGTATCCTTTGGGAAGTCATCAACCCTAGGGAACTACTACATTGACGATACACCCCTAGAAGTTTACCCAGTTGTTAGATAGGGTCCCTTTCAGTTCAGTGAAAAATCAGTTCAGGAATGGCATTTTCAGTGCATTTACATCAAACATACCATTTGTCAAACTGTTCATATTGAAATCTCTGTACAGTGAGGATCTGGAAATTTGCTCTTTTCCTACTGCAGTGCAATATTACGTTGGTATATATAATTAGCGGGGGTTGTGGGGTGGCACAGCCCCCACATGAAGGGAATTCAATGAATGGCATTTCTGATGAAATGCCGTTTACTGAACTGATGGTTCAGTGTAGTGATATAGACCCATTTTGGATTAGGGAACTTATGTGGAGATTGACCTAACTTTGGAACAACATGTGTCCATTGATGTAAAAATGTCCTTCTATATTGCACAGTTTGTAAACAAAGGATTGTCTGTACATCTAGGGATGTCATTGCTCTCCTTTACTCATCACTCATTAGCCAGTCATTGAATATAATGTCCCCTTTGGCATGTATCTGTCTAGACACATCCAACCACTGGAACACCTACAGAGATACATTACAAAAGGCATACAAGGTCTAAACAACATATCCTAAATGCAACAAATGGGACACCTACAAAGATACCTTACTAAAACTACACAGGGCCTGAATACCATGTCCTACATGGACTGACTCATAGCCCTGTCACTATACTTGCTATCTTACAGACTGCTAAGAGGTGACCTGTGTCTGGCATACAAGGCATCTTATAACCTATTACTCTTGGATTTACTGCACATCCACAAGTCAAATGTCATCAGAAATACTAAGGATCTAAACATCTTCTGCAACATCAGCAGAATGATTTGGAGAGATAAGTATATCTCTCAGAGGATATCGCTGCTCTGGAAGAGATCACTACTCTGGAAGAGACTCCCATCCACATAAAACCAAGTTCATCCCTCTCCATATTCAAGTACAACTTATATCTATGGACAGGAAACAGAAAATGTACCCCAGGACTGCTCCCTGTACTACTAATGGACAGAGACAGTTTCTAAGTGCTTTATCCTATACATGCATTTCCTCAAGTTATCTATGGTATGATCTCAATTATTCTTTTTAGGGGCAATATATAATTATCAACCATGGGATGGATTAAGCCCAATCTATAACCAAACTGGATAGGTTATTTTGAGCACAAAAAGTGAAACTAGCTAGGCTTAAAATGGCTTGCAAAGGCAGCTATCCTAGTACTTACTTATAGACCTGTGAGCCTATAGTGGTTCCATAAGATTATTTTGGCACATAGTTGTGCATTGCCTATGATATTTTAGACATAGCTGAAGAATATCTTGCAGCTGTTCTTATTCCAAAAGGTTCCATTTACCTCTTATTTGACTTTGGTAGAATTAATTAGTCCCCTGAGTTATTTAGTTTGTTGGGGGATTTTTTACATTGCTGGGCATTACACTTCCTATTTTGGCCTTCATTTTTATCGTTTTGTTATAATACCTATTGATATTGAAAGACAGCGTCCCTTCCAACTGCATTGAGAGAAATGGAAGGAAATCATACCAACCTCATAAGAGTATCTATTTCATTTTGGAAGCTTCCTATGAAAGAAGATGCATTTATTTCCAAATTATATTGTCTAGTTTAGTGCATCTAATTGCACAAAATAGGAGTGATTTACTAAAATATTTAGCCTATTAGCATTCATGGAACAAAGATACATATGCAGTTTAACATTTTGTTTTGTGAAAATCATTTAATCAGTATAGACTAAAACGAATTTATTTCAAGAGGCTTACCTGTTGTATGTGACTTTTGATGGCATGAAATAACAGATGAGACATATGTTCTAAATAATCACATAAGATTGTAAAGGGATGATGGAAAGAAGATGACTAATTGTATACACCAAACTGACAGTAGTCTTGTGTCTTCAAGGCAAGCATGAACTGCGGCTTCCAAGAAAATGAAAAGAAATGCCAATATTTTTTTATATTTTTGAGTCAAGTATCTTTTGGATAGTTAAGCAACCCATCTGGCTTTAAGCATAGCCAGTAGTGCATTTATTGCCCTGCAGGAGCATCATCTTAAAAGCATGTAACCTTAATAAAAAAGAAACATATACTTGTATATAGATGAAATCATGCACTTTGGATTGTTCCTTAATGAAGTAATTTAAAGTCTTAAAAGGCTTTTTTAGATTAGTCTAAATGTGGTACTGTTACTTATAGAGCAAATATATCTTAAAATTCATTTTAAAGTTGCTTTTTTTTGCAAACATTACAAAGAAGAGATAGCAAAGGTTCTTATATGTTGAGAAGACTACAAAATCCACATTGTCATGGTTCTTATTCAGTTTTAGAGAATGGGCAACTTGTACATGAGCAAATGTTCTCCAGCAGGGTATTAACTAATGCACAAGTAATGCCTGCAGAAAAATGAGTCCGCTGCTGCATGGCAGCAAATCAAGCTGCCTTGAGTGTAAGTGAATGCGTGTATGAAAGCAGAAGAGACTGTGTGAAAGAGATTGAGAGACAGAATGAGAGTAATCTTGTGTGAATGAATGCATGTATGAATGCAGAAGAGACTGTGTGTGTGAGAGATTGAGAGACAGAATGAGAGTAATCTTGTGTGAATGAATGCATGTATGAATGCAGAAGAGCCCATGTGTGTGTGAGAGACAGAATGAGAGTAATCTTGTGTGAATGAATGCGTGTATGAATGCAGAAGAGACCATGTGTGTGTGAGAGACAGAATGAGAGTAATCTTGTGTGAATGAATGCGTGTATGAATGCAGAAGAGACTGTGTGTGTGAGAGATTGAGAGACAGAATGAGAGTAATCTTGTGTGAATGAATGCATGTATGAATGCAGAAGAGCCCATGTGTGTGTGAGAGACAGAATGAGAGTAATCTTGTGTGAATGAATGCGTATATGAATGCAGAAGAGACTCTTGTGTGTGTGAGAGACAGAATGAGAGTAATCTTGTGTGAATGAATGCGTGTATGAATGCAGAAGAGACCATGTGTGTGTGAGAGATTGAGAGAGAGAGAGAGTGAGAGTGGTCTTGTGTGCATATCTCTCAACTGTCCAAATTTTTACAGAATGTCCAGATTTTTTGTCATATTTTTGTCTGTTCCTCATAAAATTTGTGGTTTTCTGAAGCTTTGTGGCAAATCAGTGAGGAGTAAATTCACTAAATAATAATAGACATTTGAATTTCAGGCTTTATATCTTTCAGAAAATGTATTGTAATACAAGACCGTTTATTCTAGCAACTTTCTAAGTTTATAAGAGCAATATTAAAATTTTGTCACTATTTTTGAGGCTTCGTCCCCCATTATTTTTGACTTTGTCCACATTTTTGTGCTATGAGGGTGAGAATTATGCTTGTGTGAGTGACTGTAAGTATGAAACCAGAGGAGACTGTGTGTCTATAAGCATGTGTGTGTATGAAAGCAGAAGATACCATGTATGAGAGGTAGAAAAAGAATGGGCTCACTGTAGGCATTGTTGTGTTTTACTTACTTATTTATTTTTTTAAGTACTATATATTTTATATATATATATATATATCTGATGTAAAATTCTTCCTCCAACATCATTAACATATACTACAGAAAGTTTGAAACATTAAGCGAAGGAACTATTTTAAATCAAAGATATATATAAAATATTATGTTGTTGTCTTTCGGCTTTTCCCAGTTAGGGGTCGCTACAGTGGAACTCCAGTCCACTAATGATTGGCAGTACATTTTGACGAACGCTGAGGTGCCAGCTTGATGTTCAACCTTCAACGAAGGCATGCCCATTTACACATGTCTTTCGAACGCCCACCCAAAGACTGGGAGGACATGCAGACTAATACTTAAAAAATATAAGTAAAACAACAATTTTACAGAGACCCTATTCTCTAAGTGCAATAATATCCTCCAGGGTATGTGCTAATAGGTTCATAGGTTCATAGGTAGATACTAGGCTATCTGCCCTAGGGCATTTATAAGCCTAGCCAGAGTGTATTTGGCTTCCACCTCCCTATTAGATTAGCCTACTGTGCCTCTGTAAAGTAGGTCACAGAAGGTACCCTTTTAAGATTAGTTTACTGTGCCTCTGTCTAGCAGGGACACAGGAGAGATCCCAGGGGTGAATTTGCGATTTCCCATCCATGTGTCCAAATTTCGCTTGAAGAGGGTCAGCGAGGGGCTATGTCTAACATGAATTGGGATTCTATTCCAGAGTGAGGGGAGCCTCTGGGAAATGAATCTGTCCCTCCAGCATGTCCTATTTATTTTTGTGCTGATGTTTAGGTCCCTGGAGCGTGTAGCTCTAAGGGACTTGGATTTTTTGAGGTGGAGCATGTCCATTAATTTTGGGTTTGACATGGCTTTGTACGTCAGGCATAGATCGCCTTTGAGTAGGCGGTAAGCAACTGAGTAGAGCTGGAGCTTCTTTAGTTGAGCTGCATAGGACATCTGTTTGTAGCCCATGATCCTTTTGGTGAGATACTTTTGGGGTCTCTCCAGTTGCTGCAGGTGTCGGGTAAGGTACATCCCAAAAGGGGCATTGTATTCAATTATGGGCCTGATGAGTGACGAGTAGAGGGGCACAATGACCTCTCTTGATCTAGATGCGAACCCTTTCATGATAAGGTGGGCTATATAGAAGGTCTTTCTAACCACTTTGGCAACGTGATTATCAAAAGAGAGATTACTATCTACTTTGGTCTCAAAATCTCTAATTATTTCTTCCGTACTTAATGGATTACCACCTATGTGGTAATTTGTGGGCACCTTGTTTTTCCCAAAGGGGATGACTATGCACTTTTTAGCATTTAGCTTGAGGCCGTGGCTCTGGAACCAAGCATCCATCTCTGTGAGACCCTTTTGGAGGATGCTTGTGTCAGCTGGAGATTCGATTATGGCCCCCAGTTTGCAGTCATCTGCTAACTTTGTCAGCCATAATCCCCCCAGGTTAGCCTGAACCTCAGAGATGTATATACCAAACAAGAGAGGTCCCAGAACTGAGCCCTGTGGGATGCCACTTGTAACTGGTTTGGATTCGGACCTGGCACCTGTGATTCTGACCATGTGGGTTCTATCTCTGGGCCAGTTTGCAACCCATCTTGTGATATAGGGGTTGATATTTAAGTTGGTAAGCTTATTTATGATGCCAGAGTGGGGTATTGTGTTGAAGGCTTTTGCGAGGTCCAGGTAAGCTGTGTGGACTACCTTGCCCTCATCTATGGCTTTGGTAACTGTTTCAAAGAAATCAACTAGGTTTAAGAGGCAAGATCTGCCCTTAACAAAGTGGAATTGGGTAGGGTCCAGTGTCTGGAGGCTCCCAATGTCTTTGTTTATGAGTTCCATGATAATACGCTCCATAGCTTTACAGACCAGACTAATCAGGCTTATGGGGCAATAGTTTCCGGGGTCCATTGTGGCACCACCTTTGTGGAGTGGGACCACTGTAGCTGTATGCCATTCTTTGGGTACATATACTGTAGTAAGGCTAAGTTTGAACAGTGACTTAATGTGAGAGTTCAGTTCTTCTTGGAGCTCGTGTAAGACACAGCCTGGGACACCGTCCGATCCCATAGATGCTGTGTTTTTTGCTTTGGAGAGGGCAGCTTTCACCTGTGCATCTGTGATGTCAGGGAGGTTACATTCAGTTGAGTTAGGCATTTGCTCCTTTGGGGGGGAAGGGAGGGAGAAGTTTGCGCTGAATCTGTCTGCCAGGATGCTGGCTATGTCTGTAGGTTTGGCATATTTTGTACTGTTATGCACCAATTCAGAGCATATCTGGGAGTTTCCACCCAGGTTCCTGACATAACTAAAGAAGGCCTTGTGATTATCTTTAGTGTCTAGGGCAATTTTTCTTTCAAAACTGGCTTTTGATGATTTTATGAGGGATCGAAGTTTCTTGCTAATACTGATCAGAGATGCCTTCCCGTTTTGGGATTTTGCTCTGTCATGTAGTAGCTTCCTCCTTCTGATGTATAGCTTATTTATGGCCGGGGTCCACCAGACTGGTCTCCGGTTTTTGGAGGAGTGAGTCTTGGTTTTATTTGGGATAGCACAATCCATGCATTCCTGCAGGTGCTCATAGAATGCATTTGTAAAGGATTCTGCGGATTGGGCTGTATTATCCTCTGGCCCAGGGGCTTTGAAGGATTCCACCTCAGTCTTGAGAAATGCAAAGTTGGCTTTTGAGTAATTCTTTACAGTGATTTCCTTGGCTGGGTGTGGGGACAGGATATGGATGTCCAGGGAAATTTGTATATGGTCTGACCTTACCAATGAGGGGTTTACCTCTGGTGTGGAACATAGAGTCCCCATGTTGGTGATGACCAAGTCCAATATGTTGTTCCCTCTTGTGGGAGTGGTGACCAATTGTTCCATTGCGTTAGAGTTTATAAATTCAAGAAACCGTTGGGCGAGGGTGTTTGGGCTTGAGTAGTTTTCCCAGTCAATGTTTGGGTAGTTGAAGTCACCCAATAACATAGTGTTTGGAGAGACCTTCATATTCTCCAGTGTTCTCAGGAATGCCAAGTGGGGTTCCTGTAATAGGGAGGGTGTTCTGTAGCAGGCTACAAACTGAAAGGCAGTTTTGCCCACTGTTAGTTGCACATGAATGGTTTCTGATGCTTCGTGCAGTGCCACTAACCTTGAGGTGTAGGTATCTTTGATGAATATAGATATTCCCCCTCCTTTTGTGCTTCGGTCCGAGTTTTAGGGCTGAAAAGCATGGTATGAGTTATAACCTGGTAATGCTGGGGTGCTCTCAGGAGCCTTGAACCAGGTTTCTGTTACTGCACAGACATCAATTTTCTCCATACAGAGGAGAGCCTCGAGTGCGTGCATCTTGAGGTTTAGACTTCTGGCATTGAGTAGCATTACCTTTAGTTTTTTTATCCTTGGGTTGTTTATGGAGGTGGGTTTGTCCTTTGAGCCTTGCCTAAAAAAGGCACTATGGGGGTGGCAAGAGCCTTGGCCAGTATACGAAAGCCTAAGGGTGACAGATGCAAGCCGTCCCTAGCGAAGCAACATGGCTTGCCAAGGATGTCATCCCAGGCTGACAGACACTGGATCCCCTTTGAATGACACCAATACTTCAGCCAATTGTTGAAACTGATCATTTTGTCTTTATACTGTGGCATCATTCTTGGTGAGGGCAAGATGCTACTCAAGGTCAGGGTCATACCAGCCTGGGCTACATGGTCAGAGAGCTCCTCTATGTCTCTTTTCATGTAGTCCAGGGAGGTATGTCTCAGGTCATTCACACCAGCATGGGCAATGATGGAGTCATACTTGTACTTGCTTTGGAGTGACCTGAGTGCTTGCGTTATGTGGCAGATCCTGGCACCCGACAGGCAGCTTACAGTGACCGTCTCCTTGTTCAGTCTGGTGAGCGGGACGTCAGTGTGCCGGACAATAGAGTCCCCTATAACAAGTGTATTTGGTGTGTTGTTTGGCCTTAAGGGTTTTGACTGTGAGGCACACTGATTTTGTGAGATATGTGATTTGTGGGTATTGTTGAGGGGAGGCTGTTGCTTGGATATCTGCTTAGGGCGTCTTTGCTGTTTAGGCAGATTTTTATTTAGAGCCTCCGAGTATGTTTTTGTGTGTTTATGTGTTGGGTATGCAGACGCAATAAGTCTATGTGAGACTGGATTTGTGGTGTGGGTGGTTACCTTTTCCTCCTGACTGACTGTGCCAGTCTTGGGTTGAGAGAGCTCTGCCTCCAGTTTGGCTGTGTAACTGCATCTCTCACATGTATTAGAGTTTGTTGGAAGGAGGAGAAGGTTGTCTGTGTACATAAGGTAATTGTAACATTGCCTCAAAATTCCCAGATTCACCAGCTGGACTGGAGAGTAACCTTGAAATTGACCCTTGGACATACCAGATTAGTATAGGGAGCTGTGTTTTACTGATCAGATTAGGGAAGGGAACTGATTTTTCACTTGATCAGGAAGGACCAATCGGGAGTCTAATACTTATGAGAAGTCAAGGAGGGTGTAGTGCTTTAGTTAGTTAGTGTTTCTTTATAAGAGCTGAGCAAGTGCAGGGTTTTAGAAAGAGAATATAGTGATTACTTTGAGAGTTTGAACAGTTCTAAGGGAAAAAGTGAAGAGCAGACTTTGTGGAGCCTGGAATAGTTTAAACATGTTTAGGCGGCACTGCCCGATGCTCAATGCACACAACCGCGCAAAAAACGAGTTGTAGGGTTTTATGAGAGAGAGATCAAGGAGTTTAGAATTGACCCAAAATGGCCAATAAAACTACAGTTTCTAGGTAGTAACCACTTCTCCAGGGACAGGCAGGCTGTTCAGTGTTAACCACTCCCACTGGTGAACACAGAGACTTCCCTTTAGCCCAAGCAAACACTGGCCTTCTAGAAACTTTCAAACTGTTCAGAACAGCAAATCTGTAACTGAACTTTCTTAACTTTCAGAAAGTGGGAAAAACGCAAGATTTTTTTGTTTTTTTTTTCTTTTTGTTGTAGTTTAAAGATAGCAGAGATACACAAGCAGCAAAATAATCACAACAGTGCAATAAATGACCCCACACTTGAGTGCTAGGCCAAAATCAGGTAAAATGCAGATTTTAGAGAAAAAAAAACTATTTTAAATTAAGTGCAACACAGGAAATGCAGTAAACAGGCTCTAGATGTGTTCCAAATACTGTTACTGTTACAGATATAAACTTTAGCAAGCCGGGAAATGCCAAAAAGTAGGCGGCAAAGCAGTAAAACGTAACAAAAAATCAGAATAAAATACTTAAAATCACAAAAGTGGCTCCTTTTCTTCTCTCAGCGTTTACTCCCCTTGGTAGGTGCTTCAGCAAGAACTAGCAAGCCTGAAAAGATGCCAAAACCATGAGGCAGCCTGGTTTTAAGAGAGACAGATCAAGGAGTTTAGAACTGACCCAAAATGGCCAATAAAACTACAGCTTCTAGGTAGTAACCACTCCTTTACGGACAGGCAGGCTGTTCAGTGTTAATCACTCCCACTGGTGAACATAGAGACTTCCCTTTAGCCCAAGCAAGCACTGGCCTTCTAGAAACTTCCAAACTGTTCAGAACAGCAAATCTTTAAACTGAACTTTCTTAACTTTCAGAAAGTGGGAAAAAAGCATGATTTTTTTTTTTCTTTTTGTTGCAGTTTAAAGGTAGCAGAGATACACAAGCAGCAAATTAATCACAACAGTGCAATAAATGACCCCAGACTTGAGTGCTAGGCCAAAATCAGGTAAAATGCAGATTTTAGAGAAAAAAAAAAACGATTTTAAATTAAGTGCAACACAGGAAATGCAGTAAACAGGCTCTAGATGTGTTCCAAATACTGTTACTGTTACAGATATAAACTTCAGCAAGCCGGAAAATGCCAAAAAGTAGGCGGCAAAGCAGTAAAACTTAACAAAAAATCAGAAGAAAATACTTCAAATCACAAAAGTGGCTCCTTTTCTTCTCTCAGCGTTTTCTCCCCTTGGTAGGTGCTTCAGCAACAACTAGCAAGCCTGAAAAGACGCCAAAACCATGAGACAGCCTGGTTTTAAGAGAGACAGATCAAGGAGTTTAGAATTGACCCAAAATGGCCAATAAAACTACAGCTTCTAGGTAGTAACCACTTCTCCAGGGACAGGCAGGTTGTTCATTGTTAACCACTCCCACTGGTGAACACAGAGACTTCCTTTTAGCCCAAGCAAGCACTGGCCTTCTAGAAACTTCCAAACTGTTCAGAACAGCAAATCTGTAACTGAACTTTCTTAACTTTCAGAAAGTGGGAAAAAAGCAAGATGTTTTTGTTTTTTTTTCTTTTTGTTGTAGTTTAAAGGTAGCAGAGATACACAAGCAGCAAAATAATCACAACAGTGCAATAAATGATCCCACACTTGAGTGCTAGGCCAAAATCAGATAAAATGCAGTTTTTAGAGAAAAAAGAACGATTTTAAATTAAGTGCAAAACAGGAAATGCAGTAAACAGGCTCTAGATTCATATGTTCATAGGTTCATACAAGGCTATCTGCACTAGGGCATTTATAAGCCTAGCCAAAATGTGTTTGGCTTTTGCCACCCATTTTAAATTTATTTTGCTATGCCCTTTTTTGAGGTTAGTATACTGTGCCTCTGTCTAACAGTGACACAGAAGTGATACCCGGGGTAAACCTACGATCTCCCATCCACTCATCAAGATTCCTCTTGAAGAGAGTCAATGAGGGACTCTGCCTAACCTGGACTGGGATTTTATTCCAGAGTGAAGGGAGCCTCTGGGTTATGAATCTGTCCCTCCAGCATGTCCTATTTATTTCAGTGCTGAGGTTCAAGTCTCTCGAGCGTAGCTCGATGGGATTTGGATTTTCTGAGGTGCAGCATGTCCATTAATTCCGGGTTGGACATGGCTTTATACGTCAGGCACAGATCGCCTCTGAACAGGTGGTATGCCACTGAGTAGAGCTGGAGTTTCTTTAACCGGGCAGCATATGGCATCTGTTTGAGCCCTTTGATCCTCTTGGTGAGGTACTTTTGGGGCCTTTCCAGTTGCTGCAGGTGTCTGGTAAGGTACATCCCAAAAGGGGCATTGTACTCAATTATGGGCCTGATGAGGGATGAGTAAAGAGGCACAATTACCTCCCCTGATCTAGATGTGAATCCCTTCATGATTAGCTGGGCTATATAAAATGTTTTTCTAACCACTTTGACCATGTGGTTGTCAAATGAGAGATTGCTATCAACTTGGGTCCCCAGGTCCCTAATTACTTCTTCTGTACTTAATGGATTACCACCTATGTGGTAATTTGTGGGCACTTTGTTTTTGCCAAAGGGGATGACTATACACTTTTTGGCATTTAGCTTGAGGCCATGGCTCTGGCACCAGTTGTCTGTTTCTATGAGGCCCTTTTGGAGGATGCTTGTGTCGGCTGGAGAGTCGACTATGGCGCCCAGTTTGCAGTCATCTGCGAACTTGGTCAGCCACAGTCTTTCCGTGTTGGCCTGTACCTCCGAGAAATATATACCGAACAAGAGAGGTCCCAGGACTGAGCCTTGTGGGACACCACTTGTAACTGGTTTGGAGTCTGACATGGCTCCAGCAATTCTAACCATGTGGGTTCTGTCTTTGAGCCAATTTGCAATCCATCTAGTGACAGAGGGATTTATATTAAAGCTGGTGAGCTTATCTATAATGCCCGAGTGGGGTATTGTATCGAAGGCTTTTGCGAGGTCCAGGTAGGCTGTGTGGACCACCTTCCCCTCATCAATGGCCTTGGTGACTGTTTCAAAAAAATCAACCAGGTTTAAGAGGCAGGATCTGCCCTTAACAAAGCCGAACTGGGTAGGATCCAGTGTTTGTAGGTCCCCAGTATCTTTATTTATGAGGTCCATGATGATCCTTTCCATAGCTTTGCAGACCAAGCTAGTCAGGCTTATGGGGCAATAGTTTCCAGGATCCGTTGAGGCACCACCTTTATGGAGAGGGACCACTGTTGCTGTACGCCACTCTTTGGGCACATATCCTGTAGTAAGGCTGAGATTGAACAGTAGTTTTATGTTTGGGTTTAGCTCTTCTTGGAGTTCATGTAGGACGCAGCCCGGGACACCATCTGGTCCCATTGTTGCTGTGTTTTTTGCTTTGGAAAGGGTGGCTCTTACCTGAGCATCTGAGATGTCAGGGGGGCAGCACTCTGCTGGGATAGATATTTGCCCTTTTGGTGGGGGGGGAGAAGTTTGCGCTGAACCTGTCAGCTAGGATGTTGGCAATGTCTGTGGGTTCGGTGTATTTTTTGTCATTTTGGACTAATTCTGAGCATATCTGGGAATTACCACCCAGGTTCCTAACATAACTAAAGAAAGCCTTGTGATTATCC
Source organism: Protopterus annectens (assembly GCF_019279795.1). Classification (NCBI taxonomy): domain Eukaryota; kingdom Metazoa; phylum Chordata; order Ceratodontiformes; family Protopteridae; genus Protopterus; species Protopterus annectens. The sequence goes on along the minus strand of NC_056727.1, from coordinate 1,036,799,900 downwards.
TTAGTGTCTTGTGCAATTTTTCTCTCGAAGCTGGCCTTAGACAATTTTATGTGTGCCCATAGTTTTTTGCTAATACTGATCAGTGATGCCTTCCCTTTTTAGGATTTTGCTCTATCATTTAGTAGCTTCCTCCTTCTATTGTATAGTTTGTTTATGGCTGGGGTCCACCAGGCAGGATGTCTGCCTTTGGAGGATTGGGTCTTGGTTTTATTTGGGATCGCATGATCCATGCATTCCTGAAGGTGTTCATAGAATCCATTTATAAAGGATTCTGCGGTCTGGGCCGTATTTTCCACAGGCCCCGGGGCTTTGAAGGATTCCACCTCAGTTTTGAGGAGTGTGAAATTTGCTTTAGAGAAGTTTTTCACTGTGTTTTTCTGGGCAGGGGGTGGGATAGGGATGTGAATATCCAGTGAGATTAGTTTATGGTCTGATCTTACCAGTGAGGGATACACTTCTGGTCTGGAGCATAGAGTCCCCATGTTGGTGATGATCAGGTCCAGTATGTTTTCCCTTCTTGTTGGAGTGGTAACAAGTTGTTCCATAGCATTTGAGTTTATAAATTCTAGGAACCTTTGGGCTAGGGTGTTGGAGCTAGAGTAATGCTCCCAGTCTATGTTTGGGTAGTTGAAGTCACCCAATATAATGGTGTTTGGATAGACCTTCATATTTTCCAGTGTTCTCAGGAAGGCCGAGTGGGGTTCCTGGGTTTGGGAGGGTGGTCTGTAGCAGGCTATAAACTGGAAGGCAGTTTTACCCACTGTTAGTTGCACATGGATAGTCTCTGATGCTTCGTGCTTTGCCACCAACCTGGAGGTGTGGGTATCTTTGATGAATATCGATACTCCCCCTCCTTTTGTGGTTCGGTCCAAGTTTTGCGGCCGAAAAGCTTGGTATGAGGTATAACCTGGTAGTGCTGGGGTGCTCTTGGGAGCCCTGAACCAGGTTTCTGTTACTGCACAGATATCGATGTTCTCCATGCTAAGGAGAGTTTCCAGTGCGTGCATCTTGAGGTTTAGACTTCTGGCGTTGAGTAGCATTACTCTTAGTTTCTTATCCCTTGTGATACCTATGGAGGTGGGTTTGTCTTTTGAGCCTTGCCTAAAAAAGGCACTATGGGGGTAGCAAGAGCCTTTCCCAATGTCCGAAAGCCCAGGGGTGACAGGTGCAAGCCGTCCCTAGCGAAGCATCGTGGCTTGTCGATCATATCATCCCAAGCTGACAGGCATTGGATCCCCTTTGAATGACACCTGTACTTAAGCCAATTGTTGAAATTGATCATCTTGTCTTCATATTGTGGCATCATTCCTGGTGAAGGTAAGATGCTACTCAAGGTCAGGGTCATACCGGCCTGGGCTACATGCCCAGAGAGCTCCTTTATGTCTCTTTTCATGTAGTCCAGGGAGGTACGTCTCAGGTCATTCACATCAGCATAGACAATGACTGAGTCATATTTGTACTTGCCTTGGAGTGACCTGAGTGCTTGTGTTATGTGGCGGATCCTAGCACCTGACAGGCTGCTCACCGTGACCCTCTCCTTGTTCAGCCTGGTGAGCGGGACGTCAGTGTGCCTGGGTGTGATACAGCTTACCTGCTCTATATCACACATCATGCTACTTACTACATGTGCAGTTGTTGTTCCATGTTCACCTGTGCTGCTCAGGAAGGCTGCTATTCTCCCTGGCATGCAGTCACAACATCTGTCTTCTGAACCTGTAGTGAGTTTACAAGTGTATCAGGTGTGTTGTTTAGTCTTAAGGGCTGTGACTGTTCGGCATACTGGCTTTGTGAGATATGTGTTGCACGTGTTTTGTTTTGGTGTAGCGGCTGCTTGGGTTTCTGCTTTGGAGGTCTCTGCTGCTTTGGCAGATCTTTATTTAGAGCCTCCGAGTATGTTTTTGTGTGATTATGTGTTTGGTTTGCTGTCATGTTAGGTCTATGTGAGACTGGAATTGTAGTGAGTGTGGTTTCCTTCTCCTCCTGACTGGTTATGCCAGTACTGAGTTGAGAGAGCTTAGCCTCCAGTTTGGCTATATGGTTGCATCTCTCACATGTGTTGGAATTTGTTTGGAGGAGGAGAGGGTTGTCTGTGTACAGGAGGCAGTTGTAACATTGCCTCAAGATTCCCAGATTCACCAGCTGGACCGGAGAGGAGATTGACAACTCACCTTTGGACATGCTAGAATAATATTGGGAATTCCTTAATAATTGAAAACAAGGGCCAGTGGAGAGTGAGGGTGTAGTGCTTTTAATTTTTAGTGCTGACTTATATAATTGCTTTAGTGAGCAAGTGCCAGGTAACTTAAGTGCAATGTGTTACAGGTAACTTAAATGCAAAAATGACAAACAGCAACTTTCTTTCAAGTGAAACAAGGAAATAAGTACAGTAAGCAATGCAGATATCACTAGTGATCCACAGAAGCGCTGAGAAGCACAGTATTATGTGGAATTTGCTCCAGGAAATAAGCAAACAAACAACAAGCATATAAACAAAGCTAGATTCAGCAGGCCTGGATCTAGTCTATGCTACAGCAAACAAGGTGTACCAATTTCAGTAAGATACAGTTCAAATATTCAGGCACTATAAACCTTTAACCAGAAATTCCCAGCTCAGAAGGGCAGAGTCCAGCCTCTTCTCCCACAAGAGTGCAGACCACAAACCTTCTTAATGTAAAATAACTGGCCTGAAGCCCAAGTGCTTAAACCAGGACTAATACACTTTAAGAATAACAGACACTGGGCTCTCAATCAGCAGTTCCCAACTTAGAAGGATGAAAGCTACCTGTCCTGCCACCACAGTGCATGCCACAAACCTTCCTAATGTATAACAATAATGTTAATAACAATAATAACAATAAAAATATGTGTTCCAAGTACTGTTACTGTTACAGATATAAACTTTAGCAAGCCGGAAAATGCCAAAAAGTAGACGGCAAAGCAGTAAAACTTAACAAAAAATCAGAAGAAAATACTTAAAATCACAAAAGTGGCTACTTTTCTTCTCTCAGCGTTTTCTCCCCTTGGTAGGTGCTTCAGCAACAACTAGCAAGCCTGAAAAGATGCCAAAACCACGAGGCAGCCTGGTTTTAAGAGAGACAGATCAAGGAGTTTAGAATTGACCCAAAATGGCCAATAAAACTACAACTTCTAGGTAGTAACCACTCTTCCAGGGACAAGCAGGCTGTTCATTGTTAACCACTCCCACTGGTGAACACAGAGACTTCCCCTAATGTGTAATTAACACTCTTCCAGGTGTGTTGAGACCTTCCGCCTGTAGTGTTGGAACTCATAACACCTATGAGCGGGTGTTTATTACATATTAACACACACCCTGTCGGGCATTATTGCTCATGTATTATAGTCTACCCTATATGGGAGAAGCAAGAAATTAATTAAACCATCTACTAGGTACATGCCGGATTTGAAATGGGAATGAAAAATAAGTTTAACTGTATCTTTCTAGAACTAGCCTGTCACTAGAAGTAAATATCACATCAATATTTATGTTTAGTTACAAGGTCACACTACTTTTGTAGAGATTATATTAAATGAAACTTCATCCAGGTGCAACACACCAATCAAATCTTCAACTGAAATAAGGTTAAAACAAAAAGGTCTTTTTATTCCAGGATGAACGTTCACTGTACACTCAACATAGGAGGATTTGCTCCAGCACTCTTTACTTATATATGTTAACTGACCTGGCTTGCTAACGCTTTAATACAGGACATCATTGCATTATGAGTGCGAGAATGGCTTGTATTCAATATGCAGTCCACAAGCATTGGAACTGGGTTGAATGCTCATGGAAGACAGAGAATGTTCCTAAAATGAGAATGATGGATCATAATGGCTCTGTGGTACACAGTTATTGGGAACTCACTACAGGTTCAGAAGACAGATGTTGTGACTGCATGCCAAGGAGAATAGCAGCTTTCCTGAGCAGCACAGGTGAACATGGAACAACAACTGCACATGTAGTAAGTAGCATGATGTGTGATATAGAGCAGGTAAGCTATATCACACCCAGTAGTCCAGCTCTGCATACAGAACATGTACAGTGTACCTGCACATATAGCATAGATGCATATCCAGATACTGCTAGTGAGCAGTAGCAAGCAACAGTAGTACATCCCTAGGCATAGAGGAAGAGTGTTGAAAAAGGCCCATTTATCAGCCAACTTTTAGGACAACATAAAACTGTATAACATATTTACAACATTATACAATATATAATAAAAATCAAAATTTCTCCTACTATGAGCAGTGATTTAACCTGACATTTAGCTGGTTCAACACATGTGTGTTGGAGGGGTAAAGCACAGGTTTATGCACAATAGCAGAACAATGTCAAATTGCATCTGCAGTGCTTTAGAAGAGCCTCATATCAAACTGCTTGCCTGATGTGGCTTAATATCAGAACCACCAGATGTTGGGGGTCATGTAAGTGAGGACCCCTGTTAACACCATACAGAAGGTGTTCTGGGTTCAGGTCACAAAGTAGTGTAGTTCACCTTGATATTGACCAGTATGACCAAGCAATGTATGTACCTTTTGTGAAGTCTGCCACCCCAGGTAAATTCATCATTAATAAAACACCTTTAAATTTTATTTAACAATTGTTAACCAGGAAAGTCCAACTTCAAAGAAAGCCAGTTTTCAGCAGAGACCCAGGAAGAAACACTCCAGATACATGTATTCATAATGTTGGAGGAAACCAGACCACCTGGAGAAAACCCTCATGAATGGTGGTGGGACATGCAGATTCTGCACAGAAGATACCCCAGTGGAGAATCAAACCAGAAAACCTCTTGCTATGAGGCAACAGTGCTACCACTGCACCACTGAACAGGGTCCCATCCACTTGCAGCAGATTTCCTCTCTATCCCTATTTAAGTGCAACCTGAACCAATGGATGGGGAATTGGAATTTCTCCCCTGGCCTGGCTGCTATGTCTGTGATGGACAGAATCATTCAGTAAATTGTCCACTATAAATCAAATATAAATCAAATTTGAGGGTCACATTTAGGTTGCACAGCTAGGCTTTTAAGGCCAATAATATTCATTTGCCTAGTACACACTTATGGACCTATGTATGCTATGATCTTGCTGAGGACTACAATTCATGATGCCATAAAATATCTTTAATTCTCAAGGACATCATTCAAATTGTGCATATTACACCCTATTTTCCCATGGTCATGCAAGGATCCTGAATAAATGCATGTGAAGATTCTTCCAAAGACCCATATGAAGTATCACCATCTGGAAAGCCTAGCACACTTCTACCTATACAGCCTGAGTAATCAGTCCTTGGCTCTTATAAAAGAGGCACATGTTTTGCATATGAATGCAGAAGTTTATATAAATATGCAGCCAATCTGACAACAGACATAAAGTTATCTACATCAAATAAGTGTTTACATGAATTCACTGGAACAGCTCAGTTGGCTATATATATATTATCACTTTTACCTACTGGCCATGTGACACTAGCCTTTACATAAGTACAGATTTATGAAATTATCTATGCTTAGGCACAATGTGACAGTATGCATAGGTAAAAAATCTCTTCAACAGTGTAGCTAAGAAATGTACAATATATCAATATGAAAGCAGTTATACCATCACACACATTACATGTATACAACATGACATGCAATGCAATGTCAAACAAAACCATGTATCATACCTCTCAACTGTCCAGATTATTGCAGAATGTCCAGATTTTTGCCTCATATTTTTTGACAATTTCTTATAAAATTACTTTTTTTTTTGGTGAATCACTGGCAAATCAATGAGGACTGAAGTCAGAAAATAATGACAGATAATTGATTTTCAGACTTCATAGCCTTCATAAAAGTAAAGCTAATGCAAAGCCTGTTATGCTATCAACTTTCTAAGCTTGTAAAAGCAGTATTTAAAAACTGTCCCTATTTTTGGGCCTTTGTCCCCCCATTATTTGTGATTTTGTCCAGCTTTCTTGTTCTAAGAGGCTGAGAGATATGATCATGTTCAGTGTGCCCATATTATGCAATTTATCTGTTATATGCACGATATGCAGGTACTATTATGAACACATAACCCATTAAAAAGAACATGTGCTTGGCATGGCAGGCAGCATGTTGCTGAGCAGTTGTATGCTGGTATAGACAAATCACAATGGGAAGCCTGATGCTTACATAGAAACGTATGGCACAACAGCTGAGAGTACAACATGCAGTTGTAGCAGTCACATAAAAGGTGCTGCCGTGCATAAACTAATATTGACAATATAAGGACTGTGCTGATGAACCCAGCAGTGCTTAAACAAAACACCTTTTTACAGACACGTTGTTGTGCTGGATCTGTAAAGAAACAAAATCATTGTGTGGACCGTGTACTGTTTATCAGAGGCATAGCCAGGGTGGGAGAAAAGGGTTAACTGTCACAGGCACAAGATGTTTTGGGGTGCAATTAGCTCTTTGTGTGTATTTCAGAGCTGAATTTTATTTTTCCTATGGTCCTCAACTCAGAAAATGGAGTGCCAGATCAAAATATTATTCGGGGCAATATATAACCTAGTTATAGTTCTGCTGTATATTATATAAACAGACTCCTATCAGATGGTTAGCAGTTCATTTTATCAAAATGACTGAGCTGTGGCAGAAGCAGTCAAATATACTGAATGGCACAAATCACTTGCATTGCTATGTGGGAGATTTCAGTAAAGCAAGGATGGGGAATTTGGCCCTTTTCCTACTGCTTTTAGTCATAGAGTTGGCATATATAAGTAGCAGGGGGTGGGGGTGGGGTGTAGAAGAGCTGGTCCCCTTGCAAAAATTGCAGGGAATTTATGATAACGTGTAACAATGTCCTGCGGTTTGATCATTTTTTTGTGATCAGTTTTAATATGAACAGTTTTTTTCACAATCAGTCATATCCACACACTATGTAATTATGTTGACTATGTATGGGTTAACCTTAGTGGTTGTAGATTCATTTAATTATTCCAATAAGTACAGGGTCACAAGGGTACTCACTGTAAATAACCAGTAATCTTGAAACACCTGCAAATTCTTCTATTGAGATTTACTCTACTTTTGTTGCTACTGATCTCTGGTGTTTGAACTCTCATCTCTAGAAAGTTGCTGTACAATGCAAACCTATGGGTTGGCCCTCGGCCTACCCTCCAAAAAGGGATGCCAACAAGACAACAAGTACATAACATATAATCAGAGTTATGATATGATTACCCCAGTTTGGGAAACTGACTGTTTTACTGGGGCCATTTTTTGTCAATGTGGCAAATCACCCAAACTGCAAATGCATGGATGTCTACTGGAAAACACTGTGCTATGTCAGAGGATTATTACATACCATGGCCAGTGGTATATCATGCACCATCCTCGCATGGCACAATATTTGTTTATAGGCAGGTGACTATATTCTGCTCTTAGGTATAAGGGTGTGCAGTGTGACTGGTATGTGAAATGTTTTTGCACAAGAAAGCACAGAATACATAAATATATTGAATGGTATTATGTGTACTATGAGTCACAAACATTCTGTTAAATTTAAAACTCATTGATTATACATGCATACCACATCAAATTTAAAGCTCAATTACATCATAGTGCTCTATTGTGTCAGGACTGAATGTAACACAGAGACATAAGCTTGTTGTATCTCATTAACAGGGCAAAGGTTTATTTAACTGCTTGCCAGTAAGTACAATTCAAACAATCTTTCCATATATGAATATAGTGTATCTGAAAAAAAATATGAACTTTTCTTTATGAAAGCATTATGGGAGAAATGCAAAATCTTCACTTAAATACATTTCAGTTTTCTAGCTTCATTAATATACTATCTTCTTATATATTTCAGCAGAAGTTTCTAAACATATTAATCCCAATAAAACTAAACTTCATTATTTTTAAACATGACATTTCATTTGCATTACGAATGGTCATTACAGCATTAGGAAATCAAGATTTTTTTGGCACATTCGAGTTATGAAAAGTCTGATGCACATTACATTAGATGTAGATCACAGATTAGAGTTCAGAACAAAAACTAAAACTGTTCCACATCAAATGCATGTAGGACCAAACTAGAGAGAACTTTGCAAAAAAAAAAAAAAAAACACAAACCTACATTGAAGGTGGCATCATGAGATATATGTCTATACTCACGAATACACACCCACACGAGTCTATATTGCAAGCACAAAAGCTGAAATGGGCGAATGCTAGAACATCAACACATAAATGCCGCTCTATGAAAAGCACGAAGGATGGAGAAAACGAAAGTCACAACACAGAACAGGTTCCCGGAAGCAACAGCGCCATACAGGTAAGTAAAACCTAAGTAAACAAACACAACATAAAACACTTTTATAAACGTTTTTGCAGGGGGAAAGCCTCCCTGCACCCCCCCACACACCCCCTACTTATATATACCAACTCTGAGACCGCTGTACATTGGGGAAAAGGATATATTTCCTCATCCCCATGATCACCCTGCTGGCCAGGGAAATCCGTTGGGTTTGTATCTTTCGGCGTTTCCGTCCTTCGCTCTTTTCATAGATTGACGTTTATGTGTCGATGTTATAGCATTCGCCAATTTCATCTTTCGTCATTCTGATATAGATCCCTCCACACACACACACAAATATATTTTGGCTACACTGGGTCATGACACCTATGAGGGGATGTGCACATGTGATGTCAAATGCATTATAGCCACTACATAATTCATCGGCTAGAGGCACATGATGGACTGGCAGTACTGGATAAGAGAAAGACAAAAAGATGAGTTACTGCTCTACATGTTTCTGCATGTGCTATGGAAGCACATCTATCTGCATAACAGATAGGAAAATTATAACATCAGTGATCATATCCATAGCTAGTATTTTTGCAGTAGACAAAGACTGCTTATCATTGGGAGTGGTAAGCATTAGGTAGACTATCTACCACAAGAGTAGTGGTTCCTGGCTCAGAAATTGTAGCTATTGGCCGTTTGGGCAGTTTTTTTTCCATCTCTTTCAACTTTCTGGTTTAAAAGCCGCACTTGTGCTTCTTTCCTACCTTTCTTGTAACTAGCCTAGTCCAGATACAGAGTTGCTGTATCCAGGACTGTTGGTAAGCTTCTGAGCACTGCAAGCCTTTCTCTGTTGGACAAAAGCCTTCTAGCTAATCAGTGGCAGTGGTAAGCACTAGGTAGCTTGTCTACCACAAGAGGAGTGGTTTTTGGCCCAGATATTGTAGTGCATTGACCATTTGGGCAATTCGTCCATCTCTTTCACCTTTTTGGTATAAAAGACCACATCTGCGCTTGTTTCCCATCTTTTCTGTAACTAACCTACTGGGAAGCACTAAAAAGCCTTAAACTGATACAAGCCTTCTAGCTTAGAAGAGAGACTTTGGAGTGATTATGTATCAGTTTTCTGTATTTTCCTGCTGTACTTAACTGTTTTCTGCCTAAACGCTCATTTTCCAGCATTTATTGTGATTTTAAAAGCTTGTTTTTTTCACATATTGTACTTATTTGACTGCCTGCACTTTTAAAAAGTCGTTTTTGTTTAAATAATTTAACAGTTGTAGGCTACACACTAAAGTGTGATAGCCTTTTCTGATTGTTTGTAGTCATTTAAAGCTGTTTTAAGTGCATTTTTTTACTGTTTTTGCCTTATCTTTTCAAAAAACAAAAAAAAAAATTCCTTGTTTCCCGCTCTTCTAAGCTAGTGTAGTCCAGTTTTCATGCTACTCCTGAATTCAGGCCTGTGTTACAAGTTTCTGGGTTGCCCATACCTTACTTGGATAGATGGACGTTTCTCTGTTCTCCTGTGAGAGAGGGAAGCTTTGAACAGCCTATCTGTCCCTGGAGGTGTGGTTCCAACCCAGAAGTTAGTAGTTTATTGGCCATTTTGGGCTAATTTCTATCTCTTTCATTTCCCTGCTATAAAAACTGTGTTTGCACGGTTTTGCGCACGGTTAGCTAGGGTTAAATTATTCCCGGCTCCACTAAGTCTCCTCTTCAGTTTTTCCCTTGAAACTAGTCTAACTCTCAATCTAAGCACTCAAAAAGCAACCTACAGCCCAGCACATGCTCAGACCTAATAGCAAGCACTAATATACCCTGACACTTGACTACCCAGCAGGGCAAGGCTCTTTATTCACCCCTCACCAACCAAGCGACTAAGCAGCTCACTCAACTATTCAGGCATGACCAAAGGGCAATTTCAAGTGTACTCTCCAGTCCAGCTGGTGAATCTGGGTATCCTGAGGCAATGTTACAACTGCCTCATGTACACAGACAACCCTTTCCTCTTACAATAAAACACTAACATATGCAAGAGATGCAATTATACAGCCAAACTGGAGGTTAAGCTATCTCCACCCAAGACTGGAACAGACAGTCAAGAGGAGAAGGTCAACACTTGCACCACACCTCCAGCCACACATAGACCTACTAAACCAGCACTGGCAAAAAATACACATAAATACACAAAATCATACTCGGAGGCTCTAAATAAAAACCTGCAAAAGCATCAGAGACCTCCAAAGCAGACACCTAAACAGACTGCACCTCCCGTCACAAACCAGACAACACATAAAACACAAAATCAATGTGCCGCACAATCAGAGCCCTTAAGGCAAAATAACATACCTAACACACTAGTAATAGGTGACTCTATAGTCAGGCACACTGATGTCCCACTCACTAGGCTGGACAAGCAGAAGGTTACTGTTAGCTGCCTGTCGAGAGCCAGAATCCTCCATATAACACAATCACTCAGGTCACTCCAGAACAAGTACAAATATGACTCTGTCATTGTTCATGCTGCTGTGAATGACCTGAGACGTACCTCCCTGGACTACATGAAAAGAGACATGGAAGAGCTCTCTGATCATGTAGCCCAGGCTGGTATGACCCTGACCCTGAGTAGCATCCTGCCCTCACCAAGAATGATACCTCAGTATAAAGAAAAAAATATCAATTTCAACAATTGGCTAAGCTTCTGGTGTCATTCAAAGGGGATCCAGTGTCTGTCAGCCTGGGACATGCTCACCAAGAATGATACCACAGTATAAAGAAAAAAATATCAATTTCAACAATTGGCTAAGCTTCTGGTGTCATTCAAAGGGGATCCAGTGTCTGCCAGCCTGGAACGACATGCTAGACAAACCGCATCGCTTCGCAAGAGACGACTTGCACCTGTCACCTCTAGGCTTTCAAATACTGGCCAAGACTCTTGCTGCCCCCATAGTGCCTTTTTTAGGCAAGGCTCAAAAGTCAAACCCACCTCTGTAAACATCACAATTAACAAAAAACTGAGGGTTATGCTACTCAACGCCCGGAGTTTAAATCTCAAAATGCACACGCTTGAAGCACTCCTCAGCATGGAGAACATCGACATCTGTGCAGTGACTGAAACCTGGTTCAAGGCTCCAGAGAGCACCCCAGCACTACCGGCTAAAACTCATACCACACAGTTCAGCCACAGAACACAGACTAAAACACAAAAGGAGGTGTATCCATATTCATCAAGGATACCTACACCTCCAGGTTAGTAGCACAGCATGATACCTCTGAGATCATTCATGTGCAACAAACATTAGGCAAATCTGCAATGCAAATTGTGGCCTGCTACAGATCACCCTCCATGATCCAGGACCACCACTCCACCTTTCTGGAGACACTGGAAAACATGAAGGTCCAACCGAACCCCCTGATATTGGGCAATTTCAATTACCCTACCATTAACTGGGAAAACTACTCGAGTACAAACTCCCAGGCCCAGCGCTTCCTGGAATTCATCAACTCAAACACCCTGGATCAACTGGTAAACTCCCTTACCAGATGTGAAAACATATTGGACCTGGTCATCACCAACATGGGAGACAAGTGTTCCACACAGGAGGTCAACCTCTCACTGGTTAGATCAGACCATAAACTAATCACTCTGGATGTACACACCCCACCACCACCCCCACCTAAGGAAACCACAGTAATAAACTTTTCTAAAGCAAACTTCACCTTACTTAAGACAGAGGCGGTACGTTTCACAGCCCCCACACTAAAGGATGACGCTGCCCAAGATGCAGATACCTTTACAAATGCACTCTATGAGCACCTACAAGGATGCACAGATCGTGCCATCCCTAGCAAAACCAAGACTCACTCCTCTAAGAGAAGGAAACCAGTCTGGTGGACCCCTGCCATAAACAGACTATACAATAGAAGGAGGAAACTAGTTCAGAAAAAAAAGCAAATCCCAAGAAGGAAAGACATCCATGATCAGTATCAGTAAGAAACTAAGGTCCCTCATAAAATAATCCAAGGCTAACTTCGAAAGAAAAATAGCCAAGGATTCAAAAGAAAACCACAAAGCCTTCTTTAGCTATGTTAAGAATCTAAGTGGCAACTCACAGATATGCACTGAACTAGTGCAAAATAGCACAAAATATACTGAACCTACTGATATTGCCAACATCCTGGCAGATAGATTCAGTGCAAACTTCACCCCCCTCTCACCCCCAAAAGGGCCCACAACAATACCGGAAAAGGGTAGTGTCCCGAAAATCACAGATGCACAGGTGAAAACAGTCCTTTCAAAAACCAAAAACACATCATCGATGGGGCCAGATGGTGTCCCAGGCTGCGTCTTGCATGAACTATAGAATGAACTAACCCCCCACCTAAACACGCTGTTCAACCTCAGCCTCTCCACAGGCTATGTGCCCATAGAATGGTGCACAGCAACGTTTATTCCACTTCACAAAGGAGGGGCCACAACTGACCCTGGTAACTAACACCCCATAAGCCTGACTAGCCTGGTCTGCAAGGCTTTGGATCGCATCATCATAGAACTCATTAACAAAGACATTGGAAACCTCCAAACACTTGACTTGACTCAGTTCAGCTTTGTTAAGGGAAGATCATGCCTACTAAACCTGGTTAACTTCTTCAAGACAGTTATCAAGGCCATGGATGAAAGAAAAGTGGTTCACACAGCCTACCTTGACCTCGCCAAGGCTTTGACACCATTCTCCACTATGGTATTACAGAAAAACTCACCAGCCTGAACATAAACCTCTACGTCACGAGATGGGTTGCCAACTGGCTTACAGACAGAACTCACATGGTAAGAATAGTGGGCTCCAGGTCCAACTCTAAACCAGTCACAAGTGATGTCCCACAAGGCTTGGTCCTGGGACCCCCACTGTTTGGCATATACTTCTTAGAAGTAAAGGCAAACACAGGAGGACTCTGGCTAACCAAGTTCACCAATGACTGCAAACTGGGAGCCATAATTGACTCTCCGGCTGACACGGACATCCTCCAAAAGGGCCTTACTGAGACGGACACCTGGTGTCAAAGTCATGGCCTCAAGCTAAATGCCAAAAAATGCATAGTCGTCCCATTTGGGAAAAACAAAACACCCATGAATTACCACATAGGTGGCAGCCCACTTAATGCAGAAGAGGTAATAAGAGATCTGGGGACCCAGGTAGATAGTAATCTCTCCTTTGACAATCATATTGCCAGAGTATTTAAATAATCCTTCTATGTGGCCCATCTAATTACTAAAGGGTTCACATCTAGAAATAAAGAGGTTATAGTGCCCCTCTACTCGTCATTCATCAGACCCATCATAGAGTACAACGCCCCATTTGGGATGTACCTCACAAGACACTTCCAGCAGCTGGAAAGAACACAAAAGTACCTCACCAAGAGGATTACTGACCTGAAACATATGTCCTATGCAGCCCGACTGAAAAAACTCTGGCTGTACTCATTGGCATATTGCTTACTCAGAGGTGATCACTGCCTGACTTACAAAGCCATGTCCAACTCAGAACTGATGGACATGCTCCACCTAAAGAAAGCCAAGTCACTGTGAGCCACGTGCTCTAGTGAGCTAAACCTCACCACAACAATAAATAGAACATGCTGGAGGGATAGATTCCTGTCACAGAGACTCTCCATGCTTTGGAACAAAATTCCAAACTACATTAGGCAGAGCCCCTCACTAACACTCTTCAAGAGAAAACTTGATGAGTGGATGGGTAACAGAAAATACACCCCTGGGATCACTTCATTGGCTTTGCTTGACAGAGGATCAGTTAATGAATCACTAGGGTGGCGAAAGCCGACACACTCTGGCTAGGCTTACAAATGCCCTTAGGCAGATAGCCTAGTACCTACCTATGAACCTAAATGTAATGTCCTGCTTCACAGCCAGTATGTCATTTTCTTTCTCAAATGATTCACATTGCCTTCATCTAAAGACTTAAGAAATGAGAACTTCACACATCAATTATTCCTTTGTGTATTTAGCTTACTGTGCCCCCTGACATTTTGGCAGCGCCTGTATATCTTTTTTCCTTCCTTCATTTTGTCAGGTGTGTCATATTCTGGTTAGGTCATTAGGATGCAGTTTCTCATATTGTGCTTCATACAGCATACTTTGAAGATCTTGCAAACCTTTTTTTGGGGTGTGTTGAAGTATACCACCAGAGTTGTCCAGACAAATAAAATGCATTTTAAGTCCTGGAAAAGGCATAGTCTATGTTTCCATCACACCATCAATCATTAATGTAGCCCACCTTTATCCATGTTTATGGGTCCCTATTTTTGAATTCTGACATTGCATTGATACTCCCAGGGGATTCATTTGGTCTGACATGTGCAATATATGGTACTGGAATGGTAGATTTTGAAATTCTGTCACTTCTAGGGATGCAGACAGACACACTGATGACATAGCTTATGTAACAATGTACTGCGTAGCAGATGACAGCATGACAAGCCATGTCTGTTGAGGAATGCAAACACATTCGCTGCAGTGGCATCTGTGCATTGCTATATCTGTGCAGTCTAGGCTTTATGAAAGGAAGTATATTATACAGAAGCCTAACATTATGAGGTTTACCCTCAATCTGTGTCTCTAGAACACTTATATCTTGACATGCATGAGACAACAGGCAATACATAATCTGGTGCAGGGTATGACCAGAGAAATCCTGGGTATGCTTGTTGTTCCACCTGTTGGCCTCTGTAATCCAGCTATTGCCAGGCTGGTTATAAAAGTTGCAAGTCTGTTTTCTAACACTGTTGGCCTACCTCTACCGCTGGCTATATAAATAGACCATTACAAATCATCTTCATCAACCCCCCCTTTTCCCAATTTTTCTATATGGGGCTGGGGTGCCATGTCAGCTGTCACCATTTCTCTCTCTATTTAATGCTACTCTTGTACATTCTTCAACATTCACGCCTGAATGGTGCAGGTCTTCTTTCACACAAATCCACTCACCTCTTTGCTGGGTGCCTTTATTTCCTCTTGCCTTCTTCCTGTCTGTTCCACATCTTCTTCACCAGATTGTTTTCTGCTTTTCTGTACATGTGCCCAAACCTAGTAATCTATTCTCATTAACCTTTTCTGCAATTAGAACTATGGTTTCGGCTCTTTATGTCCTCGTATCTTCATCTGTCCCAGAGTGTGCATCCTACCACCTGTCTCAGGCACTTCATTTCCATCTCCTGTAGTTTCCTCAACTGCTCTGCCTTTAGTGCCTAGGTTTCTGTTTTATACAGTAATTCTGGTCACTCACTGTTTTGTACACATTACTTTTCAGCTTATTTGGCATCCTTCTGTCATACACTATCCCTCATACTGTGCATCGGTTGGCTGCAGCCCCTCTGATTATAGCTTTTATCTCATCATTCAGACCTCCCTTCTCCTCAACCACCCCTCTCAGATACTTGAAGCTGTTATCCTGTTCCAGTATTTTGCTTCCATCTCAGTTCTCAGCTTCTTCTGATTCCCCCATTTGCTGCCATTGCCACTGCCTTATCTGTTTTCAATTTCATCCCATGCACTTTCAGTTTTGCAATCCGTTCCCCTGTCCTTTGCCGATGTTCTAGTTCAGAGTCTGCCTGTAATGCCACATTGTCTGCATATAGCAACTTTGTTGATCTGTCCCCTCCAATCTCTTTGCTAATGTAGTCCATCACAGGTATGAACAGTAGTGGGCTAAGAGCTGAACACTGATGCACAACCACTCCCACTGTGAATCCCCTCTGTGAGACTGAACACTATATGAACTTGAGTCATTGGGTCCTTATATAGCCTGCACTAATTTGACCAATGTTCCTGGGACCTCAAACTATTGCAGTACTACCAAAATCAACTTTCATGGGACCTTGTCATATGCTTTCTCCAAGTCTAGTAATGCCCAGTTGGACTATTTCCTCATTTCTAGCTTCTTTTCAAGTATCTCTCTCACTGCAAACATTGGGTCAGTTGTGCTGCATTCTGATCTGAATTGGAAATGTTCAACTCCCATCTTACTTCCTACTGCTTTGCATATTCATTTATCCATTACCCTTAATTAACAGAACTTTCATGCAGTGTGACAGGGGTTTGATATCGCTGTACTGCTCACAGTTGTGGCTGCCCCCTTTGTTCTTGTACAGTGGCACTAGTATGCTTATTCTCCAGTCATCTGGGACAAACCTTTCTCTCCATGTTGCTACAAGTACAAAGGCAGAGTTCATTCAGTATCTTTCAGCCACAGAAAACCTAACTACCCCTGCCAAGGAAGGAAGGTTTGCAAAAATTGTGCAATAAAGCATAATCTAGCAGGGCAAACTTGCATGACAAGGTGGCCTGCTGCTCCAGTTGGTATGTCAGCATCTGCAGCTATAATATTACTAATGAGAAATGAGATAGAACCCATATTTAAACTGTGGTTGAACTTCAGTCCATGGCTGCATGTCCATGGACATTCAGACATTAATATTATCTCATCATCATTGTACATGCACTTTATGAATCATATTTTTCCTGCAAATACTATGCTAGCCTCTATGCTTAATGATAACATTAGCCTTTTATCAACAAGATGACATCTTGTTTCCACAGTTTCCTTGACTATGTTTATAAATCAAACTCAGGCTTTGTGCATTACTTACACATTGACTAACCCTGTGGTAAAGAAGTATAAAACCCTGAGTACAACCAAGGAAATTCAAGTTTAGAGCAATTCTGGCACTGGAAGAGACAGACATGGAGAATAGGGATGAGTAGCTGACACTTGTTTGTCCACTCTGGGGATGGAAGAGGTGATCATGCTTAGCTGATCACATTCTTGTGATAGTAGCCATCATTAACATGGGGGGTGGATGCAAACACATGTGGACGTGCACGCACACATACACCCACAGACACAGGCATAGACACAGACAGACACGTAACATAAAAAATGACACACACACACACTCAGAAAGGTAGACAGATAGACAGACAGATACATATACTCACACAAAGACACAAAGACACACACACACACACACACACACACACACACACACACACACACACACACACACACACACACACACACACACATACTCACACTCATGCACAGAGACTGAAGCAGGCCAAATGTGATACTGGTGCTCAAGTCAGCCACCAGGAAAGAGGTTAAGGCCTCACACAGAAATACTCTCATTGCTACACTGCTGGTAGGGGCACAAACCACATCCATGGATGATTGTATGACAGCCCAATGGGTCTCTTGCTGTCATACAGGGACTTCTCAATGACAAAGAAATGAATAGAATCAAGGTCAGTAGATGGAGGCTTGATGACTGGTGGGCATGGAGAGAAAAGGGATACACAAAAACTTCTAGACTTTGCAAACAATGTTTATGAATACATTCCATGGCATTTACTTTGATAGTGACTGTTCATTCACGCTTTAAGAAAAGGAAGGACTTCACTCATTAAAAATAAAAGAATCACTCATTAAACTGTTCAGAACAAAGAAAAATATTCAATAAAATGCCATAGTCTGTTTTCTTCACATTGCAAATAAAGTGCTTATCCCTAGAAGAAATCATTGATACCTTTAAAGGAATGAGACTTAAGAGTACAGAAAACATCATAAACACATTATTTTCTAAAGAAAAGTGACAGCAAGGATCAATTAAATAAATACCTTTCTCCCTCCCTTCAAAATTAATAAATAAGTAAATAAGTAAATAAAACAAACAGAAACTAAATCTGTCTCCCATATTAATAGGTATTTGGACAACACATTTGATATTTTTAATTAAGAGGAGCTGTTTAACATTCATGCCTTAGTCATCGGTTAGTTGCATTACTAAGTGGCTGTCTGCTGCCTGTAGGGCTTTACAATTAATTTTCCTTTTTTGACAGTTATTTATTTAGAGATAACTCAAGTGTGCATGGTGCTTATCTTTTCACAATATTTAATTTATTTTTATCTCTAGAGCCATTGCTTGCAAGTAACTTCATTTTAAAATAATGTTACTAGCAGCAGTGCTTGAATAATTCTGGAGACTTACATAGATGTACTTCTCATGCTCCAGATAACCTGATTCCAGAGTCTCCATTTCTTAATTTCCTTACATGTACTGGATGGTGCATGCAAACAAGATTTAATGTTATATAATTAATACTTTGCTCAGTGACTTTTTCTAATGTCTCGCTGATTATCATGTGGGAGCAGCTGTGTCAGTGCCAGTGTTCTGTACTGATATCTTTTACAGGTATTATTGTAGATTTAAAGGAGCTTTTTTTTTTGCTTTACATGACTTGTGGTCTTCAGTCCCTTTTCTACAACCATCACATCAATGACAATATTCAATCTTTAAGATGTCTTCTGGAAATGGCAAGGATGGCCTCTCACACGGAAGCAGTTTTAACCAATGTCCATAGGAGACTGTACATACCAGAGAATTAAATTAATTTTCTACCTCGACAGAGTAATTTGCTGGTTAAGCAGATCAAGGATAAAGAAAACAGAGAATGCCAAAACAATCTGGAGATATATAACCTATCAAAAAAACATGGAAGGCTTCAACATGGTCTCTTTTGTTTGGCTGTGACTTAGCTGCTCATTAAATTGCACAGATTAATGTCCAATGAACTGGTGCACAACTTCCATACACCAGATCCTAAGCAATGCAGGCTAAGCCTAGTTTGATAATAGTTCCTTGTTTAAACTTCAGAGACAAGATGCTACAGGAGGCTTGGATTTCTCTGTCTCCCCTGTCTGCTACATCAAAAATCCATATCACCAATAAATGTTCTGTACATTACTGTAGAAGAGACACAGTAGTTGTCACCATAGGTTCATAGGCTCATAGGTAGGTACTAGGCTATCGGCCCCAAAGGCCTAAGTAAGCCTAGCCAACAAGGTTCCCTGGCTTACGCCACCCAAGAAAGTTAATTTCCTGTGCCCCTGTCAAGCAGAGCCACAGAAGTAATCCCCGGGGTGTATTTCCTATTTCCCATCCCCTCATCAAGATCTTTCTTGAAGAGTGCTAATGAGAAACTTTGCTTGACATAGATGGGTAGCTTGTTCCAGAGTATAGGAAGTCTCTGGGACAGGAATCTTTCCCTACAGCATGTCCTGTTTATTGTGGTGACAAGGTTTAGGTCCCTAGAGCGTGTAGCTCAGAGGGATTGTGATTTCTTTAGGTGTAGCATGTCCAACAGCTCTGGGTTTAAGATAGCTTTATATGTTAGGCGATAGGCTGCAGAGTAAAGCTGGAGTTTTTTGAGATAGTCAGTGTAGGGCATCTGCTTAAGGCCAGTAATCCTCTTTGTGAGGTACTTCTGTGGCTTTTCCAGCTGCTCCAGATGTCTTGTGAGGTACATTCCAAAAGGGGTGTTGTACTCTATAATGGGTATAATGAGTGCCGAACAAAGGGGAACAATGACCTTTTTTTTCCTGGATGAGATCCCTTTTGTGATGAGGTGCGTCACATAGAAGGATTTCCTGATTACTTGAGCAATGTGATTATCAAAGGAGAGACTACTGTCCACCTGGGTCCCAAGGTCTCTTATCACACATTCTGCATTAAGTAGACTGCCGTTTATGTGATAGTTCATGGGTACAGAGTTTTTACCAAAGGAGATGACAAGGCACGTTTTGGCATTGACCTTGAGGCCATACCTCTGACACCAGGCATCTGACTCAGTGATGTCCTTTCTGTAGGATGTCCACATCATCTGGGGAGTCATCTATGGCTCCTAGTTTGCAGTCATCTGCAAACTTTGTTAGCCAGAGGCCTTCTGCATTAGCCAGTACTTCAGAGAAGTAGATACCAAACAGGAGAGGTCCCAAGACTGAACCCTGTGGTACTCCACTTGTCACTGGTTTGAAGTCAGATTTGGAGTCTGCAACTTTTACAGTGTGGGTTTTGTCAGTGAGCCAGTTGGCAACCCATCTTGTGATGTAGGGATTTATACATAGTTTAGTGAGTTTAGCTATAATTCCAGAAAGGGGGTTGGCATTGAAATCCTTGGTGAGGTCAAGATAGGCTGTATGAACCACCTTACCCTCGTTTATGGCTGTGGTGACTGCCTCAAAAAAGTCAATCAGGTTCAGAACGCATGATCTGCCTTTTACAAACCCAAACTGGGTGGGGTCTAGAGTTTGGAGGTTACCAATATCTTTGTTTATGAGTTCCAGGATGATACGTTCCATGGCCTTGCAGACCAGGCTTGTCAGGCTAATAGGGCGATAGTTCCCAGGATCGGTGGTGGTTCCCCCTTTGTGAAGTGGGATAACTGTTGCTGTGCACCATTCAGTGGGCACAAAGCCTGATGTGAGACTATGATTGAACATGGTGCTTAGATTGGGAGCCAGTTCATTCTGAAGTTCATGTAAAACACAGCCTGAGATGTTGTCCAGTCCCATGGATGCTGTGTTTTTAGTTTTTGAGAGTGCAGCTTTTACCTGCATAGATGTGATTACAGGGACTCTGCATTCTCCCTGTATAGATATGGGCCCTTTAGGGGGTGAGAGGGGGGTAAAGTTAGCACTGAACCTATCTGCCAGGATGTTAGCAATATCAGTTGGTTCTGTAATTTTCATACCACTGTGCTGTAACTCAGAGCAGATCTGGGTAATGCCATTGAGATGCTTGACATAGCTATAGAATGCTTTGTGGTTGCCCTTAGAATCAGTTATGATTTTGCTTTTGTAGCTAGCTTTGGAGGATCTTATAAAGGATCTCAGCTTCTTACTGAGTCTGACCAGAGAGCTCCTCCACTCATGGGATTTTACTCTTTTTTGCAACAGTTTCTTCCTTCTGTTGTAGAGTTTGTTTATGGCAGGGGACCACCAGATTGGCTTCCTTTTTTTGGAGGATAGTGTCTTGGTTCTGTTTGGGATAGCACGATCGATGCACTCATCTAAGTGCTTATAGAGTGCATTTGTGTAGGATTCAGCAGTCATAACTGTATTGTCCATCTGCATGGGTGTCATGAAGTTCGCCACTTCTGTCTTAAGAAGCATGAAGTTGGCTTTGGAGAAATTTTTGACTGCGGTTTCCTTAATGATAGGTGGGGCGGGATGCAGATATCTAGGGTGATTAGCTTATGGTCGGATCTGACCAATGAGGAGTTGACTACAGGTGTGGAACACTAGTCACTCATGTTGGTAATGACTAGGTCTAGGATATTGTTGTCCCTGGTGGTGGTGTGGATAAGTTGATCCAGGGCATTGGAATTTATGAATTCCAGAAAGCGTTGAGCTAAGGAGTCGGTACATGAGTAGTTTTCCCAGTTAATGGTGGGGCAGTTGAAATCACCCATTATTAGGGTGTTTGGTTGAACCCTAATATTTTCCAGTATATCAAGAAAAGAGGAGTGGGAATCCTGTGGCATAGTATGGGATCTGTAGCAAGCTACAATTTGGATTGCAGTTTTGCCCAGAGTTAGTTGCAATTGAATAACCTCGGATGCATTTTGCTGCTCAACTAGCCTGGAGGTGTGGATATCCTTAATGAATATGGACACACCTTAACCTTTGGTGTTCTGGTCCAGGTTAGATGGCCGAAAAGTGTGGTATGAGTTATAGCTTGGTAATGCAGGGATGCTCTCTAGAGACTTGAACTAGGTCTCAGTCACTGCACAAATATCCATGTTCTCCATTTTAAGGAGTGTCTCGAGTGAGTGCATTTTGAGATTTAGACTTCTAGCATTGAGTAACATTACCTTCAGTTTTTGTTTGACTGTTTCTGTTACAGTGGTGAATTTGTCATTTGAACCTTGCCTAAAAAAGGCACTATAGGGGCGGCAAAACCCTTAGCCAGTATCCAAAATCCCAGGGGTGACAGGTTCTGGCCATCTCTGGCAAAGCATTGTAGTCTGTCAACCATGTTGTCCCAGGCAGACAGATACTGGATCCCCTTAGAATGACATCAGAAGCTTAGCTAATTGTTGAAGTCAATCATTTCAACCAAGCCGTCATCTTCATCTTACAAGACAAAAAAATCTAAGACATGTTTCCTTAATTCAACATTAATTAAACTGATCCAAAACAGCACAAATACAATCTATTTGGATGTGGCAGAGATCATGAGTACCCTTGTGGTGACCATCTGGCTTAATGTTGAAGAATATCCAAGCACTAAACACATGTGGTCAATAAAAATGGGTTTTAGAGTATTAATATGATGATCTTATCAATGTAAAACAGAAAATCATTGATCTTCAATCAGTTTATAAAACACGGGTGCTCTTGTGATTATTATTTTACCAACATGTTACACTTTTATGTAGAGACAGACTGACAAAAAGCTATGTCCACTGCAATATACTAAAAACTTTTGTTGTGGAGAGTGTAATAGATGCCGGTGCTTTAGCATGGATATGACTCTACTGATGTGCATGCCCTGACTTTTGTTTCTACTTCTGTGTCTTATTGTAATGTGTAATGAGAACAGCCAATGCATTCATCTTTCCATCTGCCTACAGTGAATCTCATGTTCCTGCATGGGGATATGCATTCCTTGACATTTCTCATTATACTTCATGTCATACTGCTTATGTCAGTGTCAAATGCTGTGTTTGGAAGATGAATTCAGACCTCCTTAAGTTTACTTAGAGTTGCCAGAGATCCCATTGTACTGCTTGCAGTTCTGTTGGGGAAATTAGAGTGGTAAGGTGTATAGTTAAACCTTTTATGCTATTTTGCTATTCATCTAGCTGCTCTGGTGGCATAGAGGGATAAAGCCCTGACAATGACCCAGGTGACCCAAGTTCAATTAAATCTCGGGTGTTTGATGGAGTTGGCAGTGAGGATGGGATATTCCTTTCCTGGAGTGGAGGGTACGTGCTGACATCTTTCCAGCTGAGTGATAGCAGAGATTGGTTCTCAGGGAAGGTGGACATCAGGCTGGAGAAGTGATAGATGGTCATTACATGCCCTTTAGGGCCTGGGAGATAGAGCAAGCCATAATTTCTTAAATCTAGCCAGTTATGGCTTGTGCTAGCTATTTAGAGGAAGGACATAGGCCAGTAAAAAATCCTCAGACCTCGTACATGATGGTAGGACTCCTGATGCTCACTCCACTCCTTTATTGAGTGTAAGAATAAACTTGTAAGTTGATCCCCCAGATAGAAGGTGGATTGACTTTTCGGGGAAGGAGGAATAACTTGAGAGATAAATGAGGGCTGGATAAAAAAAAATATTTTGCTATTCAATTGATCGTACTGCTTAGGTTCATAAGTTGATAGGTGAGTACTAGGCTAATGGCCCTGCAGCCAACACAAGCCTAGCCCAAGAAAATACTCAGTTGTTCTGTTGCCGTACATTAGTTTCTTGTGCCCCTCTCAAGCAAGGTTGTTGAAATTATCCCCGGTGTGAATTTCCTGTTACCCTTCCACTCATCAAGATTTCTCTTGAAGAGGGCTAGTGAGGTGCTCTATTTGACATGAGTGGGGAGTTGATTGCAGAGTATGGGTAGTCTCTGGGTTAGGAACCTGTCCCTCCAGCAGGTTCTGTTTATTGTGGTGATGAGGTTGAGGTCCTTGGACCATGTGGTGTGGAGAGATTGAGTCTTTTTCAGGTGAAGCATGCCTAGCAACACTGGGTCAGACATGACTTTGTATGCCAAGCAGAGATCACCTCAAAGTAGGCGATATGAGACGGAGTATAGCTGTAGTTTTTTGAGTCTGTCTGCATAGGGCATGTGTTTGAGTCCTAGGATCCTCTTTGTGAGGAATTTCTGTGGCCTTTCCAGTTGTTGCCGGTGTCTAGTGAGGTACATGCTAAATGGGGTATTGTACTCTATAATGGGTCTAATGAGGGATGAATAGAGAGGGATTATGACTTCTTTCTTTCTGGATGAGAAACCTTTTGAAATGAGGTGTGCCATATAAAAGGACTTCCTAACTACAGTGGCCACATGGTTGTCGAAGAAGAGGTTACTATCTACTTGTGTCCCTAGATCTCATATCACACCTTGGGAGTCGAGAGGGCTACCGTCGATATGGTAGTTCATGGGCGCCCAATTTTTCCCAAAGGGGTTTGACGATGCACTTTTTAGCATTGAGATTAAGACCACGATTCTAGAACCAGTCGATGGTGTCTGTGAGTCCTTTTTGTAGGATGTCGACGTCAGCTTGAAAGTCATTAATGGCTCCCAGTTTGCAGTTGTCTGCGAATTTGGTCAACCAGAGTCCTTTGGTGTTAGCCTGAACTTCAGTGAAGTATATACCAAACAGGAGAGGACCCAGGACAGATCCTTGTGGGACTCCACTTGTGACTGCCTGGTAGTCGGATTTGGAGTCCGCTACTTTCACCATGTGGTTCTGTCCATGAGCCAGTTGGCAACCTATCTTATGATGTATGGGTTAATGCCTAGGTTGGTGAGTCTGTCAATGATCCATGAGTGGGGGATAGTGTTGAAGGCCTTGGCCAGATCTGGGTGGGCTGTTTGGACTGCCTTGCCTTCATCAGCCTCTCTGTTGAGAGGTTTGAAGAAGTCTATCAGGTTGAGCAGACATGATCTGCCCTTCACAAACCCAAACTGTGAGGGGGTGGTCCAGGGTTTGAAAAACAACACTATCTGTAAATATTCTGACAACAAAATAGTTAATGAACTTTTATTAGATAAAGGTCATATTTGTCTGTTACTGGGTCATTTCTGTTATACTTGTTATGTATTTTTTTTTTGTTTGTTTTTTTGTTTTTGGCTTTTATTTTTGACGCAATAATTTTGGTCAGTTTGGTTTTCAGAGGCCATGCACACCTTTGAGTTTCACTATGTCAGTTCCAGTGTTGCAGTCATTTCATTTTATGCTGCTGAATGAGAATTTTGGAAGTATGATTATTCATACCTGCACATAGATTATACAGAGTTAGTCATGAATGTACACAAGAGACTATCACAGCAGGAAAGGCACCTTTGGGTTTGC
Source organism: Protopterus annectens (assembly GCF_019279795.1). NCBI lineage: Eukaryota > Metazoa > Chordata > Ceratodontiformes > Protopteridae > Protopterus > Protopterus annectens. The sequence goes on along the minus strand of NC_056727.1, from coordinate 1,036,774,659 downwards.
TTTAAAAGTTACTTAAATAGTAAAATGTGATTTCTGATGGATACGTCTAGGTGGTTTGACCCTAGTCTTTGGCATGCAATGTTCACTGTCCAGTAGAATTAAGTTATTTTACTGCATTATAAACATTTTTGATCAGTTTCCCTGCACGACTTAAGGCATATTCTGTGAACCAGTATTATACTGGACATCTTAGGGTTGTCTGCGCATTTATCCTGTTGAATAATTCAATCTGTGTGAGTTATTGTCCCGCTTTCTCCCTATCACTTACCCCCTTTCCTCTGTGCTCCCCCTATTCTTTCTCTCTCTCTCTCCCTAGTTACTTATTTCCCCTGTTTCTTCTGACATACATACATATATGTATAGGTATATAGAAATGAGGATGAAGGCTGACAGCTGTAGTCAGTAAATAACTGACCAGTGGGCATGTAAAGCACATAATGCAACCCTACAAATAACTGGACCTGCTCTTTTCTTCCTTAGATTATTGGTTGGGGTCCCAAGTCACACATAAACCTGATTATTATTGTTTATAATTGTTAGTGCTAGGCTTCTGAAACACGGAGTCTGCAGTGACAGTGAAGGTCTGTCCTGCGTATGGCTTTTTACCTTATCTTATCTTCCAGCTTTACCTATTTTTCAGGCTTGCCCCAGTCCTGTGGCAGTTGCTGCTTTTATATGATGAGTCTTCAAACTGGATAAAACAGATGTGTTTTGTTTTTATTATGCCCACAAAGGATATTGTTATCTTGCTCTCTCCTGCATGTTATACTCTTACTATTTTCCAGATGTCCTGGGTTTGAATAAAGGTCAAGGCTCTACAGTAGATAGCTGCTGAGATGGGAATATGTGATGCGGCAACTGCCTGCCCACCTTCCATTGTGGGGGGGGGGGGGTGTCATATGCCTGTAATGCATACTCTGCTCTTGATTCCTGGCAGAACCCAGGGATAGGGGTGAAAGCACTTAAGTACAAGGATAGCATAGCCCTCTGAGACAGTAAATCACTGCAGAAGTCAATGACATGCCCTTTCAAAGACCCACTGCATGTTCATTCTTCTGATGACTATAGACATGTGCAGAGAAATATTAGGGCTAAAAACAAAATTCCTTCTTATTTCAGTCTAGATGGTGATGCCCTCAAAACACACTTGCATTCCATTATGGGAAAAGCATTTCTGATTTTCCTCTGAATGATGACTCCCACAAAACTGTCTTATCCCATTATGTAGAACAAATATCAGTGGTGTGGGTAGTGACTTTGATGGACAGCTGGAACTCAGAAGTAAAAAGATTTCCACTAAAGGGTCAGTGATATATTTCCTGACCCTTTCTCACACTTGTATTTTCTTTATATGGGAAAGATTATGTTGTGGTCTGTGGGGTATTTTATACACTGTCTTGTGATGCACATGTGGTTCCAAAAACGGCCTGGTCATGTATGGTTGGTTAAATATGACCACAACATTATGGATTTTCTCAAGGAATGTTAAAAGTTTTAGCAAATTTAAAATGCTGAGATGTCTTCATCTTACAAATTCATTTAATATGCTTACAGGAAAAGGACCTTGACCACAACCGACCCCCACCAAGTATGCCAAATTTTCTGGAATATGTGAATTGCTTTGCTACTCTTCTTTCCCTTCCATTTAGAATTCTGAGTTACTGCCATCCTTACCACTTCCTTTGTAAAGGACTTATGAGCCAAAAGGGTTTGAAAAAACCTCTTGCTAGGGCCACTGTATGGTCCAAACAAGGACTCCCCATCCTTTCTTTTCTGTCATGTAAAAATTCCTACTCTCTATAAGGGCTACAAAGTTTCCAGTCATTACTTGGGTGATTTTAATATTTTCCAGGGTTTTGTGTTAGATAGGATCAATCCCTTGGTCAAAAGATGTATGAAGCCCTCTCCCTTAGCTCAGTTTATTATATACTACTCAAAGGTAACCGGTGTTTAGTCTTTCAGGCATACCCCTCAACCTGTTAGTGCAGGAAATCTGAACAAAGCTCAACAAAATGGGAGGACAAAGTCCCCAACGTAGGGACAGATTTTAAATATTACTCTTATAAACTTAGAAAGTTGCTAGAGTAACAGGATTTGATTTAATATACATTTTCTCAATGATTTGATGTCTGAAACTCAGATATATTTCATTTCGTGACTTCAGTCCTCAGATCATCCCAGTGATTTGCTAGAACAACACAAATTTTATGAGGAACAGTCAAACAATATGAGTCAAAAATCTGGACATTTTGCAAAAATCTGGATAGTTGAGAGACATGCTTTCAAGCCATGAATGATCCTCCCCTTCTCAACCTTCTTACATCTGCAGAATGAAAGGATCCTCAAATACACAAAGCAAGGACTTAAATCTTCATCACTGAATTATTAATATATGCTGACATGGTAGCTTCATAGCCCAGCACATACTCCAACTTTGGAATAAACTTCCTCTATGGGTCAAACAGTGTAGCTTAATAGCTACATTTAAAATTAATCTTAACTATTGTATTCTCTGGATGCAAAATATAATCCAAATGCATTGTTTTCAAGCTTCTAACCATCCGGAGACTAAGATGTCTGTTTGTGTAATCTAAAATACTGGGGGGGGGGGGGTAATTACCACAAGCTCTAGTTACAACTGATAAAACTGGACAAAGCTGGCGTTTTGTTTTAAGTTTGAAAATTGACTACAACACAGAATTAGATGAGCAATGCTAATAATGCACTTAATAATTTAGAAAAATAACAATGGATTCTGCTTGGGAAGTGACTAAAACACATAATTAGATCTGCAATGCTGATACTCCACTTAAGCACTCAGAGAAGTAACAATGGATACTGTAAAACCCAAATCAATTTATGGCTGCAACTGTAAATTCAGAAGAAAGAAAGTAAATATGCAATAAAATGACAGCCCAGTCAGAAATGATTTAAATACCTGCAGAGCACTGAAACCAACTGAAAATCTTCTTCTTTCGGCTTTTCCCAGTTAGGGGTCGCCACAGCGGATCACCTTGTCCGCACATTGAATGGCAGTGGAGTTTTACGGTGTCGAGTTGCCAGCCCGGCGCCCAACCTTCCACAGAAGGCACACTCACACGCAGGGCCAATTTTAGAGTGACCAATCCACCTGCAGCATGTCTTTGGGATGTGGGAGGAAACCGGAGCACCCGGAGGAAACCCACACGACCACAGGGAGGACATGCAGACTCCGCACAGAAGGCACCCCAGCCGAGGATCGAACCGGAGAACCTCTTGCTGTGAGGCGGCAATGCTAACCACTGCACCACCGTGGCCACCCTACTGAAACCAACTGAAAATACTTTAGTATAAAGCACAGAGACTATAAAACTGCCTTCAACAAATAATTCTAACTTCAGATACTGAACTAACAACAGGAAACACATAAAACTGATTTAAATGGTAAAATGAATGCAGTATTTTAAATGTAGTTTAAATGTACTCTCCTGGATGCAAAATGTAGTCCAAATACTTCGTTTTAAAAACAATTTCCAAGCTTCCAGCCATCCTGATACTTCTATGGCTAACACTTGGGTGATATAGTCCAGATGAAGAACTAAAAATCTGTTTCTAAGTGCTTAAACCAATACTGCACAAAAGTAGTAATGGCACCTTAGAAGTTAGTGCCCATTATCAAAGAAACTGTGTTTCAATGCAATTTCGAAATAAAGGGAGCCTCAAATGCATAATAAACAGTTAAAGGGAAATTGAAAAAAATTCATTTGAAATTGGTTGTACTGTAGGCCTGGGCTATATGGGACAAACCAGGGAGTCTTTCTGCATAAAAATAAAAGTATAGGGAACTTTGTGATAGTAAAGGAAAGCAAACATGACCCTTATAAATGACCTGGTAGAGATTAGTTTTGTCTTCATGAAATTCTATAGGAAGCTGTGTTAAGTGCCCATGCTGAATGTACACTCAAGGAAAAAAATAGGTGAAGAAGTTTCAGAAGGAGTTGGGATGATAAGCACTCATTATAACGGAGAGCTTTTTGCTGCTGTAGCCTATTTTAGAGGATAAGGTGACATATGTGTGTTGGACAGTCTCCAGGATAAAGTCACAGGAGGCTGTTGTATACCAGGTGAAGCATCTTTCTGTTTATCATTTCTTGATTCTTATTACCTTGTTCTTTAGACGCCTGCAAACAAAGGAAAGTATACCTGCATTAGCTTGTACCACCTTAGCTTCAGTGGTTACTTGAACTTAGGAAAGATCCACTGCTTTCTGATAGTTACAAATCCATCCATTATTAATTTATGCCAAAGTACTGAGTCAAGAGTTTGCAACACTTAATTAGGCAGACAGATGAATGCTTCTCAAGGAAAGTTTGCAAAACTACAGCTCAGCTGTGACTTTACAAAAGTCCTAATAATGTTAATCTGTGTGGTCTATGTTGATTTCATCCTAGGAATGACCATCCTTGTAGAGTTTGAAAAAGCTTTGTGTTTCAGATGCACCAGGCAATAATGTGCCTTATCATCAGAATTATTTCATTAGTGAACCTTTTACAATGTGCTTGAGAGGCACTATAGATGTGCATGGATGGGCTTACCTAAGAGCTGATGTACACATGCTTACGTCTGTGGATGACTGCCTCCAGCTAACTATAACACTGATAATAACAACATCAAGGTATTTAAGAGGTGCAGAAACTTTTTCTGTGTTACCTGAGCTAAGAGTCAAAGTACCTAAGAAAGAAGTAATTTCAAATAATGACATAGCCAGAGAAGACCAGATATAGTAAATGTTAAATTTCTTCCCACTGAGTTTTAAATTATTAAACTACTTGGGCATATTACTGCACTGTTGTAGCTGACAATATAATGCCAGGAGAGGTCCTTGTACTGAAAGTTCATGCAAGCATCTACATTTCTCCATGATAGAACATGTCAGTGTATTGGATGCCATGTTTTGCCAGAAGGCTTCTTTGGTCTGTGTCATTCCGCAGTACCGTCAGCAGTCCAGTGGATTCGAGATTCAGAATTTAGTTGTGCGCTTTGTATAGAATGGCTAACAAAGGAAAGGGAAGCTTTACTCTGTTTTTAGAGTTTTTAAACACCTTTACTAAATCATCACTTAAGACATAAGCACATATACATCAATAGAAAAGAACATGAACCATATTAACATTTTCATATTCATACATTATGCATTACATATGGTTTATTTCTTGTACTGGCAATTCAAAGCCTGTATGCCAGCTCAAAAGAATAATTTCCTTAGTTGCAACCATTTTCTCCCCAGCCATTGCTGTAAAGATTTTTTTTTAATCTGTCAACTCATTACACTTTCAAAACTCATGATCCCAGTTTTCTCTATTTTCCATCACACAACCACAATTTATTATCTACCTGAGGAAAAATTCTCTGCAATCTGGGGTGTAAACTCTCTTATGCAAACTCTTACAAGCAAAAATCCTCAACATTCTGAACTGTGGCATATGTTTAGGAGGAATTCAGGTGTCCTCCCATTGTTCCTTGATTAATTGCTTTTCCAGCCTCTCTTCCCAATCTTTTCTGGCCTCCTGTCATTGATCCTTATGTGTATCATATAATATTATGTGTATCATATAATATTATGTGTATCATATAATATTATGTGTATCATATAACATTTTATATGCCCTAATAATTATCCTTTTTTAACAATAGTTTCTATTCCAGGCTCAGCTAAAAACTACCAGATCTGGTCTTTCACTTAGCACTCCACTATCCCTTTCCCTTTGCCTGTACTCTGACATCAATCCCTGGTAAGTAAGTCAGTCTCAAACCTTAGGAGGGAAGCAGGTGATAAAAATCTGGAAGGTTTTGGTTAACAGTATTTTAAAAGGGAAGAAGAACTAGCATCTTGAAAAAAATGTTGTGGTGGCTGTACTACCCACAGAGTGGAAAGGCTTTATTATTTATGCTTTCTAAAAGGTATTCCTAGTATTATTTTCAATAATGTGTTATGTCATCATTAACGCCTTTGATATGGAGAGTACTAGGAGTCTCCTGAAAGACAGATAGTGGAACATGTTTTACTTTCTGGTTGAACATATGAAATTACCGTACAGCATCTCTTCAAAGCACAAGTAGAGTCCACCATCAAATTACAAGACCGTAGGTAGGAATCTTGGATTGATTCTCTCATCAGGGACTGATGTATATTAAACATCTTACTATATACGTTTGGAAACTTGTGTATATACTGCATATGTTTCAAACAACACTGGTGCAAAAGCAAATGTAGCAACATTAGTATGTGGACTATCTACTTCTGTGTGGAACCACCCAGTCTTATGAATAAGGTTGTGTCAGGTTATATGGAAGAGGCAGAAGGAAAGATGCAATAGAAACTATACATGATTCACAACAGATTATGAAAGGAAACATCCCTTGGCTCCCCTTGACTACTTGTAAAAGTTCTTGGATTGGGGGGGGGGGGATAGACAAGGGGTAATTCTTGTGTCATTTACAGTTGCGCATGGATCTGCAGAAAGATATAGGCCCTAGTACCGTCAGATATCACTCATAAACTTTGGAGTTTTTTTAATGTATTCTCACACTGCAGCCCACAGATAAAACCAAAGCATTATACATTTACAGGACTCTGATTAGAGAAGATGTGGAAAAGACCAGAGTCAGCATTAGGAACCATGAGAGGTGTAGGAATTTGACAAATACAAACTCAGATGAAATGCTATTTTGGGATCAGAGAAAAAATAAGAGATTCTTCTCAGTTACAGGAAAATGTATTGCTCTTTAATCACAATGGATTTGATTCTGGAGGCCAGCTTTAGTTCAAGCTGTTCTGCTTCAGATGAGATTCCTCAATGAAATGCACAAGTGGTAGATGCAAGCCACACATCCTGGTACCATCATTCAGTATATCTATGCATGGTTTGTACTTCCTGGGTAAAGGGGTCTCAATAGTTGTTAAACATGCCTATTCTTCTGCTAGAGTATGTTTGGTCTATTTTCTCCTGGCCAGTTTTTACTGAATTAGCCACTAAAGAACAGAAGTAGTTGCAGAGGTGCTGGAAGCAGTTGAAGATGGGGGGAAGGAGGGTGAGAAGGGCACTTAATTATCTAAAAAAGCCAATTTTTTAAAACTATTTACTACCACAATATAGGTTCACTTGGAGGACATTTTAAGCTTAGCCATTTTCCTTTTTGGTGCTTGAATTAACATTTCCTGGTTGGTCTTACTTATCCCATGGATGTTAATTGTACATTCACCCTAGTGAGAATAAATGTGATCATACTATAGATAATATGAGGGGACCCATGTAAGGGATACCGCATGTAGGAACTGCCTTTATCCATTAGTGGCATGATGCATTTTCTATTACCCATCTTTAGATCCAAGTTGTATTTGAATATGGACAAGGATGAACTTTGTTTTACTTGAATGCATAGCCTGTTCTGGAACAGTGGTAGCCTCTGGGATATATATCTATCTCTCCGCAACATTCGGTTTAGATACCTGGACTGAGTATTTCTGATGACATTTGACTTGCTGATGTTCAGTAGGTCCATCTGTATTAGGTCGGAGGATGCTTTTTTATGCCAGACATGTTACCTCTAAGCACTCTGCAGGATACTGAGTATAGTGATAAATCTTTGAGGTGGTTCATGCAAGACCTGTTGTTTAGGACTTGTATCCTTTTAGTAAGGTATCTCTGTGGGTATTCCAATTGTTGCATCGGTCTGGACAGATACATGCCAAAGTGGGCATTATACAAAATGATTGACCTAATGAGATCTTTGTAAAGGGAGGCAATAACATCTCTAGTTTTTTTCATAATCAATTTGTTTATAAGCTGTGCAATATAGAAAGACTTTCTTATAACTCTGGATATTGTTTAAAAGTTAGGTCACTGTACACACAAGTTCCAAATGCCAAACAACTGGGTCATTTCACAGTGGGCATTGTCAGTTTGGCAGTTCCCTGGAATAGATGACTTAACAAAGGATATGATAATGTATTTCTTGGAGTTTAGTTTCAATTCATGATTCTGGCACCAGTTATTGTTTGGGATAAACCTTCCTGCGTGATGGTTAAGTCATTTGGGGATTCAATAACTGCCCCTAACTTGCAGTCATCTCAAACTTAGTTAGCCAATGCCCTTTGGTATTTCCTTTTACTTTTGAGATGTATATGCCAAACAGAAAAAGTCTCAGCACTGAACCCTGGGGGACTCCATTGGTGACTGGTCTCTTCCCCTATTTTGATCTCGCAAGCATACATGTATACATTCTTTGATTCACCTTCCTGATTGTATTAACCTGATTTGTATTAAATTATATTCCATGTATAATACAGCACCACTTGTTTGAATGTGTTAAATTTGTAGTTTGGAACAGTCTTCTAGTAAGCAATGAAACAAAATGTATGAACCAATAATGACAAAACTACCCATTTCAGAAAATTTCCGCCATAAAATGCCACTCAAACTTTTGTCATTGCAATCCACCAATATCAGTTGTTGCTTGTCTTTTCCCGGTTGGGGGTCACCACAGAGGAACTCCGGTCTGCTAATGATTGGCAGTAGATTTTTATGGTGCCGAGTTGCCAGCCTGACACCCAACCTTCAGCGAAGGCACGCCCATTCACACATGTCTTTTGTAGGCCACTCGACTGTGGGGAGGACATGCAGACTCCACACGGAGGGCACTCCTGACAAGAATCGAACAGGAGAACCTTTTGCTGTGAGGCAACAATGCTACCATTGTACCACTATGGCTTTACAATTGGTGCAATCCACCAGTATCAGTAGATATGCAAAATCTCTGCAGAAGTATGTCATCTAAATAATTCCATATAAAAGGGATTTGTAACTAATTAAGAAGTTGCTGGTAGCAAACAATTTTATATTTCATTGTTTCATCTACAAATAAAGTGCCTGTTCCCCTTGAAGAATAAATTGTCTATGCTACATAACAACATGATAACTTAGTAATTTTGCAATGGGGAATGGATGGCAAACTAATAACAGAAACATAGCTACTAGTTAATTCCTCCAAAGGAAGACATTCATAGGACTGCAGCATCCACTCCCTTTAAAGTAAAACACAGTACAGTAATTCATCTGCACACTGAGAAGTGGAACTCACAGCCTTCTGCATCACAAGCATGTATACTACCTGTTGTGCTACTAATAATGCAAATGACGTAGCATAAGTAGCACTAAACTTCTCTTCCACTGAAGCTCTCGGCTCCTTGTAAAATCCACTTGAAACTCAACTAAATTTCTCAACCTTGCAGCCTTAGAAATCCAGAAAAGCCAAAATGTATTTATTTATTTATTTTTTTTTTGGGGGGGGGGGCAAAGGCCCAAAACCAGGGACACATTTTAAATATTGTTTGTATAATCTTAGAAAGTTGCTAAAATAAACTATTACATGTTACCATGTGTTTCCTGAAAGATTGGAAGACTGAAACTTAAAGGGCTACCATTCTTTAGTGAATTCAGATCTTACTGATTTGCCAGAAAACCACAAATGTTAAGAGAAAAAGATCAAAATTATGAGCCAAATATTCTGTGAAAATCTGGACAGTTGAGAGCTATGGACTCAACTCCCTGAATCACAAGTGGTGGTATGGGTGGAGAATAAAGGCTCTTGTTTGAGCCTGAGTAACAATAACCACCAGGTATAACTTTCTGGGGCATTTTACACACACACACACACACACACACACACACACACACACAGACACAAGCAGCATAACTCCTGCAAATAAAAGAACAAAACTCTCCTTACTGGCATGACTCTGGCTCTGAAAGCTCCAACAGAATAGCAGCAGGAGCAATAAGAGAACAAAAACAGCTACTTTAGTTAGTTTAACTTCCGTGTACTAATCCATGTTAGCGTGATAACTCTACTTGATTAATTTTTCCTGACAGGTCTTGCAGCTGTAAAAGGGGGGAGGCTCGCCCTCCCCCTGGCTCTGTGGTTCTGGCACCCATGAGGAGTTGCAGAGTTTGTGACAGTAGGCTACACAATAAGGAGTGCACAGTGGAAGGCTCACCAGCTACCTGGGAAGCAGAAGATTCAATTGGGTATTATGTAGTATGCAGTTTAACTAATTGCTGAATTCCCTAGCAATGGTAATTGGAATCTATTATCCAAAGGTTAGATCTATATCTCATATATTTAAACACCACCATGCTAAAGCATGAAATTAAGGAATGTTAACTTCTGAGTTTAACCATTCCTTACAAATGATGACTTTTCAATACTGTATAAGGACTGCTAAGCTAAGGTTGATGCTATTCTTTAGTCAAATCTTCTTACTGAAGTTGAAATAGGCATTGTTTTGAATGGAATCTATAAACAATGATCAATACAGTGTACACATTTTCTTTTTTTTATTATAATCAATTGTTATTGAATTTTATAAATATTACATTTTTACATTTAATATAACAAGTTCAAAACCATATGTGTAACAATAACTATATACAATATGCAATATACAATGCCCATAATGCATGTAATGACTTTCAATATTTACATTTTGTCTAATATTTTTTTAAGTTTATAACCAAGATATTTTCTTATGTGTCATTCTATTAGTTCTTAAAGACAGACTTTATAATTCCCTATGACATATAATCTTAGCTAATGCAATAAAATCCATAAATAAAAGAATATTTTTAGATTTCCAATTTATTGTATTAACTTTTCTTGCTATCGCAAGTAAGGATCAAAGAAGATGTACTTGAGTATCTGGAATACATGCAGGTATCGGACATTAGATAATAACAGTGAATCTGAGATTTTGCACCTATCTGACCACAGAGCTTTTATAAAATCTTTAAACTCTAACCAGTATTGGTTTGCATTCTTACATTTAACAAACATATGTTGCCAGTCTGCACATGATGCCTCTTCACACCTCCAGCATTTATTAATACCATTATGTAAGATTATTGTAATTCTATGAGTGGTGATAAAACTTCTATGAATAAATTTCCATGAAAAAATTTCCAAAAAGGAGATGTTGTATGTTTAATTGATTGAAGTATTAACTTTTTATTATTTTCTGATAAGCTGGAATTATTGATTTTTTCAGAGTAACTCCTAAACAACCCTTCTGGTATTTGGAGATCTAATTTTAGAGTTTTATATATTTTTGATATCGAAAGGGTTTTATTACTATTTAAGATATTTATTTCACATAGGATTAGTAGGATTTTAGGCAAAGATGCTATGTTAGACATTTGATGTATTTTAAATTAATTTATAAAGTATTCTCTGAAAATTTGTATACTTAACCAATTATTACTATTTTTATTATATCTGGCCATAAGGGAGTTTGGTTCTTGAATATTATTATTTATCAGAAATTGGTGCCAATAAATTAGACTGTTGTTTTCCATATCTCTGATTTTGGGTACATTGAATGAATCAAGACATTTATTTGTATATACTATAGGAAACATTAAAAAAAAATAAAGTTTTCCATCAGATAGGTTTTATTTAATGATTTTTTTAAATTTACTTACTATCTATTTAAGAAATGGGGACAATCTTTCATTTTTATTTGTGTTATAAATATTATCTTTTAACACTAGAAAGATTTTAATGTTTTCTGAAAACATATTTATTTCTAATTTTGAATCTATATTTGTAAGGAGAGAAGTAATGTGAAGGTTTTTGCAATTTGATTTATACTTAGGATTTAACCATTGTGTTACTAATTTAAGAGTTATAGCTTCCGTGTATAGCTATAAATTTGGAAATTATATTCCTCCCTCATCCCAATTTTATAATGCCATGCATAAGCAATTCTAATTTTTTGTGGAAACCATAGGAATTTTAACAACATGGAGTTTAGCTGTTTTAATAATTTCATTGAGGGTGAAGCTATTAGTGTTTGAAAAAAGAACAAAATGGTAGAATGATCTTTATTAAGAAAAGTTTTTCTTCTAAAGAAAAAAACATTTTACTCCATCTATCTATATATTCTTTCACCATGACTACCAATTTTTTTATAGTTTATATTTATGGTTTCTTTCCAAGATGATTTTATTGATACCCCTAGGTATTCAAGCTTATCATTTAGCCAGTTAAATTCACTATGATTTTTTAATTTACTACCTATCCTTTTGTTCAATATTAAAGCTTCTGTTTTCTCTAGGTTAAATTTTAGGCTGAAAATCATTTCAAATGTGTGAAGTGATTGTTTAATATGATCAATAGAATAATTTGTATCTCCAATTGTTAATAAAATATCATCCACAAACAATTGTATTTTGGAATTATAATTAGAAATTAACATTAAAATCTCTTATTTTAGGATTTTCTTTTATGAAATTGGCCAAAGGTTCCACAGATAAAGCAAATAATAAAGGGGATAGTGGACATCATTATTTGGTTCCTCTAAAGATTTTAAGAGGACATGATAAGAAGGCCCCATTTTTGACATATGAAATTGAATTTACATATAGTCTACTTAAAAGATTTATAAAATCAGATGAAAAACCATAGATACCAAGTGTCTTAAATAAATAGGACCAGTTTATGGAGTCAAAAGCTTTATTTAGATCTTAACTAATGATTGATAGTTCTTTTCCATGTTTCAAAATTGGAGATATCATGGCATATTTCCAGGAGGGTATTGAAAATTCATCGTTCCTAAATTCTTCAAAAACATCTAATAAAGTCTGCAGTACTTCATCTGGTAATAATTTATATATTTCCCCAATTAAACCATTTAGATCTGGTGATTTATTATTTTTTCATGTTCAAAATTCTTTCCTTTAGTTCTTTTAAAGTTATTGCTTTGAAACATTCAGTATTTTGTTGTTTAGTTAATTTTGTTTTAATATTAACTTTTAAGAAATCATCTCTTATGTCATTGTAATCAATACTTACATTCTCTTGGTTTATAATATCATGGTGTTTTCTAAATATTAATAGAATATTTCCTAGGTCTGAAACATATTTGTGTTTGTTAGTTGTTTCATCTTTAATCTCTGTTATATGTTTAGAGATAGATAACATTTTTTGATTTTCCTGCTAATCTATGCATATTTTTTGGAATTTACTGAATAGGATTGCAATTTAAGTCTTTGTAGATTTATTGTAACTTTATGATTTAAGATTTCTATATATTCTAGATTAAGTTGTGTTAGTTCATTGATAGACTTTATGTCCTTAGCATTTATTTTGCTTTTTAAAATATCAATTCTTGACTGTAATCTGATTAGTTCGCTTCCCCATTCCTTTTTCTTGTTCAAATACCAATTTTTGATTCTGCCAAATAAATTGGATTTTTAAAGAGTACCATACTATTGCTTTGGAAGTTGTATTATTGTCATTAATATCCAAAAATAAATTTATTTCTTTTAGAAGCCACTCTTTAAATCCCTTTAATTTAATAATATAGGCAGGGATTATTTGCCAGAAAAACAAATTATTACGAATGATATTAATTTTAAAGAAGATGGCATTATGGTCAGACATCAGGCAGGAACTAATGAAAACATCTTTCATCTTAGAGTATAACCTATCTGTCAGAAATACTTTGTCAATAGTAGTTTGAGTACCAAATCTAAAGGAATAATGAGTATAATTTAGAGAATTGGTTCCTTTTAAATCATAAATATCTTTCAAATTCCAATTATTACTGAAATTAATAAGTTTTTTTGCAGGAGAAGAGATTCTAAAGTTATCATTTTTGGTAGTATCATTCTTAGATAGGATAAATTTGAAGTTTCCTGCATATATTATATCACCCTTAATTTTAGTTAATGTTAACTCAAGATATTTATTAACTGTTTCCCCACCAATACCTGGTATTCAATAGTTATTAACCAATGTAACTTGTTTTTTATTTATTTCTATGGTAACTATACACGACATGCCATTTTTGTCTGAATATGACTCTAATATTTTTGGAATCGGCAATAATTTTTTCCATAGTATCATTGTACCTCTTCTTTTAGTCCCATAGTGTGACACCGCAAAAATTGAATAACCATGAAAAGACATTTTACCTAAATCTCTGTCTATTATGTGGGATTCTTGTAAGAATGCAATATCAACCTTATTCATTTTTAAATATTTAACCAAACTTCCCCTTTTTTCTAGAGTTGTTAAGACCATTTATATTCAATGACATACATTTATAAGCAAACATTTCTTTTTTGACATACATAGATATCAAGGATTTTGTTATGGGCATGGAATAACATATAAAGTAAAATATTAAACAGAAAAAAACTATATATAACTCTTAATAACAAATGATTTATTATTAGATCAATAATCAAGATATCAAAACCACTTTCTGATAGCCACTTCATGGAGTTTGAGATACTCCTATTTCAAAACAGAGTACTGTTTGAATGAACCACCCCCTTACTAACAACAGTTAATATCCCTCTACCATGAGAAATGATTAGTAATATCAAGTAAATACAAAATGGATGTAATATATATTCCCTATTGGTAGTTCCTGCATTAAATTGTTAAGAATTTAAAGTTTTAATTATACATTTTCTTGTCAAAAAAGAGAGAAAAAAAACGTGTTAAAACTAGATTAAACTTTCTATATATGACACCAGCTATTAACTTAATAAGTAAAACGGTGTGATATATATCTATTTCATAACTTCTATAACCAACTACAAACATGTTATTTATACTATGTACCCAATCATGTAATAATCTTACAGTTATATATGAGAATCTATCATTATATTTTATAAGGAACTGTAGTAAAGATGATGAAGTATTACAATCTGACCCACGTTATGCATTAAATGGAAACTATTATGTGACATAAGTTTGCTATTACCACTTACTATTTGTAAATTTCAAAGGCATAAGAGAAAAAAGTTACAAATTATATCCATGTTACAACAACATGTGACTGCTGAGACTACAAATCCATATGTTGGCTTATTATGTAACATGGGGAAGTGCTCTTCACCTGACAGAATTTTACAGTTGCACCGTCATGTCTCATTAAACAGATAATTAATATTTACAGGGTGTCTTTCATTATTTAAGCTTTAAATAGTAAGTAATCAGCTGTAAAACAGAATAAAAGTTAATCATCATATAAAACAAGAAAATCCTAATTCACTAAATATAAATAATTCTTTGTCATCCAGTTCCTGTTATGCATCAACTACAGATTACTATAAGTGAAAGGAAAGATTTCATAAACATTTGTTTGTTAATATCAAATACAGTGAATTAAAAGGCAGGGAAAAATCAATACAATAAATATTTTCCTCAACTGTCATAAATCATTTCAAAAACTTTTAGACACAGATGATCTCAGTTAAATACCTAAAGAAACAATTATAAGATATATATGTTACTGTTTATGTTATAGATCACTATATTAACTAGAGTTAAGAAGACATTTAATATGTAGCTAAAACACAAAATATATTTCACTAGTTACCTCAGAATGTGTAAAGCAGTCTATCAATAAAACACATATATTTCAATAGTGTTCTGTTGAATAAGTGAATGGTTAGAGTTAGTCAACAATGGTGTACATTTCTTTATCAAAACATTTAAGGTCTGGCTGCTGTAACATTGAGGCATTCAATTAAGCAAAAGTACTTTATATTAAAAAAACTTGTATGTTATATAATATGAAAACATTTTAATGTTAGTGTACTTACTGTACTTCCTTGAGTCTTTAATAGTCTCTAATATCAGGCTCATAAAATGCTTGGTCTAGCATTCAAACATTCCATTGACTTCCTATTCTGATTGTCTAGGCTTACTTTGTTATTTTTGACTGCATATAGTAAGTAAAACTCTAATAATTTAACATATAAGAAGGCTAAACTTTATATAACTAGATAATTTATATAGAAAGAAACTAAAATCATCCTTATTTTCTTTTCTTTTCTCTTCCAGATGCTTTGCTTGTTGTAGAATTACTTAAATGAGTCTTACCAGCCACGTCTGAACGTTCTAATTCGTTCCTGCTGTTAGAGGTCAAAGTTCACTTCAGATAAACGGACTTGCGATGCTGCGATCAAATCTAGAGAGAAGTTTTGCGTATAACAAGCTGCTTCTTGCCTTGAGGAATCATTCTTACAGTAAATTAAAGCCAAACCAATGTTTTTTGTTAGAACTTTAAAACGGAAAAGAAAATGAGAGAAAAAACATATATACAGTGCTCGTGAGTATAGATACAAATAGATACATACTCAACAAGCTTTTTTTGCCCCTTTCCTTTCAAGACATTTTTCCCAAGGGGAAATTATTAAAACTAAACCACAAAGCAAATAAAAAGAATAAATATATCACTCAATAAACATCAAAGCAGACACCAAAAAATTGTTGTCAGCATTCATATTAGTTATAAAAAGTACCCACTGGTCACCACGAAGCATAAATTTCATAACAGTTCCCAACTGTTATATTAAACTGTAGTAGTATGTTACTATTTTTCAGAAGTTATATAATCATTGCTCTATTTTCCAGAGTGCTTTAATGTCATAAAACAGTGCTAAAAATACCAGAGATCCATGATTGCAGGAATAATAACACTAATGAAATAATAGTTACTTATTCTTTAACTTCTTTTTTTCTGAAATGTCCATGAATTAATTTCAGCAATTCTCTTCAATGAGGGGTTTGTCCATTCCATATCTTCTATTTTCTCTATTAATGTGCTTGTTTTCATGTAAGAGGTAGCAGAGTCCAGATCCTCAAAAATTGTACATCCCTCTGTGAGAAATATTTTAAGTCTGGCAGGAAACAACAGATGAACTTTTATTTGTTTCTTTTTTAGTTCCTTGATGATAGGAAGAAAGAGCTTTCTTTTGGCCATCACTGCAGAGGAATAATCATTGTCAAAGTGCACAAAATGGTCATTTACTTTTATGGGAGACTTAGCCCATGCTGTTTTCAACACTAGCTCTTTGTCTTGTGATGATATAAATTTCACTATAACAGTTCTTGAAGAATTTTTGTTAGAGGTAAAAGCAATGGATCTGTGTGCCCTTTCTATTCCAAAGGAGAGGGCTTCAGGAAGGTTTAGAACAGTTGGCAACCAAGTAGTTAGAAAACTCACCATGTTGCTTCCTTCAATGTTATTTGGGAAACCAAAAATCTGAAGATTATTCCTTCTTGAAATATTTTCTAGGTCTTCTATTTTGTTTTGAAGAGCAGTGTTCTGTTTTAACAGGAATTCTATGCTATTTTCTCCTTCTTGAAGTCTTCCATCCACATCACTGAGAGACTGCTCTATGTCCAAAATGTAAGACTTTTGAAGTTGTAACTCCTTATGTATTAGGTCCATCTGGTTAGAACATTTTTGTTCAAAACTATCTATTTTTGTGTCCATTTTGTCTAATTTCAATGACATCTCGTGTAAAGTCATTGTCACGGCTAAGAGTTCTTTATTGATAGAAGAGTCTGAAGAATTATTCTTGGAATGGCTCATCATTCTGGTAGAGATGCTGCAATATGATTTTTGAAATTTTTGACAGGAAAACATAAAGGAAAATTTATATTTCTTTAGATAATTTTTCTTTATGTTAATAGAAATCAAAATAGTAAGCAAAAACACCTAGTTGGGTTACTTTTGAGAATTAAATCCTGTCAGAAATGTATAGCATTGGCAGAACTGAGAGAAACTGCTGGTAGTCAGTGTACATCTTGGCCACTCCCCCCACTGTACACATTTTCTCATTCCTACAAGCTACAAAGATACTGATGCAGATTCTGTTCACTGAACTATGAGTGAAATGAATGCAGTGAAGAGTACTGGAGAAAATATGCATCCATTCAATTGTCTTCTACTTCCTTCCATTATTCTTCAAAATTTACCCATTCTCACAACTTTCTGTATCCTAATATCCAATCAAACTGCTGTTCAGTACTTTAGTCTCATTTCTACCTCTATGCCTCCATGATTGTATTAGTGGCCACCTGTGTGGATATGAGTCAGAGGTGGAGTCCATGCAAATAATGGCTACTTCAGCTAGACAGTCAGGCTTTGTTGAATTCTATCATAAAACTAGATCATGTTTCTCTGATAATGACATCTTGTGATCCCGTGTTAGCTCTTCTTATTTAGAGTACAACCCTCTAGGAAAACAACTGGCCTTTCCCTGAAGATTTCCTTCATGACATTTCCTGACACCATTGTTTGTTTAAGTGGCCTGTTGAGGGACAGATTTTTTCCTGTTTCCCACTCTATATGGGTACTTCCTTGGTCTGTTTCAGTCCTCAGACATTTCTCTGCTAGCCAGAATTCTGTTAAAATTTGTGTCAAGAAAATAAGAGGCTCAATGGTCAAATTCCAGAAGACTATGGCAGACAGATCATATGGTCTTTGTGCTTTACCTCCATTTGTACAGCCTTTCCATCTACTCCATCTCTGTTGTAGTATCTCTCAATGTGCCATCATAGTTCAGTCTAGCTCTTTCCATTTTGTCCATGGACTAAGATCATATAATTTCTCCCCGGGTCTTTGCTGAAAATGAGCCAAAAGCTCAGCCAGACTAACCCAGTTAACAAATGTAAAATAAATAAATAAAAAAATAATTCATCCTTTGTCTCATATCTTCTGGAGTGTCTTTCCCACACTTACTCAACTATGGTGGTTTCTTTCCTCTCTTCCTCTTTTCTGTAATTTACCTAAAAAGCCTATTCTCCCATTCATGGTCCTTTCTGACAACGTATTTTGACCTGCAGTTCTGATGCCTTATCTTCACTGCCACCCATCACCTTATCTCCTTGCAGTATCCCTCCTTTACCTCTGTAACGTATCTCTTCTATATTTTATAATCCAAACTTTTGTCCTCATACCTGCAGCATATTCATATGTAGACCCATTGGATTCCCGCCGATCTATTTTTGCTGCTTCCAACCTGACCTATTGTCAGCTTATGTTCACCCGCTTGATTTGACTTCTGTCCTTTAACTATCTTTGACTGCCCTTCCATCTTCTCTCCATTGACCATAACTAACCACCAGAATATTCAACATCAATTTTATGGAATATTTAAAATTTTCATGATGCATTTCAAACGTATTCAGATTATTTCCCTTACAGGTAGATCTGCAAAAACTCAAATCTTGAATGAAATTATATTACATTGAAAAAAATGCCTGCATCACATGAATTATGTCTTCATGCGCAACAGTCATCAAAAAATAAATAAATAAATGAATAACTTAGAACAGCACCTCATCGTCTGCAGAAGTCACCTCAACATTAGTTTGCATTTATGCAGATTGTAGTGGCAGGACTTATACAGCTGAAACCACTTACCTCTTAATCATTACCAATAGACTCAAGCTCCCCTTCTCTAACCTCCTCTCACCATCAACTCCATGAAGATGCATTTGCCAACATATATAGTGTTGGTCAATCAACAAGTATATGTAGTATTAATAAAAGGATAATTTGCTTACCTCACTGTTAATTAGTGCTCCATTACAGTTAGTTGGCTTGTAAGAGGAATGAGGCACTGTGATTCATAAGACAGTATATATCTTGCCATTTTGGGCTTATTCAGTGATGTAGAGGGATGAAATCTAAATTATGGGCCAGCTGACTTGGAGTTGATTAACAGCTTGGGTAATTGATGGGACAGCAGGGTAAGGATGGGAACTACCATCCTTGGGGAAGATGACGTCAAGGGTACTCCCAGCATGACCAAAGGTGAAGGCAATAGACATAAGAAGAAGGGGACATAGTCCTAAGAGGGATGAGGAAATGGACATTGACTTAGCTGCTGTGAAGGTTGGGTAATATGTCAGCACATTGCCTTTGCATATCTGTCCTTTGGACAAACCAAATAATCTACAGAGGAGGGGGGTGAGGTACTGCATAAAGAAACAAACAAAAGCAGTCTTTAGATGGTATGACAGTCAGATGCCCCAAGACATGCTTAAGCTCTGTACTGGACCCAGCCCTTCCTGAGATAGTCCATTGGTATGAACAATGCTGGAAAACCTGGTGATGGATACAGGGCATCTGGCAGGTTGCCATAAAATGAAGGAAGAGGAAGCAGATATATATGTGTGTGTGTATATATATATATATATATATATATATATATATATATATATATATATATATATATATGTGTGTGTGTGTGTGTGTGTGTGTGTGTGCGTGTGTAAGGGTCTGTGCTAAATCAGAAAATGCTTAAGAAAAGAGTGCTGATTTATTGACCCTCTTTAAGCAAAAGCTTAAAATCCAGAACAGTCAGAACTGCGATTTTTTTCCCAGGGAAAAAAAAATCGCTGTTCCACAAAAAAAGGGGGGGCACAGCCCCCTACAACCCCCTTACTTAAATATACCAAATCTGAGATTGCACCACAGTGGAGGAAATGGCAAAGTCCTGAAAATGGAAAAAAATCGCTGTTCTGAGTGGGATTTTCAGCTTTCGCTTATAGAGGGTCGATAAATCAGCATTCATTTTTTTAAGTGTTCACTGATTTAAAGTAGACCCTATATATATATATATATATATATATATATATATATATATATATATATATATATTTTATTTTTAGTTTACATTTGTTAACCGGGAGAGTCTGACTGGATTTTGGTCTATTTTCAGCGGAGGCCCAGGTAGAAAAGCTCCACAGATATGTACATACAGACAGAGTAACTTTGACAATCATATGCTTTTGTACAAGAACAGTTACATACTTTGACAATTATATACTTAGTGCAAGAACACCTACAAAAATATTCCAGGTATGCCAGAATATATAACAGATTTAAGAATTATTGACTTTTATGCACAAACACAGTAATTTTAGCAGCACATAGCTACATAAGGTCTCCTACAGTTCAGTAGTACAATCATTAATCTATGATAGTTTTAACATGAAGCCAGGTTTTGGGAAATACATAGTAAATAGAGAAGGGGTTAGTCAGGGTTTGTACAGGGGCATAGCCAGTGTATTTTTAAGTGTTCTTTAAGAGATGTTTTGAATTGAGTTATAGAGGGGACTGCAGTGAGTTCAGCAGGAAGTAAGTTCCAGATTTTGGCAACAGAGTTGGTAAATAAAGAGTCACCAGCTAAATAGTTGGATTGAACAGTTTATGCTAGCCTTCTATTGGACGAGCGGAGAATTTTTAGGTTACTCTATGGGAGGATGATATTTTTAAGTATTGGTGTGATTTCTGGTTGATCGAGAACTTTGTGTGCTACAATTAGTTGATTATGACTGTATCTGGTGAATTAGTACCTGCCATATTCTTGATAAGATGGCATTGCTTGGTTGCAGACAATCAGCAGCCATGGATTAGGAGCCTCAGAGCTATGTTTTAGTGATCAGCTGTTCCAATGATTACAGATGACAAGTGCTCAATATATGCAGCAGTAAAATATGCAAAACACTGTCATAATTTGTACATTGCCGGAAACATTTGACTCTTTAACTCATTCCCTCCAAAGCATAGCTCTCAATCAATCGGAAACAAATCTCAATAGAATCAGGGACAACTCAAATAACCAGGGACAATCAGGGACATTTTCTAAATATTTGTACTATTAACCTGAAATGTTTGCAGAATAAGAGAATGTGGATTAATATGGGTTTTCTGGCATGAGGCGTCTCTACCTCTGAATTACTTTATTAAGGGCAATTCACCACCTTTTCTTCAGCACTCACCAGTTTTCAGGGGGATTAAGAGGGACAGACCTAAACTCGGAGTCTATATCAGGGATGTCCCTGAAGATCAGGGACAGTTGAGAGGTCTGCTCCAAAGGAGATTTGGATGTTTGCACTGTAACTTCCAATGTGTACTGCTTAAGCCTTTTGAGAGAATCAGATTAGGTTCCCACATTTCAATCAAATGTTCATGTCTTTGGAACCATAGGGGTTACTAAAGAGGTATAAATGGCAAACTCTTCAGCACAAACTATTTTATAGTGGCAGTATTCTGTTGGTTCTGGGTCTTAAACTGGATTTTATAAGTCACATTAAACACAATAACTATTAAGTTTGTAATATTTTGTGAACAACTTATAGTATCTCAGCAACCACTCAAGTCTGACACATATAGTCAGTTGCATTTTGTTCATCCCGTGAAGATAGGTGAAGGCTGTCTGCCTAGCCAGGTAGAATTTTGTTGATAATTCTGTCATTTGTAAATATTAATGTAAGCCACAGGCTTGTTCCCTTAAATGTGAAAAGACTGTATTGGATATTGAACTGCAAAAATGCAACAACATTGAACTCTACTGCAAGAAAGCTAAGTCAAGCATTTTATATGTTCATAGGTTCATAGATTAGTACTTGGCTAACTGCCCTTGTGAGACATTTTAAGCCTAGCCAGTTTTCCTTTGTGAGACTCCAACCTTGCACCTTGTGTTTGTAAGGCAAATACCTTAACCATGAGGCCACCCTCCCAACCCCTTTGGGCACAGACTGTCTTTGATGTCAAAATTCGGAGCCAATATGTCTAGAAAGAGACATCCTGCCTATTGTTTTAAGACCAGAGCTAATGGCTAGAATTTGCATGTATAAATGTCCATTATTGCTCTAGTTTCTGACCAGGAGTAAAGAATGTAAATGTAGTTTCTGTTAGCCTGGGAATACCAGTGAAGTGTGAATAATGCTGTCATGTGAAGCAGCTCTATATTATCAATTTAAAGAGAGAGAATCAGAGAGCTCTGAGCATTTTGTCTTGAGAACATCCATCACCAGCACTGTCTTGCTCTTTATCTAAGTTTATTCTAGAACTGTGTTTTGTCTTAGATATAGCTAGGAAATAGGAAGATTAGACTAGTCTTTTTTTCTGTGATATCAGAACTTTTGCTACTGTATTATTTTAAGTATTTCTGTGTGATCTCTAAACTCTTGACTAGCACTGTGTGGTAAGAAGTATTGTCTTGTGTTTTTAGTATTTATTATTAAATAGTTTTAAACCTTTCAACTGTGGCTGTTTTATGTAGAGTTAATTCAATCTTTAGAGTACATTGCCTGTATATAGTGATACTGTAACAAGTCACTCTAATAAGCCTTGACTGTTCAGTCACACTTACCAATTAGATAATAATATTGCACAGTAATAATTGGACACCCTTTCAGAAGGGCCTTTAAGTAGCTGATATTAGTGGGTGGTGGCAGCTGGTACTACCGTATAGTCTGGGTAAATGGGGCACAGCTGGAAAACCTGTGCTGGCCTTCCCAAGGAGTGCCTGTGTGGTTGTACAAAACTCTTATCTTAAAGTGTTTGTGTGTGTGTGTGTGTGTGTGTGTGTGTGTGTGTGTGTGTGTGTGTGTGTGTGTGTGTGTGTGTGTGTGTGTGTGCGAGCTACATGGGTACAGACACAAAGCATGGGTTGGACAGAGAGGGTGCTGGAGCTTTTAGCTTGCCCACTAGGCTGATATCTGGACCCTATAGCTGTGCCAGTGGGGAGTTTGATTGTGGACCTGGAGAGAGAGAGAGAGGGGCTGTGATCTCTGTATGCTCTTAAGGGAAATTGTACTTTACTGTGTGTGTATTTATTATTCTTTCCCTATATGGATGCCCCTCAGTGGTGTTAGTGGTGAGGATTGAGGCTCCTTGACTGCTGGGCCAGGGCACGAGCGTCACACATCTAAATGACAGCTTTCATATAAAGCTAAGTTTTGTCTGTGCTAATTGGTTTTCATGATATTTAGAAAAAAAATGACATTTATGAGAATATAAATACTGCAAAAACAAATATCTCTTTACCTGCACTAGACAGGGTTCAAATGTCAATGCAATTGTGCTTACCATTGTGCAAGTTTTAAGATGAAATCTTCTAACACTTTGTACATGGCATGGCTTTGGAATTATTAATGCAAATACAAACAACCAATATTTGATGCCTAGAGGTGTCCGTAGGACTTAACTGCAGAAACACCTGGATATGTCACTCTGCTGTAATGTGTTAATGCCAGTATGGCTTGTGAAGTATCAAGGAAAAAAAAATCAAACCTTCCCTCCCAGGCTACCTTTCGCTCATCCTGCTCTCACCATCAACCCCATCAGTATTCCACTGTCAAAACACATGTTTAACACTTCAACATGTGAGCAGCAGTGTGTGTTTTTTCTTCACTCTACAGTGAGCATCCCATTTTAGGAATGATCATTGCAATATCTGGAGCCAAGTCAACAGTTCCCACCTTTGACCCTTTACATTCTAGATGATACTGAGGTCTGAAGATGCAACCCATGTTTTGTGCCAGTGATTAGAGTCCTGCAATTACACTAACAGCTTTTTAATGATCAGTCTTCCCTGCTTGCCTTATCCACTCTTTCCTTTTCAGTCAGTGGTGTCTGATAAATTACACCTCCACAATGGTCATTGTCCACTTCTCTATTTTCATTTAGCCTGCCAACAAACAGACCCATAAATACATTGTCAGCAAACAATGCCTTTTCCCCAGTACAGTCAGACACTGTCTTTGTTCAGAGATACCCTCCCCAGACATGTTATGAGTGGTTTAGGAATTACTCTCATTCATCCCCCCAACATATATACACACACACGCACACACACACACACACACACACACACACACACACACACACACACACACACACACACACACACACACACACACACACACACAATATTAATAATATTTTTATGTCCTGTAAGACCTAACAACTTTCTCAGAAAAAATGAACATATGAGTACACTTATGCCTAATCATTTGTCTTCTACCCCACCTAGATCCTGTACTCTTTGGACCATTATTCAAACCCAAATCACCTGTGATCTGGTCAGGACTCCAACCCTCTGTACTATGGTGTGGGTGTCTTAAAATACTTATTGAAAACATCATTGATATGATGTTGGTATAAGTGAAGCAATCACAGCACAGCAGCATAGAAGCTTAGTTTGTGAGTTGAGGGGTGCATGTGTGTGTGTGTGTGTTGTATGTGTTTGCCAATAAAATCAACATACCATCTGTCTATGACAGTGTATGCATACTATTCTTTATGTCCCACAGGTTATCTTACATGTTCCCCACTTCATCTGAAATAGGCTTATGGCTGCACCCTTCTTTGGGAAAGACATGGACATATAATTCCAACTGACTCGGGGGGGGGGGGGGTGTCAGTGATAAAATTAATCAAATAAATGTTTTTGTATAAAGTTGGACTGAATGATACTATTATTTACATGAAAAAGGGCAGCTTAGGTTAATGGCAACAATGAAGCAGAAATGTTTAATCTGCACTCAGAAGTCTTCCATATACTTTCATAAGTTTATTTAAAATTCAGAGAAACAGTACAGGAGCAAGTCTGAAGTGGACGAAATGTCTACTGGCCCTGAAATGAGGAAGTTCAGTCTCATGAGAGGTGCAACCTTATCAGTGTTCAGATAAGAATTAAGCCTGAGGTATAATACAAGCAGAGACATTTCAAAGAACTCTCCCCTTTGGGTCAGTTTTTAATTGCCAGCAGGAGTGAATATGAGCAGCTTGTAGAGCTGGCAGTGGTGCTGATAGTTGGTTTGTTCATCATTTGTTTTGTTTGTGTGTGTGTGTGTGTGTGTGTGTGTGTGTGTGTGTGTGTGTGTGTGTGTGTGTGTGTGTGTGTGTGTGTGTGTGTGAGAGTGTGTGTGTGTGTGTGTGTGTGTGTGTGTGTGTGTGTGTGTGTGTGTGTGTGTGTGTGTGTGTGTGTGTGTGTGTGTGTGAAATGCTTTGTATGGTAACGTGAAATAGGGTAAAACAATGAGCACAGGCCAATAACCGTGAATGAAACATTCTTGAGTCAGTATTTTGAGATTTTTTTAATGTAGATTTAACTTTTAGCTGATTGATGTAACAAAACCAAGATCAAATATGAACCATCTTTAATTGTATCCAGAACGGCCTCTACTTGTCAATTGTTCAGGTGTAGGTGCATAATAAAACAAGTGGAAAATATATCTGACAATATGTTTGTATTAATCTGAGATGAATATCAACATTTCTACTGGGTGCAAGTGTTTGTTTTTTTTGTCTAGGGAGAATTTAACAGGATTTTCTGTAGTTGAGAAATATCAAATCAAAATTAAGAAATCGATCAGGTTTACTTGTTTTCTGCTGTATGTACTATAAATGTGTATATCTTTTAGAAAGAACATGACAGTCTCTGTCAGGTGTAGTTTTAAAAGACGGATGCTACTTGTATGGAACAATTATACTTAATCAATAAATACTTGTATCTCACAGTTAAGCTCCTGGCTGTTTTGAGCAACAGTATATCTGGTGGATGAGAAAATGAACCAGATAACATTAATAAAAACAGAGGCTGCATTTATTCTCATTCTAATAAGTAACATGCATGACATTCATAAGACGGAACTATGAAATGTTATTAGCTGGTATCTGCACTAATGCACTTGTTTTATAGAAATAACAGACAGGGTGAACCATTACTACCAGACATGACAATGTGGTCATGGTCGATTGCTTTCAGACTGCTGATGGTATATTAAACAGGCAGAATTTCGCTTTCTGTTCTTTCTCTGAAAAGTCTCTTTGTTCATTTGGAAGAAATTACAGAGGTGAAAGCTGACATGGATCAGAATGTAGTCGGCAACTGTCACTAAAGTGTAGAAATGATAAAAATGACAGTGTTACTGATTTTATTTTTAAACAATGCGTTTATTTTGAAAATATAAGAGTTATGTGAGAATTAAGTAGTATTTTTTTAGAAAACAAATGAGCTATGGTACTAGAGACATTTCTGCAAGTCTAGAAAACAGGGTAGCTGTGAGCTAGAATTTGTAATCGACAACCACTTTTTTGGATTAGAAGATGGTAAAGCAAGAATGATATATTCACTGTTTTTGTGCCAGCTTTACTTTACTGTCCGTGCAATAAAAAAGATTCATATTCTTATTCAAATGTGCTAGAAACTTTGGATCTCTTAAGAAATTGCAAATATTGTTCAGCAAATGTGTGAAATAACATTCAAAAGATCATGAACAAAGAATACTGTTTTATTGTTAGGGAAAGCCCATAATGAATGTCACAGCCCCACTTTTGCTATGGAAAAGAATAAGGCCTCTAAACACTGTGCAAATAAAACATATATTTGGCAGTTTTTGATTGCTGTGTTTCTGAGTACATACTGTTACTTCCACATCTTTATGGACAGATTCAGGCCAACAAGCTGATGTCCATAACTATTAAGGTGTCTGCAAAACATTCCAACTAACAAAAAGCCAGGGAACCTTTTTGGCTAGGCTTATATAGGCTCCAGGGCCGGTAGGCTAGTACCTACCTATGAACCTACGAATAAACAAAACCAAAAAGTTAAAAGGTCACACGGCTGAGTTAAAAGACCCTGTGTCTCCAGAGTATAGCCAAACAGTTCACTTATGCTGTGCTAATGAAGTCATAAGAAGGCCAAAACATACATGCCCAAAGCTAGTGGCATTTGGCTTTGTTGGCCTGAATCTATCTATACTCTATCCAGTCTTAAAAGGAAAAAGGAAAAAGTCATGGACATTCAGAAGCCATACAGATGAAACACTTGCTGCCCATAAGGGGCCATTTGCATATAACCCGTGGGCCTCTATTCCAGGAGGTTTAAGGTATCAAGCAGTGAAAACCCTAGCTTGGTTAGGTTTTTCTTGTAGTTTTTACTAAATAATACCAGAATAAAAAATGCCCAATTCCTTCCAATCTATACTTCTCTTTTAAAATTAGTGGCTGTCCACTTAGATAGCTAAAGCTTAAGTTCCTCCTTCTTTCATATTTATCTGCTTAGTACACACTGCAGCTATTAGGATAGTAAACCATTTTTTCCATCTTACCTTTAAAATCTGCAACATCTACTTCAAGACCACCAATTATTAGACAGCCTAGTTTCTGCCTATCAGTAGTCATAATGGGATTAGTGCTTCTGTTTTGCTCCTAGTTAAAAAAGGAACATAGGAGCATTATTTCCTGGAGACTGTTGATCACGGGAAAGCCTAATAACTGCTTCATAGGTGTCAGATTGGAATTTTTGGTTATATTTTGCTCCTAGTGAGAGAAGGAGCAGAGTATATTGATTCATGACTGTATCTGATAGGGCATTGAGTGTCTGTGTTTGTTCTTCCTGACTGGTCTGGTTGCTATGCACTTACAAGGAATAGGCTACAACAAGCCTACATCTGGGACAAGACTGGATCACCAAAGAGCTTCTTATCTTGGGATTGGTGATACTGTTTTGTTTTAGGTGAGAGAAGAAGCAAAGGAGCACTGCATCCCAGCAGTGTGAAGGTATGGTGAGACCAGCACTAGTAAAAGCCAGGCAGTAGCCATTCAGGCAAATCCCCTCTTTTCTTCATTTTTGATAAGCTAATTCTTTCTTTTTGGTAAATACTGCTTGATTTCCTGTGTAACCTAACTTCAGAATATCTGCCTAAATACTTCATCCACAAATCATCAGGGTCTACTTATTAGTTTCCCCTCAAGTCTTTGGCAGTGCCCTGTATAGACTTAGAGACCTTGAGTTGACATTTTCCTGAAAAAAATACCATTGAAAGTTCACAGTACCTAGATGCACACAATGTGACCAGCTCGCAGTGACAAGCACTGTCTCCAGATCTGTAAAGTGGATACTCCTAACATAATTTTATATTCTCATTCCAACTGTCTAATCAATAAAACAGGGTTTGTTGCCATGGATATAGATTTTTAACACTATCTCCGTTACCAGCTTGGTGAATATGGGTATTCTGGGCCAATGGAGAAATTACCTCATGTTTACTAACAATCAGTTAATTCTCAAACAAACTGATATGGTGTGAGAGAAATGTATTTACACAATGTCATCGGTGTCAAAGCCCTCACATAAACGCACTCCTAATGTCAAAAAGATTGTTAGTAGTACACACACTGCATCCATCACACACAGTTCAAAGCAGGCACATAGACCATGTATACTGAGGCACTTAAGTGCAACCTTCCTAAACCCCAAAGACCTCGTAGACAAAGTACACATAACAAATACTCTCAGCAGCACCAAATGCACTTTTTCAAAACAGCATCCACAGCAACACATATAACTAAATCTCATGGAAACTCTACTTCTAAGTCCATAAGGCAAGTTAACACACAATCCAACATTCTGGTCATTGGAGACTGCAATGTGAGACACATCAATGTCCCTCTCACCAGACTGAGTAAGGAGAAGGTCAACATCAATTGCTGATCACAGACCAGGATCTGCCTATTACACATGCACTCAGGCCACTAGACCACAAGTATCAGTATGACTCATAGTCCATGTGGGTGTAAATGACACGATACATACTTCCCTAGACTATATGAAAAGAGACATGGAGCTCTTGGAATATGTGTTCCATACTGGTATGAGCAGCATTTTAACTTCTCCAAGAATGATGTCACAATAAGAACAAAAGGTGACTAAATGTAATCATTGCTTTATTTTCTGGTGTCATTCTAAGGGGGTGTAGTATTTGTTGACATGAAAGAGGATGGTCAACAGACCATGCTGCTTTGCCAGAGATGGGCTGCACCACTCCCATCTAGAGTTTTGAATATTAGCTAAAACATTGTCCTCATCCATTGTGCCTTTTTAGGCAATGCCAAACTGAAAGTACTTCCAACATAGCATATGAAAGCAAGAAAATCTAAAGGTTTTACTGCTCAATGTTAGGAGTCAAACAAACAAAAAAACTCTACTCCCTAGAAGATCTCTTCACCCTAGAGAATGCTGATGTCTCAGCAGTCACTGAGACATGGTTTAAATTTATTGAGAGCACACTAGCAGTGGAAGGTTATAATGCCTTCCACACATTTAGACCAGTTACTACACAGACAGGAACTAAAAGTGGAGGTGTCTCAATTTGCATCAAAAATAAATATACCTCAAGGCTGGTCAAAGAAGACAAATCATTTGAGATTCTCCATGTTCAAATCACCATAGGCAAAATCCCAAACTGCTTCCATGCAAGCTATAGGTCCCCCTCTATGACTCTATGACCCAGGAAACCCATACCATGTATTTAAACTTATTGGAAACACTCACCATCCAACCCAGTATTATATTCATGGGCAACATTAACTACCCCGATATTAACTGGGAATCACATACAAAACCAAACATACATGGACAGAGAATCCTGGCTTTTGTAAACACATACTCCCTATACCAGATTGTCAACAAACCAACCAGGAGTGCACCTATACTGGAACTGGTCCACACTAATATGGGAGAGTGCTGTGCACCCGCTAGTGTAATGTCTACTCTGGTAAGGTCAGACCACAAAATGGTCTCCTTTGATGCAAAAATGAAACATAGAACCCCAGCTAGCCTTGGTATATTCAGGAATACTCTAAGGCTAACTTCTTACTATTAAGTGAAAACCTCGGAAAATTTCAATCCCTCATAAACCCTGAGAAAACTGCTGCCTACAATGAACTGTTCAAAGATACTCTATACAAGCAGGCTAATAGCTGCATAGTTGCAACTGTACCCACCAGGAAGAAATATAGAACAAACTTAAAAAACAAGCCAACCTGGTGGAATTACAATATCAATAGGCTGCATAAAAGAAGGAAGAAAGTCAAGGCAAAAATTACAGGTTGCAGCACCCAGTAGGCTAAAAGAACACTCATTAAACTAAACAAACAACTCAGAGGACATATAAAGTCTACCAAAGCCAAATCTCAGGTAAATTGGGCCTTTTAGGCCAAGGGCAACCACAAGGCATTATTTAGCTATGTCCACAGCTGCAAAGGTAATACATAAGTGTGTGCAGAGCTCATTGTTAATGGAGCCACATATACTGAACCAGAAGATACAGCAAATATCCTGGCAAATAAATTCAGCTCCAACTTTACCCCTCTCTCTCCCTCCCTTAACCTTCCTTCAGGAAATACCATTGAATATAACATCCCCTGCTATCACTAGGGGAAAAGGTCCTTAATGCTCTATCTAAGACCAAGAAAACTGCATCAATGGGCACAGACAATATTTCAGGGTGTCTTCTAAATAGCATGAAACATAATTTATCGGGCCCTCTGGAATTGCAATTTAACTGTAGCTCCCAAACAGGCTTCATGAATGGTGAACACCAACAGTCATCCCTTTGCCCAAAGGTAGTCTATGTACAGATCCTGAAAAGTACAGACCCACAAGTCTCACTGGTCTCATATGCAAAGCCATGGAAAAAATTATCATGGAAATTATCAATAATTACATAGGAAACCTCCAGACAGTGGATGCAATACAGTTTGGTATCATCAAGGGAAGGTCATGCCTACTCAACTTGATGGAATTCTTTGAGACAGTCACCAAAGCAATGGATAAGAGTAAAGTGGTGTACACTGCCTATATTGACCTTGCCAAGGCATTTGACATAATACCTAGTCGGGCATTATTGACAAACTCAGGAGGTTTGATACAAACCTTTGTGTCACCCAATGGATAACTAGCTGGCTCACAGACAAGACCCAGGAAGTTAGAAATGGGGAGTCCACCTCTACAAAGAAGCCAGTCACAAGTGGAGTCCCTCATGGATCAGTCCTGGGACCTCTCCTTTTTGACATTTACTTCTCTAAAGTCAAAGCCAATGTCAATGGCTACTGGCTGACTAAATTTGCAGAAGATTGCAAATTAAGACCTGCCATTGAATCCCCCACTGTCACAAATGTTTTCAAGGAAGGGCTGACACAGACAAATAACTGGTGTCAGAGCCATGGAGTTAAACTAAATGCCAAGAAATGCGTAATAGTATCCTTTGGGAAGTCATCCACTCCTGTTAACTTTCATATAGACAACACTCCACTTAGAGTTGACCCAGTAGTCAAGGACTTAGAAACTCATATACAAAGTAATCTAGCCTTTGACCATCATGTGTCTAGAGCAGTGAGGAAATCATTCTATGCTGTGTACCATATAAACAAAGGTATGGCATCTAAGTCCAAGGAAGTCATTGTTCCACTGTATTTGGCATTCATCAGATAATCATTGCGTACAATGCCCCCTTTGGTATGTGCCTAACCAGGCATATCCAATGGCTGGAAAATCCACAAAGGTTCTTCACTAAAAGAATACAGGGCATACAAAAAAATGTCCTATGCAGCCCGCCTCAAGGCCCTATCCCTGCATTCTGTCTCCTACAGGCTTTTGAGGGGACATCTATGCCCGACATAAAGGGCTTTGTCAGACCCCACTCTGATGGACCTCCTGCATATCTGAGTAGGGTATTATGTCAAATGCCTTGGCTAGGTCAATGTAGGCAGTGTTAACCACTTTACCCTTATGCCACTAAGCGAACCTGGGATACAAAACAAACACACCAGAATTACCCATTCTAAAGACATAAACCATGCCTGTGATATAAATAGTACCTGCTGGAGAGACACGTATGTATCCCAGAGACTACTCCATCTCTGGAACAGGGTCCCCATCCATGTGAAGCAGAGTTCCTCCATAACCCAATTTAAGTGCAACATAGACAACTGGATGGGGAACAGGAAATTCATTTGTGGTTTTACACCTATGTCTCTAATGGAGACAGGTAACATGGAAATGGTTCATCACTCAGGACACTAATCTATAATTTTTATTTGTTATACATAGTTTTGATTTTAGGGATGTACAGAACTTTAGGTTTTTAATTTTTTTAAGCTTTTAGATTATTTAAGGGTAGGCATGTGTTTAAGGGGTAGGGTTATTGTTTAACTGGTGCATGAAGTGAATTGGTGGAATTTATGGAAACTATTGTGTCATGGACTTGGTGGGTGTGTATATATACTGCTCATTATGAATGGTTATATGTTCTGATGAAGTCCTTATTTCAGAGACGAAAGCCCTCAACTTTTGATATATATTTATGTGATTTTACTACTTGTCATTAAAGGTGTGCATGTGAATTCAGGTCCTCACTATTTACTATGTCCTGGTTTGTTTTGGTGATTTGTGGAATTATTATATACAGATAGCACTGCATCAATGTGATCTATCAGGTAAATATAAATTTATTATCTTTTTAAGCATTTTTGGGTGGAGGTGTGTTTTTTGGCTCCCCACAGCTGACTTTAGACTATTCCCAGGTCTTTTCATTGTCCACTGTGTCCAGCTTAGACACTCCCTGGGGCTAATTCCAACCTATGTAGGATGAAGATAGAGGAATATGGGACAGTGCTACACAGCTGCCTGAGAGTGATTTTCAGTATTAATTCCCCATCCTTAAATGCACATGTCCCATACACAGGGGCTGGCATACTTTGAGTTCTGTGAAATACCAGCCACATCTTCATATGTGCCTCAGCCATGAACCATGCCCCCATACAGTACAGTGCAGAATACTCTCATGAGTCCTCAGCCTGTGCCAGGGAACTGCAGCGTTTCATCCAAGAATATGTCCCACCCCAGCAGCATGTCTATCCTCCCTGCATGCACCAAACACCTGAGCCACTAATTGAAGCTAGGCTTTATCCCTCTATGCTACCAGTGAAGACTACCTTTTTGTTAGCATTTGCAGGCCATATATTTTTTGGATTACTACTGTGCTGGATATAAGTTGTTCATTCCTGCGTTTTGGTCCTAGTATTAAATACAGACATACTTTTCACACATATATAGTTAATAACTATATTGTTGCCATTACCATAGAATAAAAATTAACGTCCTTTATGCTAAACTAAATTCACCTGCAGTGCTTGGTATGCGAGTTTAAAACTTAGTATCATTAAATACAACCAAGACAGATAACTCATTCTATCAACCCATATAGGTACGTTAGCCACAAAACTGCAGCACAACACAGGAAAGCAACTAGTTGTATCATTCTTATTAAAAGTGTATGCATTTATATTGCTTTTAGTAATGAGCTACTGAATGCTACTGCCTATGCCAGAAATATATTTTTGGAAAACATACTGCTTCATGGAAGCCATTTGGTCAACAGTCAGAATGTCACCACTGGAAGATAACTGGTGGTTTTAGTGGGGGTTAGACACTGAGAAGAGTGAAAAGGTAGGTGTTGCATTTTTCACTCTTTTGCCCTCTTCTCCAGTCTGGCAGATGTGTGTGTGTGTATGTGTGTGTGTGTGTGTGTGTGTGTGTGTATATATATATATATATATATATATATATATATATATATATATATATATATATATATATATATATATATTTTATACACATATATATATATATATATATATATTTATATATATATGTGTGTGTGTGTGTGTGTGCGCGTGTATAATATATATATAAAATGTGTATGTGTAATTTGGTATGGAGGTTTGTCTCCTCATTGAGAGGTTCAGTAAACTTTACCCCTCTAAAAAAATGTTTGCACATTGCAGCCTTGGTATTATCACTTTTTTGAGTAGTGATCTTCCAAGATTTAGATGTTTTGGGGTAAAATAAATTAATTATGTATTGATTAAACAATATTCATTTTAAATTCAAGTATTTTATCTGGCCTGCAGCCAAAGATACACTACTATGAGTCCTGCCTGTTTTTCAAAATAATTTCCTCTAAACATTATAACACATCACCAACCCCACAAAAGCCAATGAAAAACAAAATCAGTATACCAGTTTTGCATACATTACCTTCATACAGAGACAGAGTTATTTCTACAAAGAATGTTGCACTGTACTTTAGAATTCACCTTAACAATATTTTCCCATCTCTTTTCATGCAGTACTCTATAAAGTGGAAAGACCTCAGAACACTTGTATATATTATAATATTATTAAGTGACCCATGTACCATAGTCAATATGTGAAAAATCTATACAGTTCTTTTTTTTATATATTTTTATATTTGACATCCTTAAAAAAGAAAGAAAGAAAAACATGATCCAGTCAAGAAATTGTACCCAACACTGTGAACGCCTACAGTAAAGTGACCATGCTACATAGGTTCATAGGTTGGTACTAGGCTATCGGCCCTAGGGCCTATACAAGCCTAGCCATAACAATTCCCTGGCTATTTTTTCCTACAATATTTACTTCCCTGGACCCCTGTCTAGCAGGGCGACTGACGTGATCCCGGGGAAAATTTCCTATCTCCCATCCAGTCATTAAGGTTCCTTTTGAAGAGGGTCAAGGAGGTGCTCTGCTTGACATGTATGGGCAGTCTATTCCAGAGTATGGGGAGTCTCTGGGTCAGGAACCTATCCCTCCAGCATGTTTTGTTCATTGTGATGACAAAGTTTAGGCCCCTAGGGCATGTGGCTCTGATGGATTGGGATTTCTTTAAGTGTAGCATGTCCAACAGCTCTGGGTTTGACATGGCCTTGTATGTTAAGCAGAGATCGCCTCTGATTAGACGATATGCGACAGAGTATAGCTGGAGTTTTTTTTAGTCAGTCAGCATAGGGTATCTACTTTAGATCTGTGATTCTTTTAGTGAGGTGCTTCTGCAGCCTTTTCAGTTGTTGCAGATGTCTTGTGAGGTACATACCAAATGGGGCGTTGTACTCTATGATGGGTCTAATGAGGGATGCGTACAGTGGGACAGTGACCTCCTTTTTTCTGGATGAAAAGCCCTTAGTGATGAGGTGTGCCACACAGAAGGATTTCCTGACTGTTGCGGCAATGTGGTTATCGAAGGTGAGACCACTGTCCACCTGTGTTCCTAAGTCTCTTATCACACTTTTGGTGTTTAGTGTACTGCCACCTATGTGGTAATTCATGTTTACATCGTTTTTCCCAAAGGGGATAACTATACACTTCTTGGCATTGAGCTTGAGCCAATGGCTCTGGCACCAAGTATCTGTTTCTGTAAGGCCCTTTTGTAGAATATCCACATCAATTGGAGATTCAGTAATGACATTATTCAAATAAACTATTATCAATCATGAGAAGCTCAAACATATTCTTCTGTGTCCGCTCACAAAAAGCACTTCATTTTTTGACATTGACCTGAGAAATACAGTAAGCAGTACAATATATTTCTGTGCTTGTTCTGACTGCAACCAAAAAGTGTAGGTTTTAAAGTGCCTATCAATAACTTTGCCAGGCTCTGTATCTTTATATCAGGTTTTCCATCATATTGTTTATTAAGAATTTTCATTTGCAAGTAACATTTTTAAAGCTTATATCTTATCTTGCCATTTTCCACTTACTGTAAGCAGTCATATTTTGGAAGATACTTGCTGTATAAACTTTGTTTCCAAAGCCCCACACTTTAATTATGCAAGAATGGTGCTGAAAAATGCAATTGTTATGTATTCATTTCATCCAGTCAGTGCATACTTAAAGTATTCAGAATCAAAGTATGCTGATGAACACTTAGAAAAGTAGGAGTTTGTGCAGAAGAGTTATGAAATATAAATGACAACTGGGACTAAAATCTATATATTTGCATTCAGTATCATTTGTAAATGCAATTGCTTATAGCAATGGCAAACAAAAGCTTCTGTAACTTAAATTTAATAGTTTAACCATCACTATCAAAAAGAAGTATATATCTACCTTATAAGCGTATTAAATCAAAGGAAATCACTGCTGAGCTTATGCATTACAACCAATTTACTTATATTAAAAGTCTCTCTATCCACTGCTTTTGGACGTTTTTTAACATTCAGACAGTATTGAGTTTCACATATTACTGTCATAATGTTGTAACTCTATATACTACTACAGCAAACGTTACAAAAATTGAAAACTTTACAGAGACAAGAAGTTCAAATAAGTACTCAGTTTGTCATGAACTTATAAACAAACTGGATATTGTAATACACTTCTCTCAGCAGAGGAGATTTAGAACTGGAAATAGATGTTTATAATGCCATGATTTGAAAATGACTTGATTTTAACAAAAGAAATAACAGTCAAGAATCCTTCTGTAAAATTGATAAGTATTGTTTGAGAAACCTGGCGATTTCTATTATTATAATGACATTAATGTCAATTAATATTGCAGCATTAATGCACTTTTTTGAAGATCAAAGTTTTCTTCTCAGACTATGCTGTTTAGGCACTGATATCTCTGATGTATAATGTAATTATATGATAGTAACTGCATATATACACAAATATCCCTGAAATAGCATGACCTCTCTCTAAAATGGAGAGTATACACAATTACACATACATTTTTTCTAATGATCAAAGGCACACTATTAAAGTAAATGCCAAACTGGTTTGTCTGTTTGTATTTTAATTAGGAGAACTATAAGCTTTGTAAGATCTTGAGAGTTATTCAGACATGCGAACAGGCCAAAATGAAAAAGGCTAATCTATTCTGCAACTTCAGTACCTTTCATCAGTGTGATCTTGTAATGGAGCAAGAAAAATTATCCTCTTTGAAATGCAAATCACCCTTTTTCTAAATTTCTTTATGAGTTTTTGGTCAGCCAAAATCTTTTGAAATGTAGAACGCTGTGAGAAGAATATCTGATTATTTTTGCAAATTATAAAACGAGAGTTACGTGTTCAACTTAAGCAATACTTTTTTCTTGCAAAATACTTAACAGCTGTTTACTCTGACATCGAAGTAAAACAATGTTAAAATTTGTCATATCCCGTTGATGTATTATATGTCTATAAATGAGATTACAACAAATGGAATTATTCAGATATCTGTACATGAACACACACACACACACACACACACACACACACACACACACACACACACACACACACACACACACACACACATATATAACTGTTCCAAAAGTATCTGAAGTTATTTTCCGATAAATGTTACTGTGTAAGATTTGTTTAATAATTCAATAGTACAATGAATAACACGTGAACTTATTGCAGCAGTGGTTTATTATTTACTTATAAGTTAAAGAATGCTTACCCAATGCAAAATAGAATTTATTTAACTCTTGGTCATAAGAAATTTTGACATGTGTAAAATGTTTTCCTCTCCATATTTGCTTTTTTTTTTTTTTTTTTTGCCTTTACGTACTGTGTATACTGTGGGACTGCACAGATGATGAACTTTAGTCACTTAGGAAGAATAAATACTGTTTTGCTATAACAGCTATATATCAATGTATTCAACAATGCTGATAAGAAACTAACATATATTTGGAACATGCAAGAAATGTGAAACATACTTGTAATAACTAAAGAATCATTGGAAGACATTGAGAAATTCCCCTCAGGCTCCTGCAGAGCTGTTTAGTCCAAGGTAATTCCAGTGCAAGGTAGATATAAAAAAAAGAATACATATGGAAGACACAACAGGAGTAGGAAAATCTGCACTGTAAGAGCTGATCAGATAGAACAAAAACAGAAAACTTGAGGCAGGTTTCACTGAACAGAATGATTAAAACATCTGAGGAAATAAACTCATGATGTAGAGGATAGCCTTTTTATCTCTCCCTCTGTCATATAATAACATTTATTATGTTGGTTTGAATTAATTTATAAACAGTAAGATGAGGAGTTGTATGGTACTTAACATAAATAAACCCAAACTAAACAAATATAAGGAATAAAGCAATCCAATAGGCTGTCCATAAGGTGCAAAAGACAAGCACTACCCTACAAAGCATGTTTGCGTAACTAAGACAGACATATACCGTTAGCAAAGGTGTTTTATTTTAGAGCTACATCAAAACATAATAGGTTACAACTTAAGTTTCCATTTAAGTTGAAAAGGGCAAACAGTAGGCAACCATGAACTCAGATTAGCAATTTCTTTAATTTTCTCAATCTAGTCAATAAAGGTTGGAATATCTGGAGTGACCCATTAAAGTATAAATGCTTTATAGTGGAACAGAACTGAATATGAGTGAGATAAACATATAAATTGAATATAATATAGCTGAATATAATAAAAATATAGTAAAACTAAATGACCAGCTGCTGAGACAATACTCAGCTTTCCAAAATACATATTCCAGTATATGGATAACAAGGGAAAATTAGCAAAAATATGCCAATGTTTAGGGGTAGTTCCTTTCAACCCAAAGGCAGGTTATCATATCAATAAAATGCCACTGAGGTCAATTAGTTGCAAGGTAAAAAAATTATTGGTGTTTATAGGTTTATATGTAGGTACTAGGCTATCTGCTCGAGGGCATTTATAAGCCTAGACAGAGTGTGTCGGCTTTCGCCGCCCCATTGATTAATTAACTGAGCCTCTGTCAAGCACAGCCAATGAAGTGATCCCAGGGTATATTTTCTGTTACCCATCCACTCGTCAGAGTTTATCTTGAAGAGTGTTAGTGAGGGGCTCTGCCTAATGTAGTTAAGAATTTTGTTCCAAAGCATGGGGAGTCTCTATGACAGGAATCTATCCCTCCAGCATGTTCTATTTATTGTTGTGGTGAGGTTTAGCTCACTAGAGCACATGGCTCGCAGTGACTTGGATTTCTTTAGGTGGAGCATGTCCATCAATTCTGAGTTGGACATGGCTTTGTAAGTCAGGCAGAGATCACCTCTGAGTAAGCGATATACCACCGAGTACAGCTGGAGTTTTTTCAGTTGGGCTGCATAGGACATATGTTTGAGGCCAATAATACTCTTGGTGAGGAACTTTTGTGATCTTTCCAGCTGTTGGAAGTGTCTTGTGGGGTACATCCCAAATGAGGCATTGTACTCTATGATGGGTCTGATGAGTGATGAGTAGAGGGGCACTATAACATCTTTATTTCTAGATGCACACCCTTTAGTAATTAGATGGGCCACATAGAAGGATTTCCTAACTACTTTGGCAATATGATTGTCAAAGGGGAGATTACTATCTACCAGGGTCCCCAGATCTCTTATTACCTCTTCTGTATTAAGGGGGCTGCCACCTATGTGGTAATTTGTGGGTGTTT
The DNA here is from genome assembly GCF_019279795.1 of Protopterus annectens. Taxonomy (NCBI): domain Eukaryota; kingdom Metazoa; phylum Chordata; order Ceratodontiformes; family Protopteridae; genus Protopterus; species Protopterus annectens. The sequence continues at coordinate 1,036,734,941 of NC_056727.1, read as the reverse complement.
TGTTTTTCCCTAACGGGATGACTATGCATTTTTTTGGCATTTAGCTTGAGGCCATAACTTTGACACCAGGTGTCTGTCTCAGTAAGGCCCTTTTGGAGGATGTCCGTGCCAGCCAGAGAATCAATTATGGCTCCCAGTCTGCAGTCATCGGTGAACTTGGTTAGCCATAGTCCTCCTGTTTTTGCCTGTACTTCAGAGAAATATATGTCGAACAGTAGGGGTCCCAGAACCAAGCCTTGTGGGACAGCACTTGTGACTGGTTCAGAGTCGGACCTGGAGCTCGCTATTCTTACCGTGTGAGTTCTGTCTGTAAGCCAGTTGGCAACCCATCTCATGATGTAGGGGTTTATGTTCAGGCTGGTGAGTTTTTCTGTAATACCCGAGTGGGGAATGGTGTCGAAAGCCTTGGCGAGGTCAAGGTAGGCTGTGTGAACCACCTCTCCCTCATTTATGGCCTTAGTGACTGTCTTGAAGAAGTCAACCAGGTTTAGTAGGCATGATCTGCCCTTAACAAAAGCCAAACTGGGTCAGGTCAAGTATTTGGAGATTCCCAATGTCTTTGTCAATGAGTTCCATGATTTCAAATTTCCACCCGCATATAGATTTCACTTGCACTCTCATTAAAATCAAGTTCAACAATAAAAGCACTGATGGAAAAAATTGCATCACATATTTTCCACAGGCCAGAGGAATTCATGATTATTTATCAGTATTATTAAACACTGTTTGCCCAACAGAAAATACAGAACAAAAATATGAACTAAAGCTTTTTAGAGGGGGCAAGCCCCCAGCTCTCCTGTTTGGGGGAGAACCCCCCTTAACTTATATATATCAACTCCACATTGTCTAACAGTGGAGAAAGGGCAACACCACATATTTGATAAAAGTGGCTTTCAGAGATAAAGCTGTCATGCTGTTGTAAATTAGTCACTCATCTTTCACCACAGACACACATTCCAGGACTGGAGGAGGATAACTATATGTGCCATTAAATACATTCAGATGCATCCTACTAAAAAGATTTGCCAAGTCTAAATAAATCAAAATTAACATAAGCCAGTCTACTGCTGCATAATGCAGTCAGAACAACATACTGGGGTAAAAGAGATGTTAGAATTTCAGGATGTGACATTTATACTCACTAATTTAAAAGAGATGATGAAAATGGGGATGTAACATGCCATTCATTAGAGTACAGTGGTGAATAAAGCTGATAGCAGCATGCAAGTTCAGCTTGGTGTTATAACTGGCATGTAGAAACACTCAGACATGTTTTCTAATAGTATTCTCTATCAGAAACAAATGTTCAAGTATGTATGCCTTTGTGTGTGTGTGTGTGTGTGTGTGTGTGTGTGTGTGTGTGTGTGTGTGTGTGTGTGTGTGTGTGTTTGTGTGCAAACACACACACATATATAGCTAGACATGCAGATACTATATTTCATACTAGATCGGCATTTCTTAAGGTGGTTTTAGTTCTAAGAAGGAACCTATTATGCAGGACATTTTCTTTAGCTACTAATGTTGAGATGTTATAAAGTAAACAATTTACAAATTATGACTGAATTTTCTTTTTAAAAATAGTTATCCCAGCTATATAGGAAAAAAACTCCAAAAAAGAACAAACTGGTAAAATAACAAAAAAGCAAGCAGGCTCAAAGCGCTCACAATAAATAGTGTGGTTTGGAGTACTTACAGCCTGCTTGCTTTTTTTGTTATATTATCCCAGCTATATATGTTTTGACACAACAAGGTGAAGGGTGTCCTATGTGAACTCAGTGAAACAGTCCTTTCCTTTTGGAGTCTGAAGCTACAGCTTGATGTTAAATGATATACCTTTCTGTACATTTTTACAAAAATCACACGATTTTATCACTGATGAAGAACAATGATATGGATTATGTTATTGAAACGTTTAGTCTATCAATTGACTGCATGCCTGATATTCAAACATCTTAACCTGCGATGAAGGTTTCAAACAGACAAAAGGATGTAATGCCTGGGTTCCTATTAGAAGATTGAAAGTCCAAAAAATCCAATGGCTGTATGTGCTTTTCATGAGATCGCAGTACAGTGAAGACTGGGAAATTTGCCCTTTCCTCACTGTAGTGCAATCATGGAGTTGGTATATATAATTAGCCATGGGGGTTGTGGGGGGGCACAGCCCCGCACAATAAAGGGTTTGAAGTTCAGCATTTTCGCTGTTTACAGCTTACGAGTAAATGAATTTTTGTTCATATAATATAAACCCTAATACCTTCCATACCTTCCAAACTAACAACTTACCTGCCGAAGGTAATGCCCTGATTTGTATTCAGAAATATAAAACTTGTTTGCAAATTTAGCAAGAGATAAGCAGAGGTTTCAAATTGCACCATATATCTCCAAATCAAAAAGAACTTCAAATCAGAAAAATGCACTGTATATTGTATAGACAATGAGGACTAGTTATTTAAATATAGTGTCAACTCAGTGCTACTCTGCAATTGAGGTACCAGGGCAGTCATCCCATACTTACTAAATATACATTACTTACAGAACAATGGAAGCATATCCTTTTCCAGACTCCTTCCTCTAGTAGTGGCCTTGTCTAAACAGCCCTTTAACTGCCCTTGTCTTTACCCCCAGCTGTTTGTAAAGAAATAGTGTCTCCATTTCATTTGAATGAAATAGTGTCTTCCATTTTATTTGACCGTTCCTTCATCTTGATGCAGCAGAAGATTATTTTTCAGAGTCAAGCAAATTGTTTAACTGGTCCTCTACATCACAAAAAGAGTTTACACATAAGGGGCCTAAAAAGTCTAATGTGCTAGGTGTTGCTGTTATTGTTGTTGGTGGCACAAAAAGAAATAAAAAAAGTTTTTCCCCAAGATGACCAGTGGGGGTAGAGCTAACCATTCTGTCACAGTACCTTATATACAGTTGATTTGTAATTTTGAAAGAACATAACCATTTTAATTAAATTTTAGAATATAGCTGATTTTAGCAAGAATGCCATAAGGGGCGGCCATGGTGGTGCAGCGGTTAGCATTGTCACCTCACAGCAAGAGGTTCTCCAGTTCAATCCTTGGCTGGGGTGCCTTCTGTGTGGAGTCTGAATGCCCTCCCTGTGGTCACGTGGGTTTTCTCTGGGTGCTCCGGTTTCCTCCCACATCCCAAAGACATGTTGTAGGTAGATTGGACACTCTAAATTGGCCCTAGGTATGAGTGTGTGTGTGTGCCTTCTGTGGAAGTTTGGGCACCCGGCTGGCAAATCAACACTGTAAAACCTCTACTGCCAATCATGACTGAACAGGTGATCCGCCATGGCGACCCCTAACCAGAAAAAGCCAAAAGAAGAAGAAGTAAGAATGCCATAAGCTTAACCAGGCACAGCATTTATAAGGGTGCCTTATCCAGCTACTGCAGCACTTACTCTACTGAATTGCCACTGGAATTAGCATCCAATGAGCAAAGTCATGCTAACATGAACATGTGCCATCTTTTTCCTTGATAAGAATAGTCAGCAAATCACAAAAAAAAATCCATTGCAAGTAGTTTGGACAGTGTTCAGAACAGTAGGCTCTCCATATAAGGCATAATATATACAGATAAAAAAGTGTAAACTAATAAAGCTGGTGAGGAGGGTGAATTAGTACTTGACGCAAAATGAGGTGAGGTTTGACCACTGCCCTAAAAGAAATATTGAACTGGCACAGTTTGGGGTGTGAATCCCACCATCGCCCACAATGGGGAAATAATAACAAGACAGTTCAGAAAAATATGTTTCAATAGCCAGTTTACAAAATACAGCAAGGCTCCTGGAGCAGAAAGGGAATATGTGTTACTGTCTTAGGTATGAACTTCCATTGACCACACCCAGATGGGATTGCACATAGGTTACTTACAGAGCTGAGACTTTGGCCAAGCACTCCAAGGCCCCTGTCTCATCACTCTCTCTCCCTCATTGTGAACTAATCACTTACATTATCCTATTGTCCAGGGCAACTGCCTTTCAAACGTTATTTACACACACACACACACACACACACACACACACACACACACACACACACACACACACACACACACACACACACACACGCGTGCGCACACACACACACACATGCGCGTGCACACACACACACGCACGTGCGGGTGCGCGCATACACACACACACACACACACACACACACACACACACACACACTCGCGCATGCGCTTGCACACACGTACGCACGCACACACACACACATGCGCGCACACACACACACACACACACACACACACACACACACACACACACACACACACACACACACACACACACACACACACAGCTCTGCAGGTGAAGGCTGTGAGAATTCTGCAGTTCCCAACAGCTTTCTTCCTTACCTGGTAGTACTGCCATCATTCCAGAAGAAGCCAGAGACTTCCAGGCACCATATGCTCAGAAATCAAGACAGGTATGAAATGCACCAGTTAGTATTTTTTTGTCTGGAGAAGATCAAAGCAGTCTGTCAGGGGGACATACACAATGCAGCTGCTGCCCAGCAATGTACGTAATGATAATCATTTTTTTCAAACACTAAATAAGCTACAGATTACTACAGCATTCATCTTTCCTCACTTGTCTAGAGGAAAACAGTTTTTAGTACTTAATAAATAAGCACCTATCCAGGCATGTCTAAGGGTCAGCTCCCATTGTTTTCTCCTGTCTACCCGATGAATCTGGGCATCTTGGGGCAATGTAGCAATTGCCTCATGTACACAGACAACCCTCTCCTCCTACCACCCAACACTACAACCTGTGAGAGATGCACTTATGTAGTCAAACTGGAAGCAAAGCTCTCTTCACCCAAAACTGGAATAGACAGTCAAGAGGAGAAGGTAAACACGTTTACCACACCACACTCATCACATAGCCCCTCAAAACCTACACCACCAAAACAGACACATAGAAACACAAAACACACACCTACATTCATGGAGGCTCTCAAAAAAATATCTGCTCAAGCAACAGACCTCCATAGCAGAAATGCAAGCAACCTCTACCCCCCAACACAACCCAAATGACACATAGCCCACAAACTCAGTGTGCCACTCAACCACAGCCCATAAGGCATAACAATGTACCCAACACTCTAGTCATAGGAGACTCTTTAGTCAGGCACACTGATGCTCCACTCACCAGGCTAAACAAGGAGAAAGTTACTGTCAGCTGCCTGTCAGGTGCCAGGATCTGCCACATAAAGCACGCACTCAGGTCACTCCACAACAAGTACAAATATGACTCTGTCATTGTCCATGTTGGTGTGAATGACCTGAGACGTACCTCCCTGGACTACATGAAAAGAGACATGGAGGAGCTCTCTGATCTTGTAGCCCAGGCAGGTAAGACCCTAGACCTGAGTAGCATCCTGCCACCACCCAGAATGATACCACAGTACAAGGACAAAATGATTGACTTCAACAATTGGCTAAGCTTCTGGTGTCATTCTAAGGGGACCCAGTATCTGTCTGATTGGGATGACATGATTGACAGACCACGATGCTTTGCCAGAGATGGCCTGCACCTGTCACCCTTGGGATTCCAGATACTAGCTAAGGCTCTTGCCACACCTACAGTGCCTTTTTAGGCAAGGTTCAAATGACAAATTCACCACCATAGCAGGTACAAGCAAGCAAAATCTGAGGGTAATGCTACTCAATGCTAGAAGTCTAAACCTCAAAATGCATTCACTTGAGGCACTCCTTAAAATGGAGAACATCAACATCTGTGGAGTGACAGAGACCTGGTTCAAGGTTCCAGAGAGCACCCCTGCATTACCAGGCTATAATTCATACCACACCTTTCGGACACCTAACCTGGACCAAAACACTAAAGGCAGAGATGTGTCCATATTCAGTAAGGATATCCACACTTCCAGGCTAGTTGCTCAGCATAATGCATCCGAGTTTATCCAAGTGCAACTATCTCTGGGCACACCTGCAATCCATATTGTAACATCCTACAGATCCCCCGCCATGCCCAGTGATTCCCACTTCTCATTTCTTGATACACTGGAAAATATTAGGGTAGAACCCAACACTCTCATAATGGGCAATTTCAACTACCCCACCATTTACTGGAAGAACTACTCATGTACCAACACTCTTGCTCAATGTTTTCTGGAATTGATAAATTCCATCACCTTGGATCAACTTATTTACACCCACACCAAGGGCACCAATATCCTAGACCTGGTCATTACCAACATGGGCAGCCAGTGTTCCATGCCAGAGGTCAATTCCTCGTTGGTCAGACCCGACCACAAGCTAATCACCCTAGACATCCACATTCCACCCCCACCCCCCATTAGGGAAACCACCATAAAAAAGTTCTCCTAAGCCAACTTCATGCTTCTTAAGACAGAAGTGGCAAGCTTCATGACACCCATGCAGATGGACAGTAGAGGTACGACTGCTGAATCCTACACAAATGCACTTTATAAGCCCTTACATGAGTGCATGGATCGTGCTATCCCTAACAGAACCAAGATGCTATCCTCCAAAAAAAGAAAGCCAATCTGGTGGTCCCCTGCCATAAACAAACTCTACAACAGAAGAAAGAAACTGTTGCAAAAAAGAGTAAAATCCCATGATTGGAGGAACTCCCTGGTCAGCCTCAGTAAGAAGCTGAGATTCCTCATAGAATCCCCCAAAGCTAGTTGGAAAACAAAATCACCACTGATTCTAAAGACAACCACAAAGCATTCTATAGCTATGTCAAGAATCTAAGTGGCAACACTCAGATCTGCTCTGAGTTACAGCACAATGACACTAAATATACAGAACCAACTGATATTGCCAACATCCTGGCAGTTAGATTCAGTGCTAACTTTACCCCCCTCTCACCCCTTGAAAGGCCCATCTATATACCGGAAGAATGCAAAGTCCCTGTAATCATGTCTGCACAGGTAAATACCACACTCTCCAAAGCCAAGAACACAGCATCCATGGGACCTGATAACATCCAAAACTGAGTTCTACATGAACTACAGAATGAACTGGCACCCCACCTAAGCACCATGTTCAATCATAGCCTCACCTCAGGCCTTGTGCCCACCGAATGGCGCACAGTGATGGTTATCCCACTCCACAAAGGGGGAGCCACCACAGACCCCAGGAACTACTGTTCCATTAGCCTAATGAGCATTGTCTGCAAGGCCATGAAACGTATCTTCATGGAACTTATAAACCAAGACATTGGTAATCTCCAAACTCTGGACCCCATCCAGTTCAGGTTTGTTAAAGGCAGATCATGTCTCCTACATCTGCTAGACTTCTTTGAAGCAGTCACCAAAGTGGTAGACGAGGATAAGGTGGTTCACACAGCCTATCTAGATCTCACCAAGGCTTTTGACACCATCCCCCACTCTGGAATTATAGATAAACTCACTAAAGTAGGTATAAATCCCTATGTCCACAGGTTCCCAAACTATGCGCCGTGGCTTCCTTACAGGGGATCCGTGAAGCTTAGCAGCTGATTGCAGGTAAGTGAATGCTTGTAAGAGAGTGTGTGTGTGTGTGTGTGTGTGTGTGTGTGTGTGTGTGTGTGTGTGTGTGTGTGTGTGTGTGTCTGTCTGGGTGTGTGAGTGAATGCATGCATGAAAGCAAAATAGTCTGTGTGTGTGAGAGAGATCAGGAGAGTGAGAATGATGTGTGAGTGAATGCAGGAATGAATGAAGAAGTGGCTGTGTGTGTGTGTGAGTGTGTGTGTGTGTGTGTGTGTGTGTGTGTGTGTGTGTGTGTGTGTGTGTGTGTGTGTGTGTGTGTGTGTGAGAGATCGGGAGAGTGACAGCAATGTGTGAGTGAATGCAGGAATGAATGAAGAAATGTGTGTGTGTGTGTGTGTGTGTGTGTGTGTGTGTGTGTGTGTGTGTGTGTGTGTGTGTGTGTGTGTGTGTGTGTGAGATCAGGGGAGTGAGCATGATCCTAATGATGTGGACATCCTACAAAAGGGCCTCACAGAGACAGATGCCTGGTGTCAAAGTCATGGCCTCAAGCTCAATGCCAAAAAGTGCATTGTCATCCCCTTTGGTAAAAACTCTGTACCCATGAGCTACTACATAGGTGGTAGTCTACTTAACACAGAAAGTGTGATAAGAGACCTTGGGACACAGGTGGACAGTAGTCTCTCCTTTGATAATGACAATGCCACAGTAGTCAGGAAATCCTTCTTCATGGCACACCTCATCACAAAAGGTTTCCCAACCAGGAAAAAAGAAGTCATTGTTCCCCTCTACTCTTCACTCATTAGACCCATTATAGAGTACAATGCCCCTTTTGGTATGTACATTACAAGACATCTACAACAACTGGAAAGGCAGCAGAAATACCTCACAAAGAGGATTACTGGCCTTAAACAGATGCCCTACACAGATCGTCTCAAAAAACTCCAGCTTTACTCCGTTGCATATTGCCTACTCAGAGGTGATCTCTGTCTAACATACAAAGCTATGTCAAACCCAAAGCTGTTGGACATGCTCCACTTAAAGAAATCTCAATCCTTCCAAGCTACACACTCTAGTGACCTAAACCTTGTCACCACAATAAACAGAACATGCTGGAGGGATAGATTCCTGTCCCAGAGACTTCCCATACTCTGGAACAAACTACCTATATCAAACAAAGCTCCTCATTAGCACTCTTCAAGAAAAATCTTGATGATTGGATGGGAAATAGGAAATTCACCCCGGGGATCACCTCTGTGTCTCTGCTCAACAGGGGCACAGGAAAATAATTTTCTTGGGTGGCGAAAGCCAGGGTACCTTTTTGGCTAGACTTATATAGGCCCTAGGTCCAATAGCCTAGTACCTACCTATGAACCTATGAATCTATGAAACACCTTTATTGAATTATCACTTGTGACATAGGCAAATTTACATTCATATAAAAGTAATCAAATTATAGTAACATAACAAACATTATACTTCACATATATTGCTATATATCATATAACCTAAGCAGTATCAGATAAATTATTCAATTTCTGCTTTTTTTTTAAACAAGAAACATTGTTATTAAACCATCACTTAACACATAGGCAATTTTACATTTATATAAATGGAAACAAATCACACCAACACAATCCTAATCGCAAGCATTTTACATCACAAACCATACTGACACACTCCCAGTTGCAAACGTTATACATCACTCATAATCTACCCAATCGTTTTCACTCAAACATTACATAGCTCATTTAAGTCCTGTTGCCTTTTAGGCCTCATTCCTTCCTTGTATGTATTGTTCCCACAATTCCCATTTTTTCCTATGTTGTTTGCTCCTACCCTTTCATAAAGATCTCAATTAAAAACGTAGGTAAACATGCTTATAACAAATAAATGCCAGCCACAAGAGCTTATAGGTAAATACATGATTTTTTCTTAGATAATACAGAAAATACTGCACATACAGAGTAAATTATACATAGGTTGTCACAGACAAGGATGACAAACAAATGGCAATAGAAATAGACTGAATGCGTACAGAAGAACCTAAGCTATAGATAGCAATGCTCCCTTGTAAGCTTACTCCAGAAATACTGGCTATAAATATTTAGCTAGTACTCATAAATGGCTTCACACAATGACAACATCAACATCAACTTATTTTTTCCCCAGTATAAACAGCTATATAAAATGCTTTTCCCAGTCTTCTGATGCCAGTGATATCATTATCTTTTTACTGGGGAAAAAAGCTCTTTTACTCATCATAGTGACCAGCAGTGTTTGTGAAACTCGCATCAACATTTGTTTTCTTTGAATCCTGGATCACATCTGTGCCTTAAAGATAAGTCCTTGTACCAATATGGCAGCTCCTTGTGAGCAGTGGCCTCTCTGGCTCCAGTTCTGCAATTTATGTTTCTGTGTATTGATGATCTGTTGATCCATTTGCCTGGTGGAGTGTGTCCAGTGTCCAGTTGTCTGCAGTCGTTTTGTTGGTGATATCCCCAATAAAGTCTTTAGCTTTTTTTGGAAATTGAAATGAAGTAGGGCCTTCAGTGGCAAGTTAGGCTGGATGCAGAAGTGGAGGCTGAACCTGTTTGCCAGTGTGATGTTTGGAAATGGATTTGGGTCGGAGACAATCACAATGGATATGGGACCTGATGATGGTGGATGGGGATGATGAAGGAGGAGGAAAGATCGTTGAGTCTTTATGGCCATTCGAGTCTGCAGATGGCGATGGTTGTGAAGTCTGCAGTGTTGGAGGGTTCAGACTGGGACTTGGATTTGTTGGTACTGGAGTGGAGATGCAGTGATTTGAAGACTTTGAACCTTCGGTTGGACTGGGACTTGGATGCTTCTGGTGCTGGAGTGGAGAGGTTGTGGTTGAAACTTCTGGTCCTGCGGTTGGACTTTGACCTGGTTGGAGCTGGTGCAGGAATGTGGTTGAAGCTTCTGAGCCTTTGGTGCTCATTGCTGTTGTTATTATGCGTATTTGTTCTGTGTTTCCATGTTACTGGCTGTGTTCATGTTGAACTTCAAGGAACATAATTTCATTCAGCTATGCACTTATGTGTGGTAGAATGACAGTAAAGTTATTTTTGATTTTTTTCCTTGACTTGAAAAAATACACCCCATTCCTATTTTATCTTTCTTTGTTTCTTTAACAAGAGAGGCAACACCATGACAACACAAACTCCTGATGAAAATGAAACAGGGAGCAGAAAACAAGAAAGAGAAAGAATGTGTTGCACTTCATTTAGCTTGAGTTTACCCTTGGCATCACTTTGCTTTGCTTTCCTTCTGCTCATTGCTTTCCTTTTAAACTGACATTACCACTGGCATTACATTGACAATTCCTTTAAGAATTTCAAGCAAGTCTTCTGAAGGCATTTCACAAAAAAAAAAAACAAAAAAAAAGCAAAGCTTGAGACAAGCATACACAATTTTGATACATTATTGACATGTTTTTGTAGATAACACATTTGTATTACTGCTGGCACTATGCAGGGTATTGTACAGTCATGTTATTGGACTGCAAGGCTGAACTTTTGCTAAGAAGTTTGCTAAGAAGTTAGCAGTTCTGTCCATTTGCTCTTTATAGCCATTTTACATTTTTATGGTCTGTAACCACAGTGATTTTTCTGTGAAATAGGTTCAGCTGTAACTTTTGCAAAACCCTGATGATTTCCAAACATTCTTCCTCTATTGCTGTATAAATTTCTCCCCATTGGATTGAAGTCTATGGCTCAGGTATACATTCTCTCAGTAAGGAAACTTAGCTATGTGCATCCCCCACCCCAGTCAGAAGTAAAGGACTGGCTAATACACAGCTCCAGTAAAATCCTCCTTGAACTTTTGAAATAGCTGATCACAAGACAGACTCAAGACAAATTTATTTGGTCTATGTTTTGTGGTGAGGGGGGTAGCTATTGTACTATACTGGGAAACCTGTTTCCTGTAGTACCCTGTTGCACCTAAGAATGAGTGAAAATGTGTCTTGGTAGGAGGGGTAGACAATGCTTGAATACTCTCAGCCTTGACAGGTTGTGGCCTAAGCTTTCCACAGCCTACTCTGTGATGCAGAGAAGATACCTGTGTCATACCCAGCTAATATGCCCAGGACCAACTGTAGATGACAATGACATCCTGGCAAGCAAAGCTATAATCTCCTCCTAGGATATGATCTACCAGTCTCCGAAAAGTTGGTAGGGCATTCTTCATAACAAAAGGTGTTTCTTTAAACTCATACAACCCAACTGGGGTTACAAACACTGACATCTCCCTGGCTGCAGGTGTCATTGGTACTTGCCAATAACCCTTGTCAAAGTCAGTTATAGTAAGATACTTAGAACCATACAGCTGCTCTAAGACTATATCTGTCTTCTGTTCTGGGTTCATAGGTTGATACCAGGCTATCTACCCTAGGGCATTTATAAGCCTAGCCAGAGTGTGTTTGGCTTTCGCCACCCTTTTAGATTTGTAGACTGTGCCTTTGAATGGTATGTCACAGAAGATAGCCCTTTTATGGTTAGTTTATTGTGCCTCTGTCTAGCAGGGACCCAGAAGAGATCCCAGGGGTAAACATACGATCTCACATCCACTCGTCAAGATTTCTCTTGAAGAGAGTCAGTGAGGGTGTCTGCCTAACATGGACTGGGATTCTGTTCCAGAGTGAAGGGAGCCTCTGGGATATGAATCTGTCCCTCAAGCATGTCCTGTTTATTTCTGTGCTGAGGTTTAAGTCTCTGGAGCCTGTATCTCTAAGGGATTTGGATTATCTGAGGTGGAGCATGTCCATTAATTCTGGGTTGGACATGGCTTTATATGTCAAGCACAGATCGCCTCTGAGTAGGCTGTAAGCAACTGAGTAGAGCTGGAGTTTTTTTAGCCTAACTGCATAGGGAATCTGTTTGAATCCCTTGATCCTCTTGGTGAGGTACTTTTGGGGTCTTTCCACCTGTAATACATCCCAAAAGGGGCATTGTATTCAATTATGGGCCTGATGAGTGATGAGTAGAGGGGCACAATGACCTCTCTTGATCTAGATGTGAAACCTTTCATGATAAGGTGGGCTATATAGAAGGTCTTTCTAACCACTTTGGCAATGTGATTGCCAAAGGAGAGATTACTATCTACTTGGGTCCCCAACTTCCTAATTACTTCCTCCGTACTTAATGGATTACCTCCTATGTGGTAATCTGTGGGCACTTTGTTTTTCCCAAAGGGGATGACTATGTATTTTTTGGCATTTAGCTTCAGACCATGGCTCTGGCACCAGTTGTCTGTCTCTGTGAGACCCTTTTGGAGGATGCTTGTGTCAGCCAGAGAGTCTATTATGGCACCCAGTTTGCAGTCATCTGCGAAATTGGTCAGCAAAAGTCCTCCCGTGTTTGCCTGTACCTCAGAGAAATAAATACCGAACAAGAGAAGTCCCATGACTGAACCTTGTGGGATGCCACTTGTGACTGGTTTAGAGTCTGACAAGGCACCTGCAATTCTGTCCATGTGGATTCTATCCCTGAGCCAGTTTGCAACCCATCTTGTGACATGGGGTTGATATTTAAGCTGGTGAGCTTATTTATGATGCCTGAGTGGGGTATTTTGTCGAAGGCTTTTGCGAGGACCAGGTAGGCTGTGTGGACTACCTTCCCTTCATCTATGGCCCTGGTAACTGTTTCAAAGAAGTCGACCAGGTTTAAGAGGCAAGATCTGCCCTTATCAAAGCCAAATTGGGTGGGATCCAATGTCTGCAGGTTCCCGATGTCATTGTTTATGAGTTCCATGATGATGCATTCCATAGCTTTCCCGACCAGGCTAGTCAGGCTTATAGGGCGATAGTTACTGGGGTCTGTTGTGGCACCTCCCTTGTGCAGCGGGACCACTGTTGCAGTACGCCATTCCTTAGGTACATATCCTGTAGTAAGGCTGAGTTTGAACAGTGACTTAATGTGAGGGTTAAGTTCTTCTTGTAGCTCATGTAAGACGCAGCCCGGGATACCGTCCAGTGACATTGATGCTGTGTTTTTTGCTTTAGAGAGGGCAGCTCTCACCTATTTATCTGTGATGTCTGGGAGGCTACACTTTGTTGGGGTGGAGAATTGCTCTTTTGGAGGGGATGGGGGGGAGAAATTTGCACTGAACCTGTCTGCCAGGATATTGGCAATGTCTGTGGGTTCAGTGTATTTTTTTTCATTTTGCACTAGCTCAGAGCATATCTGGGAGTTGCCACCCCAGGTTCCTGACATAACTAAAGAAGGCCTTGTGATTGTCTTTAGTGTCTTGTGCAATTTTTCTTTCGAAGCTGGCCTTAGATAATTTTATGAGGGATCGTAGCTTCTTGCTAGTACTGATCAGAGATGCCTTCCCTTTTAGGTATTTTGCTCTATCATTTAGTAGTTTTCTCCTTTTGTGTATAGCTTATTTATGGCTGGGGTCCACCAGACAGATCTCCTGCTTTTGGAGGAGTGAGTCTTTGCTTTATTTGGGATGGCATGATCCATACATTCTTGTAGGTGTCCATAGAATGTGTTTGTAAAGGATTCAGCGGTTTGAGCAATATTTTCCACTGGCCCGGGGGCTTTGAAGGATACCACCTCGGTTTTGAGAAGTGTGAAGTTTGCTTTTGAGAAGTTCTTCACCATGGTTACCTTGGCTGGGGGTGGGGACGGGATATGGATGCCCAGTGAGATTAATTTATGGTCTGACCTTACCAGTGAGGGGTATACCTCTGGTGTGGAACATAGAGTCCCTATGTTGGTGATGACCAGGTCCAATATGTTTTCCCCTCTTCTGGGGGTGGTGACTAGTTGTTCCATAGCATTTGAGTTTATAAATTCTAGGAACCATTGGGTGAGGGTGTGTGGGCTTGAGTAGTTTACCCTGTCAATGTTTGGGTAGTTGAAGTCACCCAATATAATGGTGTTTGGAGAGACCTTCATATTCTCCAGTGTTCTCAGGAAAGCTGAGTGGGTGTCCTGAGTTTGGGAGGGTGGTCTGTAGCAGGCTACAAAGTGAAAAGCAGTTTTGCCCACTGTTAGTTGCACATGGATGGTTTCCGTTGCTTCATGCAGTGCTGCTAACCTGGAGGTGTGGGTATTTTTGATGTATATGGATACTCCCCCTCCTTTTGTGGTTCGGTCCGAGTTTTGTGGCCGAAAAATATGGTATGAAGTATACCCTGGTAGTGCTGGGGTGCTTTCATGAGCCTTGAACCAGGTTTCTGTTACTGCACAGACATTGATGTTCTCCATACTGAGGAGAGCCTCAAGTGCGTGCATTTTGAGGTTTAGACTTCTGGCATTGAGCAGCATTACCCTTAGTTTCCTTTTCTTTGTATTGTCTATGGAGGTGGGTTTGTCTTTTGAGCCTTGCCTAAAAAAGACACTATGGGGAGGCAAGAGCCTTAGCCAGTATTTGAAAGGCCAGAGGTGACAGGTGCAAGCCATCCCTAGCGAAGCAACGTGGCTTGTCGAGCATGTCATCCCAGGCTGACAGACACTGGATCCCCTTTGTATGACACCAATACTTTAGCCAATTGTTAAAACTTGTCATTTTGTCTTTAAACTGTGGCATCATTCTTGGTGAGGGTAAGATGCTACGCAAGGTCAGGGTCATACCAGCCTGGGCTACATGATCAGAGAGCTCCTCTATGTCTCTTTTCATGTATTCCAGGGAGGTAGGTCTCAGGTCATTCACACCAGCATGGACAATGAGAGAGTCATATTTGTACTTGCTTTGGAGTGACCTGAGTGCATGTGTTATGTGGCGGATCCTGGCACCCGACAGACAGCTTACAGTGACCTTCTCCTTGTTCATCCTGGTGAGTGGGACGTCAGTGTGTCTGACAATAGAGTCACCTATTACAAGTGTATTAGGTATGTTGTTTAGCCTTAAGGGCTGTGACTGTGTGGCACACTGACTTTGTGTACTATGTGATACGTGGGTATTGTTTTGGGGTAGCAGTTGTTTGGGTATTTGCTTTGGAGGTCTCTGCTGTTTAGGCAGATTTTTATTTAGGGACTCCGAGTATGTTTTTGTGTGTTTATGTGTTTGGTTTGTTGTTGCTATAGTGTTGTGTGTGGTTACCTTCTCCTCCTGATTGGCTGTGCCAGTCATGGGTCGAGAGAGCTCAGCCTCCAGTTTGGCTGTATAGGTGCATCTCTCACATATATTTGAGTTTGTTGGGAGGAGGAGAGGGTTGTCTGTGTACATAAGGCAGTTGTAACATTGCCTTAAGATTCCCATATTCACCAGCCGTACTGGATAGTACACATGAAACTGACCTTTGGACATGTCAGGATATTATGATTAATACTTTTGACTGATCAAGGAGGATCAGTAGGGTGTTAAGTATTTAAAATAGTATAAGAGAGGTTTAGTGCTTATAGGATTACTTCTAAGTGCAAGTGTAAGGCTATAAAATGAAAATATAGTGCTTCCTTTGAATACAGATCAGTTCCTAGGGAAAAAGTGAAAAGCAGACTTTATGGAGCCAGTAATAGTTTAACTCTGTTTAAGCGGCACTGCCTGATGCTGCGCTTAGCGCAAAATCGCGCAAAACCGCGCTAAAGCGGGTTTTTAAACTGGGGACTTGAAAGAGCTTGGAATAGGCCCAAACAGCCAATAAACAACAAGGTTCAGTACTGAGATCACTCCTCCAGGGACAGATAGGCTGCTCACAGCTCCCCTCTCCCACTGGTAAACAAAGAAGCTTCCTTCTATCCAAGTAAGGATATGGGCAACACAGGAACTATTCTAAAGTCCAAAATACAGCAATACCTGTATTAGGGACTATTCTAACTCAGGAAAAGAAGGGACACAAGGATTTTTTTTTGTTTTTTTTTATTTTTTTGCTAAGCAGACAACAGAAAATGCACAGTAAATACTTTACACAGGCTAGCGTACTTGAGTGAGCAGCCTCAACAGTTAAATCAAACAAACAGACAATTTAAAGTGCAGGTAATAATAAATGCAGAAAAACAAGCTTAATTCTAGCAAAAGAGCAGTTATAACTCACTTTTTAATGAGAATAGACAGTCACAAAGGTAAAGGCAGTAAAAGGTACTTAAATCTGGTAGCAGTCACTCTTTTTCATCTCTCTGCTACTAGCACCACTCTGCAGGACCACGAGGAGCTTTGCTGAGTTGGAACAAGTGCAAAAACTGCGCCAAAGTGAGTTTTTAAACAGGGGACTTGAAAGAGATAGGAATTGGTCCAAAACGGCCATTAAACAACAAGTTTCAGTGCTGAGATCACTCCCCCAGGGACAGATAGGCTGCTCAAAGCTCCCCACTCCCACTGGTGAACAAATAAGCTTCCTTCTATCCAAGTAAGGATATGGGCAACACAGGAACTATTCTAAAGTCCAGAATACAGCAATTCCTGTATTAGGGACTATTCTACCACAGGAAAGACAGGAAACAAGGTAAGCATCTGTCTTTGTGCATTTTCTCAATTTTCTGTAGTTCATGCAGAACTGAGTACTGTCAATTTTATTTGGTGCCAGCATCACTGGTGAGGTCTAATGACTTACGGACTACTGGATTACTTCCAGTTTCAATGTGTTCTTCAGTTTCTTTTTCAGAGTTTGTACAACTCTTTCAGTCTGTACAGTGATTGTTACCCCTGTAACTTGTCTCCTTCTCTCAAAACCTAACAGCCTCCAGTGAATGCTAAGATTGATTTCTAACTTTTGCTATGTATTAATAACGGTTGTTAACCTTACTGTTCCTGCATTCTAAAACAACTATGAAATGTAAATCTATTTACCTTTGCTGCTTTGCGTGTCAATTTGGTATTATACCTTTAATATATCCAGTCGTTAAATATGTTACTTTTGGGGTATATTCTGTTGATCTGTACTCATTGCATTGCATTCATACTAGGTATATGTATCTGTCATTAATGGAGCTTTTCTCCCCGGGCCTCCACTGAAAATGGGTTTATTCTGGTCGAGTGGACTACCCTGTTAAACAAATGTAAATAAATACATTGTTTGGTTGTTTGCTGCCTTCCTCTGTCTGCATTGTACTCCACAAGTTGGGTACACACTAGCTTACCAGTAAATATTTCCTTAACTTCTTGCAATGCTGTCAGGATTTCCTATCCTGAACCTGTCTAGGATTTAATTTTGGGGAAAGGATGACCTGACAATAGTGTCAGATTTAACAATATTGTGGAAATCTACCTCCAAATCTCCTTCTAGCATCTCCTGCAATTCACTGCAGATATTAAGTACCAGGGAGTTTGTTGCGGTAGGGCTACATTATGTTAACATGTAAGAGTTTGTGCTTTGGCCTCTTGACTGAAAAATCTGTCATAAAGCTGACACTGCAAACATTTTTTGTAATAGATAAAGGGCCGTCCCAGGCTGCCTACAGCTTGTTGTGTCTCATAGGGTTTGTAGGAGTAAGTGCCATCACCTATTACTCTACAGAATAGTTTCTGACTCAGTGCTGCTTACCAGACCCTTTTCTGCTGTTTATGCTTTTGCTTGCTCCTACAGAGTCATCTCCATGATCTCCATAAACCTAGGCCTAAGGTTTAGGATGTAATTCAGAATAGACTCACCTTTCCATTCAGCATGAACTAGAGCCAGAGGACCCTCCTGCTTGTAACCGTGCAGTAGTTCAAAGGAAGAAAACCCTGTGGATTCTTGGGACACAACTCTGTATGCAAAGAAAAGATGGAGCACACATTTGTCCCATTCTCTTTTGAACTGGTCAACAAATGCCGTCAACATAGCCTTCACTATATATTTAAACCTCTCCACCAGACTATTATTTGTCTGTGAATAATGGGGTAGTCTTTAAGTGCTTTACAGCACAGTACTTTCACAAACATATCAGCAGGTCTGACATAAAGTTGGCATCTCTACCTCTCAGTTATCTCTCAGTTATCCCTACGAAAACCAACACTACTGAAAGTATTTAGCAACGCATTCAGTACCGTTTCTGCCTCAGCAGATGACAAAGGCACCACGGAGCCTAGTGGCATAATTCACCATTACCAAGATATATTTCTTACTTGTGGAAGTTGGGGTACTCAGAACTCCTACAATATTCATAGCTACCTTCTGAAATGGTTCCTCAGTAATCATCAGAGGCATCTGGCTTTGTCCTCAGCCATACTTCTCAGCCTCTTAGAGCAAGACATCTAGACAAAGTGGGACAAAGCCCAAAAATAGGGACATTTTTTAAACATTGCTCTTACAAACTTAGAACATTGATAGAATAACAGATTTTGCATTAACATACATTTTCTGAAGGATAAAAAGCCTGAAACGAAAACCCCTGTCATTATTTTCTAACTGTAATCTGTTATGATTTACCACTAATTTGCCAGAAAACCACAAGTATATGAAAAACATACCAAAAATATGAGGCCAAAATCTGGACATTCTGCAAAAATCTGTACAGTTGAGAGGTCTGTACAGCTTTGCCATCCTTTGGTATTGCTCACAGGTCCTTTAGTACCTGATTATGAACTTTGCAGTCTCAAGCCAACAAAATTTTGCAAAAGTCATCTTTTAGTATGCTTTATGCTCACATGCTCTACGAATGGAATACTGGAGTCTATGGAAAAAAGTGCCAGTTGACAGGTTGTGGGTACTACCGACTACTGCATTATTTCTCCCTGTAGCTCTCCTTCAGGGATCTGGTTCCTCTACAGCAATCCTTTGTCCTAGTACATGAACTCTGTCTTGGACATGTTCTTGAGTATCTGGGGGCACCTTGGCTACATCTTTCAGGTCATGTAAAGTAGAGTTCAAGATCTGAGCAAGCCTCAAATCCTCCTTACTGACCATCCCCAACTCCATTACTAAAGGAGGTCTGGTATCATTCTACAGTGGTGCCTTAGGGTCTGGCTGACTACTATCACTTACCACTCCCCTGGAAGTATCATGTTTGAAGGGAAGTCTGCTACCATTCCTCAGTAGTGTGCCAGGTTTAGGATGATTGCTATCACTCGCCCCCCCCCCCAAAGTATTGCTGTTCAAAGGAAATCTGGTACTCTCTGTCAGTGGTGCCTCAAGTTTTCTGGTGGCTGACAAATATAAAAGTGTCACATTCCAGAGGAAGCCCAGTACATTTTCCCTGCTGTGGCTCAGATACCAGGTTATTGGTACTGGCCAGCTGTCCCTCTGATGTAATCTCATCACTAGCCCCAGATGGATTTGTCAGCTCTGACTGGGTCTTCTCCTACTGCTTTCTTTGTGTGTTTATCATCATGCTAGGCTGCATGTAACAGCATTCTCAGAAGCTACTATACTAACAAAGTCATTCCCTATTATGACTACTGACCTCAAGCGCAGCCACTTGTGTGTACCTTTCCCTCCTTCCCAGTCCAACTAAACTCAGGGCAAAGGTACTCAAAACATTTTTCCATCTAAGGCTCTAACTGGTGTGGGGTGCCCAGGCAAGTAGAGGTCTTATCTGAGTGCTACAAGTTATTTCTAAGGCTGTGTACCTTTTGGAAATGACCTTCTTTCCTGCCACCAGGACAGGATACAGACTCCAGTGCAAGTTAGGTACAGCTGCTGCCTGTAAAAAAAAAACATTCACTTTCATAGTACTAGTTTTGCTTAGTGCTTTTTGCAGTGTTTGTTCTCACCCCTGCCTTAGTGGACAATTAGACCATACATGTCCAATTTGTTTACATTTAAAGCATCTAACCCCAAATTCTGAGCATGTACTTGAACCTGTGGTATCCCCTTTAGTCTGCTATACCCAAATATAGTGCTGGGTCTCATTATATGCAGTTGCAACTGACAGGCTAGGTAAGGTCCCATTTTCTATCCATTCTCACAACAGTGTTGCACTCCTGGTCTGGCACCCATATCCTCATGTCCTCAGCCACAATGCTAAGAGCTTATTCCCTAGCCAAAAGATCTGCAACAATGTCAAAGGTGGTGACCTTACATACACTCAATCACCTGAATATAACTAATGATTGCTGCAATATACTCAGTGATACTTTCATGTACCTTTTTACTGTATCATCTAAACTTCTTTCTTTACAGCTCTTTGGTTAGCTTATAGCATGTACTCACACATTCATTATCTTTGGAATAATTGAAACACTTAACATCAGTGAATTTGTAAACTACATACATTGCTTTCCTAGTGACCAAGGGAGTTAAAATCTTCATTCATTTACCACAGTCAGCTTGGGGCTGAACACACACATTCTCAGATGGCTTGATAAAACAATCCAAATTATCAGTCTCCTTATAATGAGGAAAGAGTTTTGCATTCACAGTGGCTTTCTGGGAGTGATTTTAACCCATAACTCACATCCTTCTGACATACAGAGATCACCTCATTTTCAGGTTAACATTGTCTTATCTCCTCTTTGTTTCCAGATGCTATGTTTGCTTTGCTGTCTTGATCTCCATATTCTTAATTTCCAGTGCCAGTTTTTGCTATTCCTGCTGGGATGCAAAGCTGTACTGGGATGGAACTGACTGTCCTTATTCAGTGTCCTGCATATAGTCTCCAAACTACACTGTGCACAAAGCTGCCACCATCTACTCTCCAAAAATATTAGCCTGCTGTATTCTCCTTGCATTGGATAACATTATCAGCTGGACAACTGACACCTTAGCAAACATGCCAAAAGAGGTAATTTTTTACCTATTTTTAAACTACACTGACTAGATAATAAAATAACTGCTGTGCACAACTAGATATCTGTATATTATTTTACCTTGTGGTTTTGAGGGTAAATACACACACACACACACACACACACACACACACACACACACACGCACGCACGCACACACAGTTTTGCTAACAAAAGCTGTTTTAGGCTGAATAATTTCAGTTCTATACTCCTTACCACTGGACCTGCAATAATGGGATTTGAATCACACCAAGAACAACCAAAATAATAGCAAGAAAGGGCATGCAATTGTTTAAATAACTAGTTTACTAATTATCCTGGAAGGAAGGAAGGAAGGAAGTTAAGGCTGCATGTATTTCCTCTTAGCTGTTGGAAACCTGAGAAAGAATAAAGTTAGTATAGATTTAACTGAGTAATGAAATGAATTCCATAAAGAAAGTCACATTGTAGGCTGGTGAACAAGGTCAGTCAGGTAATGTGGCACTAAATGTGGTCAGTCAAATAAACTCATAGCTTGGTGGTAATTCATGAAGTATCAAATGAGCATATTAAGCCAATCAAAGATCAAATAAGTGAAATGGAGTCCTGGAATAAAGGCAGTATAATCAGAGGATAAAAATGCAACACAAAGACCTCAAAGTCAGTCTAACTCCCAGATAATAGATGGATACAGAAAACAAGCTGAATGTCGCAGAGGCAGTTCATCCTGATTATAATGGGTTGTTAATTGAAAGAGAAAACAAATCTTCAAAAGAGAATGTCACAAACATTAGCAATAAATATTCTGAACAAGAAAGAGGTTATCCTTGTGAAAACTTATGTAATTTTTATTCAGACTAGCAAAGAATAAAACTGTACCTTTCCATGTCAGGGATGTCAGATGCAAGTAGGTTGCTCATTGATCACAATCACTTCAAAGCAGAACAAAAATCCCTGGACATTCACCCAGCTGAGAAAAGGCACTGAAAGGCAAAACCAAGCAATTGGCTAGATACCTGACCAGGACATTTGAGTGTAAATCAGACAGTTTTAATACTGTAAAAATGGTAAAGCATCTAGACAATCAGCAATTGCAAAAAAATCTGTGTCATTGTCTCAGACTGCAGGCCAAAAGTAGAAAATAGGAAATACAAAGCAGTTCACAATAAAGGCAATTCAGTCAGCACAAATAACATGCAAAAAGTGTAGCATTCTGGATAAGAGAACAAATGAAATGATTAACAATATGGATGTCATTGAGTAGATTATGAATAACTAGACCAACACTTGTGTCTTTCGGCTTTTCCCGGTTAGGGGTCGCCACAGCAGAACTCCGGTCCGCTATTGATTGGCAGTAGATTTTTACATGCCGAGTTGCCAGCTCTGATGCACAACCTTCAACGAAGGTACACCCATTCACGCATGCCTCCACACAGAAGACGCTCTAGCTGAGAATCGAACAGGGCAACGTTTTACTGTGAGGCGACAATGCTACTGCAGCACCACCACCGCAATAACTAGACCAACACTGATGGCCAAAAACTAGAAACCAGAAAATAGCATGTAAACTGAAGGAATATGCATATGCAACATGGTATGTTAAAAAAATTAGGCCACTATTTCAGAAATTTAACCACTGATATTCAGTAATGTATAGAAATGTACTAAACGTTTCTATTTATTGTATGTATTCAAGTGTTATATTTCCCTGCAGAGTACAGAACAAGAGATCCTTCTCTGACATTTTACAGATCTTTGACTTTATTGTGAGTTCATCAGTTAAATGATTACCCAGCTCATTATTATACACTCTTATTGTAAAGCAGCTCTTAAAAGACTGCAGTTATTTTCAAACAGTTCTTTATAATAAATTCATAGGTTCACAGGCAGGGTGAGGACCACCAGGATCTTTATAACCATAGTCGTGCAATCCAACTCAGTTGTGACCCAATGCATCATCAGCATTTATTA
Organism: Protopterus annectens; assembly: GCF_019279795.1. NCBI lineage: Eukaryota > Metazoa > Chordata > Ceratodontiformes > Protopteridae > Protopterus > Protopterus annectens. The sequence continues at coordinate 1,036,711,896 of NC_056727.1, read as the reverse complement.
GGAGGGAGATGCTAGCTAGGATGTTTCTAGAGGTTATATGGGGTGGGGGTGGTGGTTATGTTAGTTTGGGCATATCTTTCTGCCTCTATCAGAGACATGTGAGCATACCTTTTAACTGTCTAGATTTCCAAAATGTCCAGATTTCTGCCTGATATTTTTGGTGTATTCCTCATAAAATCTGAGATTTTCTGGCAAATCATTGGGGTGACCTGAGGAATGAAGTTGCTAAATAATGACATACATTTGTATTTCAGACTTCTTATCCTTCAGAAAAATGCATGATAAGACAGATCCAGTTATTCTAGTAACAATTTAAGTTTATAAAAGCAACATTTAAAATTTGTTCCTATTTTTGGCCCTTTGTCCCTCCATTATGTCAGGCTTTGTCCAGGTTTCTTGCACTAATAAATTGAGAGGTATGCGTGGGGGCCAGACCTGGGTGAATTTCTGAATTTTCATCCATTGGTTAAGGTTACTCTAAAATGAGGTTAGAGTGGACTCTGCTTCACATGGATGGGAGGGGCCTGTTCCAGAGCATGGGAATCCTTTGAGACATATATCTGTCTTGCCAACATGCCTTATTTATGTCACAAGCAAAATTTAAATAATTGGGTCTAGTGGTTCGGATGCTGTTAATTTTGTAGTTGTGCAAAAGGTCCATCAGAGCTGGATTCGAGGATGCCTTGTATGCCAGACAGAGATCTCTTCTTAGTAACATGTTGGTGAAAGAGTATAGAGACAGGACCTTAATGTCATACATATAGGACAATGTGTTTATACCTTGGATTGTGCTGGCAAAGAACATTTATGGGCATGACAACTGTCATATATGTTTGGTCAGTTATGTGCCAAAGGGAACATTATACTCAATGATGGGTCTGATAAGGGCTGAATAAAGTGGTGCTATGACTTCCTTGGACCTGGATACCATGTCCTTACTTATAAGTTGGGCAACTTGCAATGAATTTCTTACTTCCTTGACCACATGTTGGTCAAAGACTGGATTACTCTCTTGTCTACATATGCTCCTGATCACTGACAACTGGGTCAAATCATACAAGTATCAATGAAGTAATTAGTTTGGGCGGTAGTTTTTCCCAGAGGCACTATAATGCATTTCTTGGTATTGAGTTTAAGTTCATGAATTGGCACCAGTCATTTCTCTGTGTTAAACCCTCTTGTAAGATGTGTGTGTCATGGGGCAATCAATCTATGATAGCTCCCGATCTGTAGTCATCTGTGAACATGGTCAGCCAAAGACCCTTGATAGTATCCTTTACCTCTGAGAAGTAGATACCAAAAAGAAGTGGTCCCAGCATACAGCCCTGAGGTACCTCACTGGTGACCAGTTTCTCAGTGGAGATGGTATCACCAATCCTGACTTCCTTTGTCCTGTCTTTGAGCCAGCTGGCAATCTATTGAATTATGTAGGGGTTTATGCCCAGTTCAGTAAGTTTATCAACTATACCAGCGTGGGGTATTGTATCAAAAGTGGTAGCCAAGTCCAGGTAGGCAGTATACACCATTTTACCCTCATTTCCTTGCTGACCTTCTCAAAGAAGACTACCAGGTTTATTAGGCTTGACCTTCCATAGGCAAAGCCCAACTGGATTGGGTACAGAGTCTGAAAGTTGCCTTTGTTGATCATTTCTATGATAATTCATTCATTCCATGGTTTTGCATATTAGACTATTCAGCCTAATAGATCAGTGGTTCCCAGGGTCAGTTGATGGTCCACCCTTGTGAAGTGGGATAACCATTACAGTCTTCTGTTTATATGGTACAATGTCTGTTTTAAGGCTTTAGCTGAAAAATGACTCAAGTAGTCCTGATAGGTTATGTTTCAAGCAACAAAGAAGGCACCCAGTGATATTGTTTGAGCCCATTGAGGCTATGTTATTGACCTTAGCAAGCACAGCCAGGACTTACTTACTGTCAATAGATGGGGGAATTATGTTAGTAGGCATTTCATGGGGGAGGCAGGAAGACTGGGGGAGTTTGTCAATGAAGTTTGAGTTGAATTTGTCAGCCAGCAAATTTGCTATTTCAATTTGTTCATTAAAGGTGGCAAAAGTGACCACCAGTTTGGCACACTGTTTTTTGCAGATTTTGAGGTTTCAGACATAGCTGTAGAAGGCCTTATGGTTGCCTTTAACCTGTGATTCTATATTGACCTTGTTGGATTTAATTAGTCCTCTTAAGTTCCTGTTTAGTTTAATTACAGAGCTCCTTCATTATGGGAGATGGTCTTCCTGCTTATAACCATTGGTTTTTCCCTTTTGTTTATACTCTGTTAATGTTAGATTTCTACTAGTGTGGTTTGTTTTTAGACTTTGTTTTCGGCTTATTTCTAGAAAGTACAGCAGCATCTCTACAACAATTTATATGGTTTTACAAGGTCTCAATGAGCACTTCTGCATAGGTCACTGTGAACTCGGGGTTGGTAGAGGCACTGAATTTTGACAAACCGTCACTTAATAGGACATAGTTTGCTTTGGAATAGTTCTTAACTGTTGCAGGGTTTGCTGTGGTTACCTAATTGATTTTTATTTCGATGAAGACAGCTTTGTGGTCCAACCTCACCAGTGAGGATGTGACATGGGGGGGGGGGGGCATTGCTCTTCCATACTGATGAATACCAGATCCAGTATGTTTGAAACTCTGGTGGTTTCACAATCTGGTTAAGGGTATTTGTGTTAGTAAAGTCCAGCAATCATTGTGGCTGTGAGTACGAGGCAATGTATGTCTCCCAGTCTATAGAGGGGTAGATAAAGTCTACCGTGAAGAAGGTATTTGGTTTAATGGTGAGTGTCTTCAGTAGGTCTAGATATGAGCTATCATATTCTAGGGACATAGAGGGTGATCTATAGGTTGCTGGGATATGGTATGGCACTTTGATCTATGGTGATTTGCTTGTGGATAAATTATAGGGCATTGTCCTGTTTAACCAGCATGGAGTTATGCTTGTTGTTAGAGATTTAGACTCCTCTAGCTTTTTTCCCTGTCTGTGAAGCTGATGGTCTAAATGTGTGGAAGACACTGAAGCCTTGCACTACCAGGGTACTTCCTATGGCTTTAAACCATGTCTCAGTAACAGTACAGATGTCTATATTTTTCAGAGTGAGGAGAGCTTGTAGGGTGTGGGGTTTCATATTTAGGCTCCTAACATTCAGCATCAACAGCTTCAGGTTTCTTTGGGTTTTATTTGCTATGTTAGTAGACATTTCAGTTTGGCATTGCCTAAAAGAGGCTCTAAGGGAGTGGATAATGTTTTAGCCAATATTCAGAAATCTAGGGTGGAGAGGTGCAGGCTGTCCTTTACAAAGCAACATGGTTTGCTAACCATGTCTTTCCATGATGACAAATATTGAAAGACACCAGAACTAAGCCAATAATTTAGTGAAACATCTTTTTTTTTTCATACTGTGACATCATCCTGCTTGAAATGCATATTTATAGTAATTAACAATCTCTTCATATAGTCCAGGTACATCTCGGTTTATGAACACCCACCTCGACTATAATAGAATCATACTGGTATCTGTCGTGTAGTGACTTTTGTATGTCCATAACTTGTCAGATTCTGGCTAGAGATATGCAGCTAACCATTACCTTCTCCATATTCTGTCTGGTGAGTGGGGCATCTATGCAATATACAATGGAGTCACCTATGACAATAGTGCTGGGTGATGTGTTGGCTTGCCTTATGGACATTGTTCTTGGGGATTCACTGGGTTTAGATGTATGTGTGGTGTTTAGTATTGCTTTTGGTGAGTGCTTTAGAGATCACTGTGGATAGGCATTGCCAGTAGTATTTGAGGTTTGGGAAGATTGCTTTTTACTGCTTCAGCATAGGCTGGACTATATGTGTGGTCGATGCGGTGTGTGTGTTCTTGACAACCTTGTTTGTATGCAAGATTTTTGCCTCCAGTGAAATTGTGTATGTGCATCTCTCTCATATTGTGTTTATTTCTTTAAGGTTTAAATGGATTTCTGTGAACATCCATGTGTTTGCAACATTGTCTCAGGATGCCCATATTTACCATCCTGTCAGTGAAGATATCTATAAATTCCACATCCGTGTTTTCTGGACCTGTACCTTGGTGGTCTACTGTAGGTCTTGCACTGGGTTGTATAAAGAGGTCTCCTTGAACAGTCTCTGGCATTTGGCAGTAGACTAGGTTAGATTATTCTAAAATTTGATAGTACAGATTTTAGTGTGCTGGAGACAACTTGTAAAAAAGGAGATTTACTCAACTGCAACACTGGTTTGCTGGATGGGCACTCAGTATCATGAATACATGGAAAACAATAGGAGGGAGAATACTTAAATAGGTTGCAAAACAGAAAATAGCAATGAGTAGGGGGGGGGGGCATTGGAAATCAAAATACCATAAGGGGCAGAAGCCAGAGACACATCTTTTTAAAACCATAGCAAGAGAAGGCAGGAGGATGTGGGGAAAATTCAAACTGGAGCGCTAGTCCTGGTTAGAATTTCAGTAACATTTAGCTTAATGTCTGAGATGGAGGGGGGAAGACTCAAAAATGGGTGAAAAACAGTATTAAGGTAACAGAAGGTAAACAGAAAGCCTCTGGAATGCAACTTTAAGCAGATATATGCAGCTATAAAAAGTATTGAAGCACAAATCCTAGAGCAGAATTCACAATATTGCTATTGCTGCAATCCTACCACAGACTAAGACACCAGACTAATGGAATGCAACTATAAGCAGGTATATACAGCTATAAAAAGTACTGAAGCACAAATCCTGGGAGCAAAATTCATGATACTGCCTCTATTGCAGTCCTACTACAGACTAAGTCACCAGACTATGAAAAAATTCACCTGTAATGCTATAATAAATGATTAAATGAGGTAGTTCTACCTTTGGAAATAGAAATGCAGTATAATGTATAAAAACTTAAGGTCCCAGAAGAAATTATAAAAAAAAGTGCAATGATGTCCATAACATTGATTTAAAATCCCCTAGCATGCTGCATATTGATGTTTACCCAGTCACTCTTGATGGCAGTGTCAGAAATATCAGGATACACCAGCATTGTCGTCAAACAGGTAACTTTTACTTCATACAAAATGGTAGCTCAATAGAAATTATGTTGGCATTTCAATCGTCTTGAAATAACTGGCCACAGGCTCTAAATGCAGCTCATTGTGGGATACATTCTTAAAATGAAAGGGATATACAATAGTCTTATACTGGCAATGACTACAGTGCATATTCACAGTATATATACTGTAGTCACTTTCTTTACTTATCATCATGTCTCCCTGTCATATAAAAAGGGAAAATACTTCGATTTACATAATAATAAAGTACAATGGTGCACAATCCATGCGCCATCCATTAACCACACTCGACTGATCAGGTCAAAGCATATTGTTACAGTTTCAAAATACAATTAATATGATTATTTATGAAACAGTACATGAGAAAACATTCTAGCAATATACAATCAACAAAAAAGTCATATGGATACTAATCTACCCATTGTGTAATCATTACTTCAGTATCAGTACGTTACTCTGACTTCAAATCCACGTCAAGTCACGCATGTAACTCAGGACCTAGAATTAGAAACATTACTTTAACCTGTATAAGGAAAGCTATGGGACGAGCGATTGCAAATAACATTTGTATTGTTGCAATCACTAGGCATAACAGTATTACGAGAGCTGGAAAAGTCAGTATCAGTTACTTTGGTTGAGCAGCACTCACTCTGTCACCACAGTTGATATGAATTTTCAACCTTGTCTTGGATATTCATCTGAGTTAACACATATGAAGTCACAAAAGCTTTCTTACTGGATACTGTCCTAGCTATTCTATGCTCACATTCATCAGTTTTGTTGTCATCAACCATACTGCCATATTACAAATCCTCAGGAACTATTAGATTATGCCTCCAACTTTGTCTATCCATGGTACCATATGTAGTTTGCAGCATACAAGGACATCAGTTCATTTGTTTTCTACACTGCAACAACTTGCGTGTTCCACTTTTTCTCCCCCTGTAACTTCAAGCGAACAGATTGGCTGGGTTGCAGAATATGTAGTGGATGTGCAGAATAATGCCTGATGGGAAACATTTTAAACATTTATGTCATCTTGGTCAATTTGTTTTATCGTATATATGGAATAATTCTAGGCTCATGTTTTGATTCTAAGATTGGCAATTTGTATTTGTCTTTTAGACATCAGCTGCAAAGGTTTTACTCTTATAGCACTTTGTAGAGTAGCTTGATGTGATATAAGAACTCTTTGTGGATTAGGTTATTTAAATGACTTTTTAGCTGTTTACACATTCCTCAGCTTTAACATTTTATCGAGGACAGTCTTCTTCTTCTTTCGGCTTTTTCTCAGTTAGGGGTCGCCACAGTGGATCACCTGTCCGCTCATGATTGGCAGTGGAGTTTTATCGAGGACAGTGACAACTTGAAATAATATGGGTAAACCATAATTGTTATCAATCTGTTGGAACTGTCATGTAACAAACTACACTTATTTGTCTAACTAGTTTGTCTATATCTCATATATCTCAAGACCATGGTTCTGAACCCAGGTATGATTTGTTCTAATCATAGTTAGTATGTGGATTATTTCTATATTACAAGAATAATACTCCACAACTATATCATTGCTGGAGCCTTCCTGTGTCCTGACAAAGTGCTCTTCAAACTATCTGGCGATATACAGAGCTGGGTATATTTTTCTGGCACTTCAGAGTTGTGTACTGGTAATTGTTGTTTGACTAGTTTTATATCATTGCTGGCTGACTTCAGAGTTGTGCACTGTTATTTTTGCTTCACTGTATAGTTTTTCAGATCTCTGCTGAAGGTGTTGGTTTTTCCATACCCACCCTCCCTATTCCTGTGTTGTTGTTTAAATTTGGAGGCTTTTGCAGTTGCCCGCCCCCACTCTAGACTTGATCTGGGACACTACCCCCAGTCCCATCTCTTTACCTCATTCTACCTAATAGACTCCTTCTGCACTTGTTTTTAGTCATTTTTAATTTAATTGCATTTTTTAAACTGTTTGGTCTAACATTGCTCCATACTCAAGTGTGCTAGCTTGCACTGCATTTGAATTGTTTTGACTGCTGTTTTAGCTGCTTTTCTGTATATATATATATATATATATATATATATATATATATATATATATATATATATATATATATTTATATCTATATATACACACATATATACATATATATATATATATATATATATATATATATATATATATATATATATATATATTTATATATATATAAAATACCTTTCCTGTAACTAGTGTAGTCCAGATTCAGATTTGCTGTATCCAGGACTGCATGTAAGCTTCTGAGCCCCCCCTCCAAGCTTTCTGTGTTGGAGGGAAGCCTTCTAGCTTAGTGGGAGTGGCAAGCACTAGGTAACCTATCTACCACATAAGGAGTGGTTCTGGCCCAGAAATTGTAGTTATTGGCCATATGGGCAGTTTTTCCATCTCTCTCTCAACTTTCTGATTTAAAAGCCCACATTTGCACTTGTTTCCCCCTTTCCTGTAACTAGTTTAGTCCAGATACAGCTTCTTAGTTTTAGCCCTTGAATTTGCTTATTCGTGATCAGCACTTGTAAGCACTAAATAACCTACTAATTACTGCAGCACTCAGCCTTCCTCATTACCTAGAGGAAAACAGTTTTGGTATTTATGTTCCTCACCTGCTTAGAGAAAAACAGCTCTTGTACTCACTTTCCTCACTTATCTAGAGGAAAATTGTTTTTTATTCAGGCATGTCCAAGGGTCAGCTCCCAGTGTTCTCTCCTGTCTAACTGATGAATCTGGGCATCTTGGGGCAATGTAGAAATTGCCTCATGTACACAGACAACCCTCTCCTCCTACCACCCAACACTACAACCTGTGAGAGATGCATTTATCTAGCCAGACTGGAGGTAAAGCTCTCTCCAATCAAGACTGAACTTGACAGTCAAGAGCAGAAGGTAAACACTTGCACCACACCACACTCATCACATAGTCTCACTAAATCTACACCACCAAAATCCACACATAGAAACACAAAAACATTTGCAGAGGCTCTCAATGATAATCTGCTCAAGCAACAGAGACCTCCAAAGCAGAAATGCAAGCAACCTCCACCCCCCCAACACAACCCAAATGACACATAGCCCACAGACTCAGTGTGCCACTCAACCACAGCCAATAAGGCAAAACAACGTACCCAACACACTAGTCATAGGTGACTCTATAGTCAGACACACCGATGTCCCACTCACCATGCTAAACAAGGAGAAGGTTACTGTCAGCTGCCTGTCGGGTGCCAGGATCCACCACATAACCCACGCACTCAGGTCACTCCACAACAAGTACAAATATGACTCATTGTCCATGTTGGTGTGAATGACCTGAGATGTACCTGCCTGGCCTACATGAAAAGAGACATGGAAGAGCTCTCCGATCTTGTAGCCCAGGCAGGTATGACCCTAGCCCTGAGTAGCATTCTGCCATCACCCAGAATGATGCCACAGTACAAGGACAAAATGATTGACTTCAACAATTGGCTAAGCTTTTGGTGTCATTCTAAAGGGATCCCTTATCTGTCTGCCTGGGATGACATGGTCGACAGACCACGACGCTTTGCCAGAGATGGCCTGCACCTGTCACCCCTGGGATTCCGGATACTGGCTAAGGTTCTTGCCACCCCTATAGTGCTTTTTTTAGGCAAGGTTCAAATGACACATTTACCACCATAACAGGAACAGGCAAGCAAAAACTGAGGGCGATGCTACTCAATGCTAGAAGTCTAAATCTCAAAATGCACTCACTCGAGGCACTCCTTAAAATGGAGAACATTGATATCTGTGCAGTGACAGAGACTTGGTTCAAGGCTCCAGATAGCACCCCTGCACTACCAGACTATAACTCATACCACACTTTTCAGCCATGTAACCTGGACCGGAACACCAAAGGCGGAGGTGTGTCCATATTCATTAAGGATATCCACACCTCCAGGCTAGTTGCTCAACATAATGCAGCCGAGGTTATCCAAGTGCAACTAACTCTGGACAAAACTGCAATCCAAATTGTAGCTTGCTACAGATCACCCACCATGCCCCAGGATTCCCACTCCTCTTTTCTTGATGTACTTAGAAAATATTAGGGTTCAACCAAACACCCTAATAATGGGTGATTTCAACTACCCCACCATTAACTGGGAAAACTACTCATGTACCAACTCCTTCACTCAACACTTTCTGGAATTCATAAACTCCAATGCCCTGGATCAACTTATCACACCCCACCAGGGGAAACAATATCCTAGATCTATTCATTACCAACATGAGTGACCGGTGTTCCACACCTGAAGTCAACGCCTCATTGGACCGATCCAACTATAAGTTAATTACCCTAGATATCCACATCCTGCCCCCACACCCCATTAAGGAAACCATGGTAAAAAAATTTTCCAAAGCCAACTTCATGCTTCTTAAGACAGAAGTGGTGAACTTCATGACACCCATGCAGATGGACAATACAGTTACAACTATGGAATCCTACACAATTGCACTTTATAAGCACTTACATGAGTGCATGGATCGTGCTATCCCAAACAGAACCAAGATGCTATCTTCCTAAAAAAGGAAGCCAATCTGGTGGTCCCCTGCCATAAACAAACTGTACAAAAGAAGGAAGAAACTGTTGCAAAAGAGAGTAAAATCCCACGAGTGGAGGAGCTCCCTGGTCAGCCTCAGTAAGAAGCTGCGATCCCTGATAAAATCCTCCAAATCTAGTTATGAAAACAAAATCGCCACTGATTCTAAAGACAACCACAAAGCATTCTATAGCTATGTCAAGAATCTCAATGGCAACACTCAGATCTTCTCTGAGTTACAGCACAATGGCACTAAATATACAGACTCAACTGATATCGCCAACATCCTGGCAAATAGGTTCAGTGCTAACTTTACCCCCCCCCCTCTCACCCCCTAAAGAGCCCATCTCTATACTGGAAGAATGCAAAGTTCCTGTAATTACGGCTGCACAGATAAAAACCACACTCTCCAAAGCCAAGAACAGAGCATCCATGGGACCAGACAACATCCCAGGCTGCATTCTACATGAACTACAGAACAAACTGGCACCCCACCTAAGTACCATGTTCAATCATAGCCTCACCTCAGGCTTTATGCCTGCTGAATGGTGCACAGCAATGGTTATTCCACTCCACAAGGGGAGGAGCCACCACAGACCCCGGGAACTACTGCCCCATTAGCCTGACGAGCCTTGTCTGCAAGGCCATGGAACGTATCATCATGGAACTTATAAACAAAGACATTGGTCATCTCCAAACTCTAGACCACACTCAGTTTGGGTTTGTAAAAGGCAGATCATGTCTCTTAAACCTGATAGACTTCTTTGAAGCAGTCACCAAAGCTGTAGACAAGGGTAAGGTGGTTCACACAGCCTATCTAGATCTTGCCAAGGCTTTCGACACCATCCCCCACTCTGGAATTATAGATAAACTCACTAAACCAGATATAAATCCCTATGTCACAAGATGAGTTGCCAACTGGCTCACTGACAGAACCCACACTGTGAAAGTAGCAGACTCCAAATCTGACTTCAGGCCAGTGACAAGGGGAGTATCACAGGGTTCAGTCCTGGGTCCTCTCCTGTTTGGTATCTATTTCTCTGAAGTACAGGCTAACACAGAAGGTCTTTGGCTAACTAAATTCACAGATGACTGCAAACTAGGAGCCATAATTGAAACTCCTAATGATGTGGACATCCTACAAAAGGGCCTCATTGAGACAGATTCCTGGTGTCAAAGCCATGGCCTCAAGCTCAATCCCAAAAAGTGCATTGTCATCCCCTTTGGAAAAAACTCTGTACCCATGAACTACAACATAGGCGGTAGTATAAAAAGTAAAATATGCACCAAGATAACACACAGCAAAATTTATTTCTGCACCAAGGTTTTACCCAACATGGTTTCTTTGGTTTTCTATAGGCGGTAGTATACTTAACACCGAAAGTGTGATAAAAGACCTTGGGACACAGGTGGACAGTAGTCTCTCCTTTGATAATCACATTGCCACAGTAGTCAGGAAATCCTTCTACGTGGCACACCTCATTACAAAAGGTTTCTCATCCAGAAAAAAGAGGTCATTGATCCCCTCTACTCATCACTCATTAGACTCATTATAGAGTACAATGCCCCTTTTGGTATGTACCTCACAAGACATCTACAACAACTGGAAAGGCCACAGATATACCTCACAAAGACGATTACCAGCCTCAAACAGATGCCTTATGCAGACCGTCTCAAAAAACTCCAGCTTTACTCCATCACATATCGCCTACTCAGAGGTGATCTCTGCCTAACATACAAAGCTATGTCAAACCCTGAGTTGTTGAGCATGCACCACTTAAAGAAATCCCATTCCTTCCGAGCTACACACTCTAGGGACCTAAACCTTGTCACCACAATAAACAGAACATGCCAGAGGGATAGATTCGTGTCCCAGAGACTTCCCATACTCTGGAATAAACTACCTCTCTATATCAAACAAAGCTCCTCATTAGCACTCTTCAAGAAAAATCTTGATGATTGGATGGGAAATAAGAAATTAACCCTGGGGATCACCTCTGTGGCTCTGCGTGACAGTGACACAGGAAAATAATTTTCTTGGGTGGCAAAAGCCAAGGTACCTTTTTGGCTGGGCTTGTATAGGCCCTAGGGCCGATAGCCTAGTACCTACCTATGAACCGATGAACTATGAGGCAATCTTTACCTGCAAACTCACAGAAGTCAGAAATTTCCTTTTGCCAAGGATCTTGTGATAACAGAGTTATACTATTTGCTTTCTCATTTGAGATGGCTTATGAAGAAAAGAGAATTGACAATTTCACATTAAACTACTATTACTTTGGTTGATATTTGGTCGCCATACTGACATATTAGCTATTTCTGCCATTTTGTGAGGCATTGATGATGTTTGTGTATTTCACATAGCACATTTGCTCTCTGTCATGTGTATTACAATGCTGTCATGACATGCCAACAAGCCATTGTGTTTAATAGTTGCACTGTGACTGAACAGTACTTATGCATGACATGCATGATTTGCATCCAGAGATGTGTCCCTCACTTCTGAACATGTTGAATAAAAACTTGCAATCCTGGCCATTTTGAGTATCTTGTGTAGTCTCTTGGTAGTTACAAGTTTAATCATTATGATTCTCTGCACATAGATGGCAATAGCGTCATTATCAGACAAGCTCTGGATAACACATCCATCAAAACCAATCATCTCAACTTGCTCTAACATTAAACCTTGTCAGTCTCATTAACAGCCACTGACATCTTGGGAATGTATTGTCAGTACTGTAGAAACTGATCAGTGAGAGTAGTAGCTTATGGTCAGATTGTAACTGAAAACTTTTAAACCCTACCAGGTATTAGGAGAATCTTTCAGCTTTTTCATTTGCAAGGCAGTCTTTTTCAATCTACAAGGATCTCTGTTCAGCACTGGTTAGTATTCTGGAGAAATACATAACAGGGTGTAACAGTTCAGTCATCTGATGCAATACTCCACCTAGGTCATAGGTATCAGCATCTCTATTAACTATTGTTGGTTTACTGACATCATAGCATGCCAGCTTGGGGCTGATCATCTTCCAACAACAACGGAATATCCTTCTTTAACAAATTAGTTAAGAGACTTAGCACCATAAAGAGATCTGGTAAAAACTTGCCCAAGAGGTTAATCAGGCCTATAGCTTGCATTGACTCTGTCACATTTTACAGAGTCTTCAATTTGGCTACTGGGCTGACTTTATATTTGGTCAGATTCCAGTAGTACTTGTACTGTGACCAAAGTAGTAAACCTCAGTCTTCCCAAAACAGCACTGGCCTTGATTTAGCTTCAGCCCAGTAATTGTTACTGTTTAGAACACAGAATCCTGAATTATGTTTTCTTTATCTGGATCAAATATTAAGATGTCATCCATAACAGCAACACCACCATCACTATGATCTTTGAATTAGTATGTCATTTTGTGTTGAAATATTTCAGGTGCTGTGCTTATACCAAATGGCATCATTTTGAAACAGAACCTTCCCACTGGAGTAATAAAGCCTTCAGCTTACTTTATCTAGGGGTATTTCCCAGAACACAATCAACGTTTCCAATGATGAAAATACATGAGGAACCAGTAGTTTAGGTGGAATTCTTCTAGTGTAATTAAAATGAACCTTTGTGTGCACAACTGCATAGCTGAGCTTTATCAAATCAACACATATTCATACACGACTATTTTTCTTTATCATTGGGACCATAGGAACACATATCTCAGTTGGTTTTGTCATACTTTCTATTATGTATAGGCTTTGCATTCATTTAAGCTCTGCTTCTGTTTTAAGCAGCATATGAAATGGCATCCTACTCTTGGGTCACAACACCTTCACCAGTCATGTTTACATTGACTTCATCTATTCTGCCAATTAAGCCCATCTCACATGTCACCCCTGGTGAGAAGATCATTTATGTAGAGACCAGCTAGCATGTAAGCCCACAACAAAAAACATGTGCCCCTTTCACTTAGGCATGGCTAGAAATCTGTCAATGCACTCGGGTTTTCCAGCATGGCTATTTATTTATTTATTTATATTTATTCCAGTTTGATGACCGGGGAGGTCCATTGGGCCTGGGGAGCCCATTTTCAGTGGAGGCCCGGGGAGAAAAGCTCCACAATACAAAGTTTAATTACATGATTAATTACAAAGAAAGTTAGGATTACAAACAACAGGTAGCATTCTAAAGAAAAAAAGAGAAAAACAATATTTACAATTTAGTTCACTGGGCTTCTGGAGCCTACTTTCAGTGGAGGCTCGGGGAGAAAAAGCTGCACAATACAAAGTTTAATTGCATGAATACTTTCAGTGGAGGCTCGGGGAGAAAAGCTCCACAATACAAAGTTTAATTACATGATTAATTACAAAGGAAGTTAGGGTTGCAAGCAACAAGTAGCATTCAAAGGAGTGAGAAAAAAAATAAACAGTTTAGGTTCAGGAGTAATAACAGGCATATAGTATTGTGGCTAGATTTTGCTGTTTAGTTACATATATAATCAACAATTTAAAGTGAGATTAGGAAGGTAAGAAGGTTAGCCTGGAGTAAAGGAAGAGGAGAGCTTGAGAGGAATGGGTGGAAGAGTACAGTTGCATTTCCTGTTTAGATAGAGGTAAGAATGAAGTTGAGTTTTGAAGTTATTAAGGTTGTCACAGGTCCTCAGTGTGGAGGGAAGAGCATTCCATTTTTAAGCTAGGGAATAAGATAGCAGAAGCTGCTCAGCAGGGCGCTTAGGTTTATGGATGGTGATCAAGTTTTGGTGGGTAGATCTAAGGGGTCTGAGGGGGTTATAAGGTTGCAGAATATTGGATAGTGCAGGGCACTTAGTAGGTTGGAACAATAATTTATGGGCTGTGGTGATTTGGTGAAGGTTAAGTAGATTGGGGAGTTCAAGCCAGTTTAGTGAGTGTCGGGAGGTGCAGTGATGAGAGGAGGATTTGGCATTCGTGGCGAATCTGGCTATTTTATTGTAACATACTTCCAATTTGGAGGTGAGTGTGGAAGATAAATTAGTGAGCAGAGGAGTGCCATACAGTAGAGAGGGAAGTAGATAGGTTGTGGCGAGAGTTAGTCTGGTGGAAGGAGAGAGGAAGTGATTGTTTCTGTAAAGTAGGCCTAGTTTTATGTGGGTTTTCTTGATATTTAGCTGGATGTGATTGTTAAATTTTAGGTGTTCATCAATGGATACACCAAGAAGTTTGGCAGTGGATACACCAAGAAGTTTGGCAGAGGGTACAACCTCGATAAAGAAGTTGTTAAGGCTGGTGATTTGTTGTAAATTTTTGTCAATAGGGAAGGATTTTGAGGGAGAGAACAGAAGGATCTTAGTTTTGTTGGCATTTAGTGAGAGGTGATTTTGGAGCATCCAATTTTCGGTGGTAGAGAAAGCAGTTTGAGTTAGAAATTTGAGATCTTTTAGGTTAGAGGCATGACAGATCAAAGTAGAATCATCAGCGTATTGCACAATTTTGGTATTAGGTATGGCATTGTGGAAGTTGTTAATAAAGATATTGAATAGCAATGGGCCAAGAATTGAACCTTGGGGTACTCCAGTGGGGGTTGGGAGGAAAGTGGAGGTGGCCTGGCCCCATTTCATAGCTTGGGATCTATCAGAAACGTAGCTGGAGAACCAGGAAAGAGTTTTATGGGAGATGTTGAGGTTAGACAGATGATTTAGTAGGTGACTATGGGAGATGGTATCGAAGGCTTTAGATAAGTCTAGCAGAACAGAGGATACCATATTACCACAGTCACGAGCAAAACTGACAGAATGTAAGAAGGAGAGAAGGGCTATAAATTTCAGTCTGTGCTTCATGCATCTGTGGATGTTTTGAGGACATCTTAAAGGAAGCATGTGTAATCACTATAACATCGACCCCTCGGTTAGTCTACAAACATACTTGCGTTCCATGAATGGGAAACTTTACTTGCTGATTTACTACAAGATCAGACACAGTAGTTACTAAATCCAGAAAAATACATTTCTGAACATTATTTTCATTTTCATTTTTAAAAAGCAACCTGTGCAGTTAGCTTTGTCTTAAAAATGTCAGTAGATTAGCCCAATCTTTTATGTCATGTACTTTCTGCTATGTGCTGCACACTGCTCTGACCCAGCATTACAACTGCTATACCTTGTGCATTTGCTAAGCTTACATTCAGTCTGCCTTTGACCAGAATGATGCCTTTTTTAAAAACTTGACATTTACTCTGTACTTTACCTTACACAGGGCATTTGCCATGTTTAAATCAACATTCTGCATTTTAGCCAATTCCACCTGTCCAGTGATTTGCATTGCCTTTTCCAAAGTGAAATTAACTTGAGTTTGTAACTTCTGAGACATTACTAGATCAACCAGTTTAATCACTATCATTTCTCTGATTTGTCCAACTATTGTGGCATTAAACTCAGTTCATACAACTACCCTATAAAAGCTTCAGCACATTCACTTTTGGCTACTTTCATGTATTATATTTCTTTTCAGTGCAAAGTGTTTATTGAATTTGCTAATCACATGAATGTAACACTCTGGCCCTCTGAGAATGAAAAGGACCTGTATATGCCAGTGGCATAGCCAGCTCACTTAGCACCCTATGGCAACCCTTTGAACTTGCTCCCCGCCCCCGCAGCTCCTAAGAGGGAGAGAGAAAAAAAAAGGGTACTCATTCTGGTGGCTGGTGCTCCTGAAATGTAGGAGTGAACTGGCCAACCAGGTTCTATTTCTGTATCCCACCCCACCCCTCCTCAGATAAATGAAACTTAAAACAAACAAAGGTCCGGGATCACGTACCCCAAGTGCCTCTCAAGTGTACATCATTATGAAGAACATGGGGTCTTAAAAAGTTCATGTTCCTCAAAGTTCCACATTGAAAGTCTGTCACACATTCAGTGTTAGGAATTTTTTAACTGATTTCCATAAAAAAATAGAAATGAGTCATATTAATTCATTAAAAGTTATTTTCTATGAGTAAAACCAGCATATTTTAACCATCCTATTACTTTCTAGTTGAAGTTGTTAGTAAGCCATTATTATGTGTTCCACATTTTGCCTATTTGTTCTACATTATGAGGGCTAGTGTTCCTCATTTTGGATATGAAAGGTTGAGGGTTATGGGTACATGACACTAGTGAAGTGTGGGAGTCAATCAGGCTCCATTTTTGTGGTCTGCCCCTGACCCACATTCCTCACATTTTAGTTGAAAATAATTTGTATTGTTTTTCTTAAACTGTAGTCAACTGCTTGCTTCAGATGTAGCAAGCATTTGCTATAGTTTATACCCCACATGGAGCACTTCAGCACTCAGGTTAAAAAAAAAAAAAAAAAAAATATATATATATATATATATATATATATATATATATATATATATATATATCTTTTTTGTATTAAACTGTACCAAACTGCTGTTATAGTTTATACCTGGCTCAAGTAAAAAAAAAAAAATTCCTACAGTTTAGGCCACACAGGGAGTGCTAAAGTGCTCAGGGTTGATCACAAATGCAATTATCAGCTTTTAAAAGCCAATTCCAGTAGGTGGCGCAGTGGTGCAGTAGTTAGCACTGTCATCTCCCAGCAAGTTCTCCAGTTCGATTCTTGTCTGGAGTGCCTTCTGTGCAGAGTCTCCATGTTCTCCCTGTGTTTCCGTGGGTTTTCGCCGAGTGTTCTGGTTTCCTCCCACATTCCAAAGACATGCATCTGTAGCATTTTTCCTTGGGCCTCCAATGAAAATGGGCTCCTTCCCGGTAAGCAAATGTTAAATAAAAGCCAGTATCCATTTAAAGATCCATGAGGATAATCATGCCCACTAAGTCTGCACCTAGGGCAGTTGCCCCCGTCACCCCACCCAAGCTATGCTAAAGGTATATGCTTTCACTACAATTCACATCAAATACAACAAGGTATTCTCCTGGATTTTATTTGATTCTTTATCCAGCTTGGTCACCACTCCGAGTTGTATAAAATTTTGTCTTCTGACATGCCAATCAAAAGGTGGATTAAACTTTATAATTTTTATTTAAAGTCTGGCTTTCTCAATCTAAATAATCTAATATTAGAAAAACAATTCCTTTACAAAGTTAAATGGCTGACTTTGAGCTTGGAAGATTCACTTTAGATGGCATGTCATGATTCTGTAATTGACATTATAGATGTATATATAATAGATATACAGGCTGAGCCTGTAATTAGTCATTGTTCGATTAGGGTTTTTCAATGGTAAACATATTTAAATAAATAAATATTAAGTTTCAATGGTAAACACATTTAAATAAATAAATATTACATTTCAGTTTTTCAATAGTAGAGTCAGAAGTGTCAGATTTCACCAGCATGTTAGTCAAACAGGCAACTTTTATTGTATACAAAATGGTAGCTCAGTAGAAGCAAAGTATTGTTAAAATTTCAGTCTTCTAAAACACGTTGGCTTCAGTTTCAAAATGCAATGCACTATGTGATGCACAAGCTATTTTGTAGTTCAATGCATTTGACTTAAAGAGGCAATGGCAGTAGTATATATTCACAATATATACTAATGCTCTAGTGGCTTTACTGTACTTATTGACACACCTGTCTTATTTCAGTGTTGTATGGAAGGCCTCTTTCATTTGTTTTTCTTCCAGGTTCTTTGTTTAGTTCCTGAATTTATTATTTTTTTTTAAATGGGCACTCCATTTGGCCACCTGTGGGCCACCTTGACTTGTACCAGTTTGAAAGGCCTGTCATCAGCAATCATGTGCCTCCACTGTAAGCCCATGCCTGTTTGTACTGATCCAGATTCATGTCCTAGGACTCTTAACTTGTCCTTTTCATATGGCATTTGCACTACTTTGTTCTCTTTCTTATTAAATGAATTCTCTTTCCATGACTCACTAGCTTGCCAAATATGGCACAAGTGTTCCTCCATTCTGTTAACCACTTTGAAACTATGTGATTAACTTGCCTTTTATGGATGAAGTTAGAAAGGCAATAAATATTTCTGCCTGCCGTTCTATGTATCACTTAAATGAACTCCACATATGTAACATAAACATATCATTGGGCACTAAATTTATTCATGTCTAATTACTGTCTCTCTTGTCTTTTTACATTTTTTATTGTCTTAATATTATTCACTAGGTCCCCCATTAATGTTACACCTACTTCCTTATCCAGAATATTTTATTTATTTATTTATTTTACATTTGTTAACTGGGAAAGTCCGACTGGATACAGGTCCATTTTCAGCAGAAGCCTGGGGAGAAAAGCTCCAAATGTACAAAAACAAGTGTAAAAACAGTGAAATTATTACAGTGAGTTATCACAAAACTGAGATTTGTTTAACGATATGTACACACAGGTACATGTTTTTCTCACATACACACAACAAAGGTTGGAAGCAAGTAGCTGAGAAATAAATAGTTAAATATTTTATCTGAAAAAGGAAAACACATATATTAAGGTGGTTATCATACATGGTGTACTGTTAACTTTAAATGTTTCCAGAACGTGGGTGATACACAGAACTTTAAACAGTTAGAGAGTCAAAGTTGTATTCTTGTAATGAGGTTCTCCTTTATGAAATATGTTTGAGTGGGGGTTAGTCAAGGTTTGTACAGGGACAAAGCCACTGCAGTTTTAGGTATTTCCTAAGGGATTTTTTGAATTGGGATAAGGAAGGACCAGTGGTGAGTTCAGCAGGAAGTAGGTTCCAGTTTTTACCGGCAGAGTTGGAGAATAATGATTCACCAGCTGAATTGTTGGCTTTAACAGTTTGCACTAGCAATTTTTTTGGAAGAGCGAAGGGATTTTAGGTTACTTTAGGGGGTAATAATATTTTTCAGTATGGGTGTACTGTCTGGTTGGCAGAGGATTTTTTGAACAACTATTAGTTGGTTATATTGCAGTTGATATGGTAGTTCAAGCCAGTCTAATATTTTTCAGTATGGGTGTACTGTCTGGTTGGTAGAGGATTTTTTGAACAACTATTAGTTGGTTATATTGCAGTTGATAGGGTAGTTCAAGCCAGTCTAACGATTGAAGGTTAAGGCAGTGATAGATTCTATAAGCTGATCCTGTGGCAAATCTAGCAATGTTATTGTAGCACCTAGTAAATTCATTGAGGTTTGATTTGCTTAGGTTTACAAAGATGGGTGAGGTATAAAGAAGGGTCGATAGTAAATGTGAATGGGCAATAACAGTTCTAGCAGATGGGGTTAGGAATGGTTTAATCCTGTATTGATTAATGAATCCTGAGCCTGATTTTTTATTAACTGTTTTAATAGTTTTGTCTAAGTGAGCATCAAACATGAGGCTGTTGTTGATGATCACTCCCAGTACTTTAGTACTAGGTTCTGGGGAAATTATGGTACCATTGTTAGATATTATGGTTACAGGTGGTGAGGGGACCTTGTGTGTGGGGTAGAAGAGTAATAGTTTGGTTTTATTTGGGTTTAATAGTAGTTGGTGACCAGTGAGCCAGTTCTCTACTTTGTTGAAAGAGATTTGGGACAGGGATTGTAAATCTGTGGGGGAGGTGGCAGAGCAGATTAAGGTTGAGTCATCTGCATACTGAATACAAGTTGCATTAGGGATGACTTTGTACAGGTCATTAATGAATATGGGGAATAGGAGAGGACCTAAT
Source organism: Protopterus annectens (assembly GCF_019279795.1). NCBI lineage: Eukaryota > Metazoa > Chordata > Ceratodontiformes > Protopteridae > Protopterus > Protopterus annectens. The sequence goes on along the minus strand of NC_056727.1, from coordinate 1,036,691,621 downwards.
ATAGATCCCTGTGGCACTCCAAGGGCGACTGGTAAAAGGGACAATAGGTTATTCTTCCATAGTACAGCTTGCTGTCTGTCACTTAGGTAAGAGTGAAACAAGGTAATTGCTAGGTTATCTATGGAGAGTGATTTTAATGTGTTTAAGAGTAGCTGGTGATTTACCATATCAAATGCCTTGGATAGGTCAGGGAAGAGGGCTGAGGAGAGCTTGTTGTCATTACAGTTTTGATTTATTGTATGGGAGAAGGAGAGAAGGGCTGAACTATGGCAAGATCTAAATCCATGCCACAGAATAGCCACAGAACTATACATATCAGGAAAAGTGATTCCTAGAGGCTAAATCTATCAGTATTTCATAATGATGACACTTTTTAGTGCATTTATGACTTTTCTACAAGTCTGAATCATACCTTGTCTGCCAGCAATCTCTGACCTTCCTGCACCAGTTACATTAATGACACATATCTGTCTCTGACCTTCCCACACCAGTTGCATTAGCAACACCTGAATCATTCTCTATCACTCTTGGTCCTCTCCTTACAATTTCTCTGTTTTTTGGGCTAAAGCCTAGGCATCTCCCCCACCATCCTTAAGTAAAGTCTCTGTAGTAAAATGGCTGACTCTGGGCTTGGTGCATATCTTCAGGTAGTATGACACAGTTTTATAATTGATATTGTATTTCATTTTTCTTGATTAAAGTATCCTGGTTCAGACACTGTGTTATGATGCACACCAATGGTAACTCAGAGATAGTCAGTGACAGCAACCTACAGCCAGGCTTGCTCTATGACCAGTGAAAGATTAACCCGAGTTGCACCTTGCCTATGCTTCTCTGATTTTGCTAAGCATATTCTTTGCTTATTCATATCTCATATTGCCTTCCATACTTTTTTCTTCTCTCTCTGCTTTTTTATCTGTATATAGTCTCATTATCTATCCAGTTTTCTTTTGCCTACCTGGTTACTTTTTTTTTGTGTCTTGGCACTTTATTGTCATGTCACTTATACCCCTGACAAACAGAAAGAACATTTGGAATCTATGCTTTGGCTCTCTAGTACATTTTCTAGTCTGAAATCTAACTATCTTCTAAAGAGCAGGTTTCCTCCTTAATGAAAAAAATCATAGCCCTTGTAATTCTCACTAGCCTTTAGTTTTTGCTTACCATCTGCTCAAGGCCCTTACTAAAATATTTAACTTTTCTGCTTTCACTAAGTCTCATGGTGAATGCCCTGCTAGGCTTATTTAACTCTGCATGTAAATGACAGTGGTCAAAAACTTGTTGGATACCTTAACCCATGTTTCATTTGCAGATATGGTGGCAGACAACAGTTGTTTCTGTGACGTCACTACTCTTGGCCAGTAATCAAGGAGCCCAAATCCTCACCACTGACACTGGAGGAGGATGTTCACTTGGAACAAAAATGGATACACCCAGAATTTCTAGGTGCAGCTCTCTGCATCAAGCACAATTTCCATTAAGAGCACACAGGGAACACACTCAATCTGGGGACTGATTTCTCTCTCTCTCTCTCTCTCTCTCTCTCTCTCCAGATGCCCAGTAAGACTTCCCACTGGCACAGCTGTAGGGTTGAGTCTTCAGCCAAGTGTCCAAGCCAAGACATTCAGCACCCTCTCTGTATAACCAGTGCTTTGTGTCCCTGCTCCAAGAAGCTTACACACACTCTTTGAGATTTAATTTTCACACACACGCACAAACACACACACACACACACACACACACACACACACACACACACACACACACACACACACACACACACATACACACACACACACACACACCTGGGAAAGGCTGGAATAGATTTACTAGCTATGCCCCCTTCTGCCCGGCCTATAAGGTAGTTACACTGCCACCAGACACTCCAAAACCAGCTACTCTAATGCTCTTGCAAGGGTACTCAATTATACTGACTGAAATTAATATTAATACAAATGGTAGCTTGAACAACAGCAAGGCTTTCAAGAGAGGCCAGAAGGGTCACCAAATATATATATAAGTACTCTTAGAGATTAAAATATTCTCTAAAAGACCAGCCACAATGAAAAGTTTAAATATATTTTATAATAAATAAGAAAAGAACATGAACATATTACATATCTATTTACAATAAAAATCAGAATTTCAACCACAGGAAATATTAAAGTAACACAGATGAATAGATTCACACAGATACAGAAAAACAGTACTTAAATAATCTCACTATATTTTCCTGACTGATCTAAATAATTGCTATTTCCTGCTTTACTTACTAGAGCAAGGCAAGATGAAGAAGGTGAGGGGTCCTTCCTTGTCAGGTTCCAAAAAACAGCTTGCCACAAGGTTTCAGTCTCATCTAGTATTAAAATAGCATTTTTAGTGATGGATTACAGACTGACATTGCATATATCTGGTCATCTGATTTCTGGTTCCCATGCTACCCTCCTTGGGTAGAAGCTGTCAGGATTTAGCACATGTGTCAATAATACACACATACACACACACACACACACACACACACACACACACACACACACACACACACACACACACACACACACAGCCTTCCTAATATCTGCTGCTGCTCCTGGAAGTCATAAAACAATTTCAAACCTCCACACTTTCAGAGTAACAGTTAGTTCACTCCAAAGTCAATGCAGAAAGCTTCCTAGTACAGATTTTTTGTCTCTGACTGTATTGAAAACTGTAAGATACAATCTTCATGGCCTAGGCCCAGTGATTTCATTTTGGAATATTTTTCAAAGTCAGGTGGATTGACATTAACCTCTTCTGTTATCCTCTGTTAATACATATACATTTAAACAGTTGCAATAATACATGTATATATTTTTCAGTTCAGCAGGGCACACTGTAGGTACATTTTTAAAACAAGCAGCTTTAAAATACATTTTCAACACAAGCATTTGTACTAATCAGTTTGATATACAAATGACATAGAATTATTTACACATCCACTACTCTACTTCTCCTGGCATAGCTGGCAATACCTCACATTGTCACAGCTTCAAGTGTGAAATTGCTTTTATATGGGCTGCCAAAAGCATCATATGTGCAGATCATTGCCTGCTGCATGGAACTTTACAGTTCCGCTGCTAGACTGTCCATCTTGTGTGCATTGAGGATGTACCCAATTCCATTACACTACTGCTGAAAAGGAAATTTACTGCTGCCACTACTTAAAATGTCATGATAATCAAAAAGTCATGCATATGTTATATGGTCATATATCGTAATGACTTACTCTCGAAGACAGATGACAAGGGCAAGTTAGTACCTTAAATTGATCACATGTGATTGCACAGCCATTTAACATCTGCTTACATGAAAGTAGCAGTAGTCAATGGTCTATGTTTGCCAGCCACTATACATTGACATTATTCAGTGTGTCCACTGCATCCTGCCAGTATGCATACTACACTGTTTGAGAGTTAATTATATATGTAACTATTTACTGAAGCTCCCTCAGCTGGCATGTGGTATATTAGCCAAAGTATGCATGCTGCTTTTTTGGCAAACTCAATAGTGAAGTTCAACAGTATCCTAAAAGTGGTTCTTTGAAGAGGGGCATCACCACCCATGCTAGCCTAACTTCCTTATGAGTTACATTATAGATTACTTTCTCTTTATCAGATGAACATTTCTTAACAAGGTGGCTAAATGCATTAATAGTTCAGTACATTTGGAAGGGTCAGAAGAACCATTTTGACTGCCACTATTATAATCTGTCCTCATTTATTTTTTTACTACCAATTATAATCTGTTTTTTACCCTCAACTTTCACTGCAGGATCACAGTCCTTCAGTGGCATGTTATCCTTCCCTTTCATATCTTTAAAAGGCAGGTGCACTGGTTTTACATTTTCCCTGGAAAAATACCACAAAATCCCAAATTTAGACTACCTGAGAATTAAAAAATGTGATTTCTTGGGATATGACATTCTAGGCCAGAGGCCTGATTTACCACAATATTTATTTCTGTTCATCTTTATTGTTTATTATATTGTTAAATGGTATTATTATTATATTGTTAAATTGTATTACTAAGTGTTCTGTGCCTATAATCTGTTGCAATTTTTAATATATAGAGCTACAGAAGAAAATTATAATGAAATCACCCTAATAACCAATTACACTTAAAAAACACAAGCAGAATTCACAGATGTCATGTCATAAAAAGGGATTAAAACTATAAAAATCATTGTTCCTGCTAAAATGGAACTCCATCCTGTACTCTTTGTCCAGTCCTGACACACTTCTCCTTCTTTCCCATTCACTGCTACAGTTTCATAGACTCCTTCAAAACACTGTCCCAGTGCTTATGTCTATTCTGTGAAAAGTTTGCTTTCTGCTTCCTTTACTACAAGTCTCTGTTATATCAATTGAGATAACAGGATGCTGGGCGGTTATCACTATGGTTATCACTGTACTAGATGCAGAAATGATGAAACTTTTAGAACAGTGCAGCAGCAACATTAACAACTTTCTATTTTTAAGAGAAACACATATAATACACAATGTTAAATAATAAAGTCTAACTTTCATTAATAACAATGAGTCAACAGTATCTCAGCTATAGTTTTCTAGAGCACAAATAGTATGTACTTCACTCCAAAACCATGACATAGGCTGTTATTCATAGTTCCATACTTCACAGATGAATAATTGTTACTTGTGGATGATATCAGTTTGCTTATATTTAAGTGAGCACAGCACAAAAAGGTGGTGCTGATGTTCAAACTTCTGAGCCAGTGTGACATAATGTCCGCTACAGTTTTGCACACTTGAAGTGGTGTAAATTGACAAAAAATGATTGAAGTTATGTACATAAAATTCCATATGTATGTAATGACACAAATACTACTGCACATTTTTGGCACGGGCTGGCTGCTGGTGCTAGAGTGAAGAGATCTGTCATGAATACCCATGAGAACCTGTGCTGAGCTGCTGGCCCACAGCTTACCCAAACAATTTTAAGACTTCTCTTAATCACTGTTAAGGGCGTCCTTATATGTCATGCTGAATAACTCTTTTAAATGAAAAGGAAAATGTATGTATGTGTTACTGAAATAGTTAGCCATGATTATCATTAGTATTATAATTAATGCTATAACTGTTACTGTTGTTGACGCCATTAAGCACTGCATACATAAGTGCCTTTGTTACTGTGTCTTGATTGCATTTATTAATTCTGCCTTCACATATGGCTGTGTATTAATATTGCTATTTCCTGGCTTATCATGTAAAGGCACATAACAAAAATTGTGAAAATAGCATAAAGATGTATCCTGTCTTCAACAAAAGGCATGCAATTAAGGTTTATTTTCCTAGCAAAGAGGCCTCTGGAATGTTTAGAAACAGACATGCAACATGAGCCTGATCAGCCTAACACCTAAATTTAGTACTTGTCTTCAGCACAGACCAAAAGGTGCCAAGGAAAAAAAATATATAAAATCTCTGAGGTAATACATAAAACTATATACCATTCTACTTCTTGGACATTAATTTGTCAAGAGGTCAGAAAAGAGTAATAAACTCATAAGATGTAAATAAAGTGATCTCTGGAATTTCCTGTTCTTTCTGGATGTGTTGTTAATCAAAGAGATAATGTACTGTGCTAAGATAAATAGTTAAGGCAAAGGAAGGACTTCAACAACTGCAGAGACAGAACAAAAAAATTCCAAAACCTTCTCAGTTTTGGAAAGATATATATACTGCAGTGGAACTGAATTTGGTCAGTCATTTTGGAGTCAGTCATTTTTAGTCATTTTGGTTCAGTGAAACTAGTACAGTCAGCCAGAGATGTGGGTCAATCAGGCAAAGTCAGACTTTAAGAATAGTCATAGACTTTAAACTTCTGTAGACCTCCAGACTTCAGATTTCATATATGCATCTTGTTTCAGTCATACCTGCCTGCTGTTTACTGCCAGCTATCAAGAAGACAGATACTGAAAGTGCCCTGCTGAAGGACTGACATTGTTTTTTTTGTGGAAAAGGATTTAAAGACTGTTGTTTTGTATCTTACCTATTCTGAAACTGGCAAATCCAAAAAGGTAGATCAATTCTCAGATAGGAACACTGGAGTGTGCCACACAGAGGTATTTAACTAGGACACCCTGCATCCAAATTGGATTTTAGCATACATGAGGAACCAGCATCAAAAGTGCCAGGAATCATCAGTTTTATGGATCGCCAAAGAGAGAGAGAGAGAGAGACAGAGAGAGTGGAAACAAAAAAAAAAAAAAAAAAAACAGGATTATTTCACAGTGCCTATTGAGGACCAAAAGGCTTTTAAGTATAAACTGGACACTGACTAACTGGTGTATTGCATTCCTTCCAGGGACGTCTGTAAGTAACCTGATGTTTTTTTCAGACTTTCCTGCAGTACAGCAAGTTCATTTTGATTAATTGATGCCAACTTGAAAATTAAGTTAATAATTTATTACTTACAAGTGAATAAATTCTATTTTCATCCAAATTCAGCTTGATGCATGCTAGCTGTTTTAATTTTGGTTTGGTCATAACCAAGAACAATGGATTTGGAAAGGGGAGCAAATAAGTTTTGAGTCAGTTTATTCTCACCCACATTCAAATACATAGCTTATAATATAAAGAATTATATTCTAGTCTAATTGTTCTGACAGTACAGTATGTTTTTGCTTTTATAAGGTTGGAAAGTGGGGGGCAGAGGACAGCTGGAGATAAGGGAAAGGTGGGGGGACATGGGAAACATAAAAGGAGTGCATTAAGATGACTGAGCTGGGGGAGGTGGTGAGGATGGGCACTATATTTTTGTGTGGGGATAGACCCTATTTTTCATTTTTTTAAAATAAGGGAAGTTGAGGAATGAAGAATAGCAGAGTTTATAGGATAGAAGGTTAGGGAATAGTTTAAAAACTTTGGGCACAAAAACACTGAGTGGAGACAAAACAGACATGAATGATATTTGGTTTGACAGTGGGAGAGGAGACAAAACATAAAAGTGGCACGCAAACACAAAGGGGGGATGAGAAAATCTAGGAAGTAACCTCCACCTTTGCCTAGACAACCTAAAATATTATTAGACTCTGACGGATGCGGGTGGGGTGACCTCAGTGATTGAGGAGTGGAGGCCCCTACTGTCTTGGCAGTTGCAAATGAACAGGTCAGCGAGTCTTTTACCTGCTGGAGGAAAGACATGGATAGCTGCCAGTGCCTGTCTATGGCCTCAGCACTGCAGCCTCGACCAGGACCTGAAGCCTAGTGTCCTTGTGTACAAGGCTGCCTGCAAAGGTGAGTCCATATAGGTGAAGCTTCCCCAGGGTAGGCAGGTGGAGGTGCTGAGCATTGTATCACCTGTGAAGATTACATGTAAGCTGTACCTAGTACTCACAGACTTGCAGAAAGAAGAAACATATAAAGGAAAGAAAAGAATAACATATATATATATATATATATATATATATATATATATATATATATATATATATATACACACACACACACACACACACACACACACACACACACACACACACACACACAAACACACACACACACACACACACACACACACATATATATATATATATATATATATATATAGAGAGAGAGAGAGAGAGAGAGAGAGATGGAGACAAAAAATTCACTTAAAATTGTTAAGTAACAAATTTCTTGAAACATTTCATTCTTAAATATAAAAGTGCCAATAAGCAATGTTACATATCTTGTAAGTACTTGTGCAATGAGTGCTTCCTGACATGATCTGCTTGAGACATATTGGTATTACTGCATCTTGTATAATAGGAATGAATAACTATATTAATTTCTGCAATGAAATGCCATCAACAATCTGCAATGAAGTAATCTGCAACAGTAAATACTGATAACTATCATTTTCATGACAGGTTTGCTTTCACTAGCAAAGTTATAAACAATCTGCAATGAAGTATTGCAAAGGTAAGTACTGATAACTTTTTTTAGTGACAAGCGTGTTTTCACTAACAAAAGTGCTCATTATTGACGTAGCACATTTCCAATTACTTCAGCAATTCACCATAATACAGTTAAATTGAAGCAGTCACTATGTTTGCTGACAACCTACTGATGCTAAGAGTATGATACAATCTACTACGTCATTATGCAAGGCTTCATTATTGTAATGTTCAATGTGTATGTATTATTTCATTTTCTTGACTGTCATATTTACTGTGTTGTGACACTAGCCAGCCTTCTGTCTGATGATACTCTTCCCTGTTATAATGTATATCCCTGTTATAATGTATATCCCCAGGGGCTTTATAGATAAAAAAGTAGGAAAAACGATTTACTAATCCAAAATATGTATACTTTCTGCCTTACTGCAATGCCATATTCCCTATTTATAATTTTAATATTAAAGCTTAATGTATGGCAACATCTCCCCCTTCCACCTTCACTTTATACAACAATATCCCATCTTCTATTTTTAGGAAATGCAGCATGTTTGTAAATTTATAGGAAATAGTTATTTTAAAAAATGTGACTTAAAACAAACCACTGACAAGAGACTTCAGACGGCACTAAGAAATATTTAATGTTAAGCGCTTTTCATTTGATAAGATTAACAAACTTCATCAGACATACTAAAAATCTTATAAACAGTCTTATATAGAGTAACAATTAACCAATCATTTCATCTAATAAACATTGTAAATGAGCTTATTTAAAAACTTTTAAAGGACTTTTAAAGAAATAGGCACATTGACAAAAGCACCACTCTCTCTATTAAAAATAAACATGTAAAGATTCAAGTACAGTATAAACTAGACTACACTATTAATAATGTTACAACTAAATACAAATAATATTATGTATGTGAACATTAAACATGATCATAAATACAGTGAAAAAAATAATAGTAAAAAATGATAATAAAAAGTATGTATGTATAAATATATAATGAAACAATTTTAAATATAAAAAAAGGTGAAAAAGACAATACCGGTTACAAGTCATCTTGTCAAACTTTTGATTTTTAAAATACTACTAATAGAGCAACCCTCATTCAAACCAGGTGAATTATATGCATTCAACCTAATCTGCCATATGAGCTCAAGTTCTTCTAATCTAAGTGAATCAGGACCACCTCGAGGGTTATAAGAAACTTGGTCTATCACTATAAACTTAAAACTGTGATTAGGGAATTGTACTATGTGTTTAGCTAATGCGTTGTCAAGTTTATGCTTTTTAATGGCGTACATATGCTCATACATACGGTCACATAGCCTTCTTTCTGTTTTACCAACATAGAAGGCTAAACATGACTGACATTGAGCTAAATAGACTACCATTTTCGAGTTACAATTAACTCTCAGCCTCAAATGGTATTGTAAATTATGAATAAAAAATCTATTAGATTCAGTGACATATGAACAATAATTACAGGCCTGGCATTTATACATACCCACTGTTCTAACAGAAGTTCTTACATGGTGTTCGTAATAGGCTTTGTGATTCTTACCTCTTTTATATGTCACCATAGGACGTTCACCTACACTTAAGTAGACACTGTTGTCATTCTTAAAAATTTTCAAATTTTTTAACAAAATCTGAAAACAGTCTCTACTATTAAGATTGTACGTTGTAACAAAAGTAGAAGCTACAGTGTTTATTTTTTGAGGATTGTCGGGTACATTAGGTGACATAAGAGAGGAGTTGACCACCCTATTACGTGTGTTAAATGAGTTGTTCAGTATAGGTTTATAAAAGTGACTCTGATGTTTAACTGTTACTTCGTCAATGATTTCATCAACCATGTAGTCAGGGTACCCACGATGGACAAACATCCCTCTAATATAAAGACACTCGGCATGGAAATCATGGTCTAGAGTGATAATACGGGCAGTCCTTTAAAAGTTTTTAAATAAGCTCATTTAAAATGTTTATTAGATGAAATGATTGGTTAATTGTTACTCTATATAAGACTGTTTATAAGATTTTTAGTATGTCTGATGAAGTTTGTTAATCTTATCAAACGAAAAGCGCTTAACATAAAATATTTCTTAGTGCCGTCTGAAGTCTCTTGTCAGTGGTTTGTTTTAAGTCTCAGTTTTATTTTTCGCTGTTTGGATTTATTTTAAAAAATGTCACTGTAAATTTGAAAAAGCATAAATCATGGAAAACAATAATGTTCTATATGTCTTTGCAGGAAGAACAGAATGTTATTCAACTTTAAATTAATTGTTATAGGCAGTACTGAACACCAGTGAGTTGATACATTCAGTGGCACTGAGAGGAAATGATCTATTTATCTATCTGTCTATTGGTGAAAGGTTTGCTACCATGACAACTTCAGCAGATTGTCAATTTCATAAAGGAAGAGTCTTGCAGATGTTGCTTTGCCTGCACACAACCTTCAAGTGTCCACTTTAAACTGCATGGAATTATTGCCATTAATGTCCAGTTCTTAGTATAGCTACTGCGGTGGTGGTGCTGCGGTAGCGTTGTCGCCTCACAATTAGACGTTGCCCGTTCGATTCTCAGTTAGAGCATTTTCTGTGTTACAACATGCGTGAATGGGCGTTCCTTCGTTGAAGGTTGTGCGTTAGGTCTGGCAAGCCAGCATGTAAAACTCTACTGCCAATCATTAGCAGACCGGAGTTCCGCTGTGGCGACCCCTAACCGGGAAAAGCAGAAAGACGCAAAAAAATATCCAGTTCTTAGTATACGTCTTCATCACTGCAGTGATGTCTTCATATTATTTCTTTGTGTCATTCATTATGGCCTAAAGTATTGCAGTTTGTATTAATGCACAGCTAATCAACATTTCTATTTCAATTTGAGTTCAGGAGGAACTGTAAAGTTCTGAAGCAGGGAGTACTAGAGTGTTAACCACACCCACTAGAGTGTGACATCACTCTACACAGTCTGTACACCAATACAGGTACCTACCTATGCAACTGATCAAAGAGGAAAAGTTTTGCTGAATAAGATAACATTTATCAGGACAAGCCAAGCCCACTCAATTCTTCTTTTGGGAGAAATAAAGAGTAATTATATATATAGATCAATTATTATCTGTAGCAGTAATACGGATGGCACAGATCAATTTCTGCTCAAAAATGTCAGGTAATGTGCCAATTGTGTGACATGATGCAAATTCTCTTTGTTGGTGATTGTGTTGTATGAATAAGGACAAGTGGTAACTTTACAGCATGTGAGGGTCAGGGCTGGGCACAAATAGGTATGGGAATGCATGAACCATATACAAAAGGTATTGCTTGCTGCAGTTAACCAAAACGTCCATGGCATACACACACATGCATCAGTGAAACACAGCTTGTCCACAGCAATATGATTGCATCTACCAGTAAGAGTGATTACACATGAGAAGTGTGGTGTAACTCATAGAGCTGAGTGTGGCTTAATGTCATTTCTTAAATCTGACCAAATGTATGCTAGTCTTTTACATTTCTTCATTTTAAATGCTGCTGGTTTCATGTTTACACAACAGTTGAGAGGAATACAATTACTTTAAAAGGGTTAGAAGTCACACAAACTGATATTACATTAATGAAAAAAGGAAGTTATCATTACATTTGACTATGGCATCTTCAGAATTAGCCAATGACTTGCTGGTAATATAAGAAATATCACAAAACTTATCAGCTTGTAACTGAAAGACTTTGGAACATGTAAGGTGCTGTGTTTAGTTCTTTCTACATCTTTGAAGTGGCTTACAGCAGTTACTGGTCTATGTCAATGCATTGTGCTCAGTACAAAACTACAGGCCGCCTTCATTTAACTGAGGAAAGACATACATGACAGATGAATTAATAATCATGGTACCATACCTGTACAGTAAGCTTTTAATGGACATAAATTATGAAGTTAAATTCATTGTCTATACCAGCTTAAAGTTATATACATGTGTGGAAGGTGCAACTGCTGCTTAACATGTATTTGCTGGTTAGAACACATTGCAGTAGTATGGATCAAGACAAGAGAGACAACTTCAGTCATGAGGAGGATTGGATCTTCATGGATGTTCTGAGGACATATGGAAAATGTCTTTTTTGGAAAAGGGTGTCCAAAACAAGCAGAAAGAGCTAAGTTCTGGAGTCCAGTAGTAGCAGACATAAATGCTGTAGGGTGAAGGAAGTACAGCATAGCATGGAGTAGGAAAAGAACGAATGACATGCTGACACATGCTAGGACAAAAGCTAGGCAGAATACAATTGGCCACAGCAGCACTGTAAGTAGGTCTTTAAACCAAATAAGGAGTACCTTCCATTTGTCAGAGATTATGACTGATGCAGATGACGATGCTGTGTGAATCAAAAGGGGTGGTGTGGATACCAGCATTTTCTGACCCCTACAACAACAACAACACTCAGGTAGTTTGGAACATTAATATTTAGATGGTTTTACTAAATTATGCTGAGATGTACTTGGCATGATAACTATGTACGTATAGCTCTAAGATGTTTTATCATCAGGTACTCCCTCAATGTCAATTGTGGCACAAACTGTATTGGCATTGCTTGGCAAGCATGGCATCATACCTTAATGTAAAATTAATTCTTCCTGTCATAGGTCACATTACCCACATCTTGCATATTCCTTTACATGGTCAGCACTAGAAAAAAAATACATCCTGTGCTTCAGCACAGCATGCTGATGTTGAGAGCAGAATGGTTGTTAATGATGATGCCATAACTCTTATACTCATGACACAGCATGAGGACAGTGGCACACAGTCACAAAGCATATTATACCAAAGCATGTTGATAATGCCATTGGTGGTGATACAAGTTCACATACTCAGCAGCATGGGGAAATGATATTACAGCAGTGGGGTGGACACCACCTAACTCAACCCCTGTTTTATATGTTCAGCCTGAACCTCATGATGAATAGACCACCATGTTAAAGGCAGCAGTGATCACTGCCACACTTGTTCACAGAGGTGCCAGTCAAAGACATATTTCACAGCCTCAGAGACATGCAAGGCCTTGGCTGTCCAGCACCAGACATGCCATGACAAAATTCAAGCACAGGCTAATACCACTGATAATCAGGTAGAGATGACTAGAGTACTGCAGAGCATTGGAGAGGGATTTCACAAGTACATGGGAATGGTGTAGGTCAGAGTGAGAAAATGCCTTAATGATTCTCATGTGCAGTATGGCTGCACGTACAGCACCCATGTCAGCCCCATGTGCACAATAGTAAAGTCTTACCAGGTGGACATTAGGAATGCAGCTGGACATGTAGGGACTTTTCACATGCATAGTAAATGAGTAGTCTAGACACCATGTGTATCTCAAAAGAGTGTATTCACGTGGGTTCCCAAGATAAAAATCACATAGGCCTCATCAGATTTCAACATGTTAGTATCACTCAGGCAAGGCCTAAGTCTTGCAGCATTATTAATCAATGCCAAGAGTTCACTCTGCATTCAGCAGATACCATCTTTAGAACAACTCAGCATCAAACTCACATGCTAGTGCATGCTCCTGATCTATGGGATCATCATCCACACTATCCTTAGAGGACATCGTACATGATGACTTCTAAATATAACTGAAGACCGATTCATTAACACATACAGGGCCAATGCTTCATTGTCCCCCTTGTATTTGAAAAACAGTAATAAACATAGGGAAAATAAAACAAAAAAAAAAAGAAAAAAAGATTTCATTTTTTTCAAGGCAAGTATTTTCTTTTTCTGTGAATACGTCAATTCATCATACCCTGTAAGTGACACTGCAGTAAAAAATCACAGTATAACCATAACCTTGTTTCACAGAACCTGCCATTCTACACTTGAGTCAAAACCTGTCAGTTTAACAAGCACTTGTGTCACTGACCCTGAACACTGTGCAAAGGATGATCACTAATACAGTAAGATTTTATTTTTGATAGGAGAAATGTCTGGTGGACAATGTACATTGAGCATACCCTACTCAACATAGCCCACAAGTAAAGCTGCATGCATCATGTATAATAGGTGTGACTTCCAACTGTCATGTAGTGAATATTATGTCCCAGATATGTAGAATAGATGATGTCTTTTGGCCTGCACAGTCATAGATCATGCCAGAGGGTTTGCCATGCTACTGCTGTTGGCTGGCCATGAAGCCACAATTGCTGTCACCACTGGGGGAGAAATGATAGAGAGAGATGCACTGCCACTATCTGTGACTGGCTTTGGCAGTTGCACAGCAGACTAATGCATGATCATATTGTGCAGAAGATAAACATCCTGCATACAGTAGATATACTTAAGGACTCCCCCAATTTGTCCAGGCAATGGAAACTGGCTTTGAGCAGACAAAACACTTGCTCAATGACCATCCAAGTCTGGGACAGGGCAGTGTTAAAGCACTCCTCAGCTGCTACTGATATGATTCAATGTATAACAATATAAGCTCACATTCCTCATACAGACTCCTATAACAGCTGAAGCCCTGAAGTGTTTATAGGAATAATATGTTCCATATTCATCATGTGAGAGATTCTGGCTTTGCCTGTTGTGTCACCTTGAGCAAGTCACTTAACCAGATAGTGACATGGGGCAATTGGGAATTTGTTAGGCTCCTCAACAATCCCTTGGAATGCAAGCCGAGTAACAACCTATGGACCTATGAATCGATATATATATATTTAAGAGCATTCCAACCTGGGGCATCACCCACAGTAATCTATGGTGTGTGTAACATTCCACTCAAATGTCTAGTCCTCCTCTGTGAATGAAAGTGTGGGCTTTCACTTCAGACAGAGATAATGTCCATGAGTTATACCTAAGTAGACAGACACCCACCCACGGCCGTCTGCTACTATGTGATGCTGGTTGCCTTGCGGCATACATGATGTAACATGTTGGTGACTCTTTGGCATTCTTATGTTAATCTGTTATTGTCACTGATTGATTTACATTTGCAATAAGGCCCCTGAATAGACTGTTGAAGAAGGCCCAATCAGTCTTTTCAGTTAGGAATCTCCCCCACCTATGTTCAGTGAGGGTCTGCATCTGGATACAAGTGTCTACCAGGGAGAACGTCACCATTCTTTTACACTGTTTTGGAGTCATCTTGGTCTGTAAATGCGAAAATACATATATGGTAAATGACTGGCTGCTGACATTTGCTGTAACCAGAGTTTTGGGAGCAGATAGATGTCACATATCTGTAATAGAAACCAGCCAGTTCTGTACCCAGACTGCAGGAGGCATACTGCATCTGGGAATGGAACATATAGTGGCTGTAGTAATCACTACTTTTTTTTCCTGTCATAGGTGCATTATGTCTCATGTAAAACTCATGTAAGTGCTGCCACAAGTAGGTGTTTCATATTAGACTGTGGGAATTCAGCACTCAGTAGCATGTATACCTTGTGGCATGGGACCTGTAAGTGAGTATTATGACACAGCAGCATACCACTAGTACTGTGACATCTGTAGAGTCTGGGTCAGAATAACAGACAAATGTCAGGCCCTTGCCAGGGTCTGATGGGGAAAACCAATACTCACACTGAATCACATTCTCAGTACAAACTGACACTGTCTATCTCACTGTTTTGTGTGTGTGTGTGTGTGTGTGTGTGTGTGTGTGTGTGTGTGTGTGTGTGTGTGTGTGTGTGTGTGTGTGTGTGTGTGTGTGTGTGTGTTGTGTGTGTGTGTGTGTGTGTGTGCGTGTGTCTGTGTGTGTGTGTGTGTGTGTGTGTGTGCACCCACTATTTCCACACTGTAGCCTCGCCCACAAACACCTTACAAACTGCAGAACATGGCATACTGCTTACCTAGTTTTGGAAGACCTCCACTTTGACTAAACCTGTGAAAAAGGATAAGAACAGAAGCGACATTCGCTTGCCTATTTTGGAGGGGCAAACCATACTATGCTCACTGTAATAGTACCATTTAGAGCTTGGCAAACTTCTTGCTCAAGTATACCAATTAGCACACATGCACCTCATAAAGGCAGCAGTTGGAAGCTTACAAGGCTACTGTGGTGTGGTGGCAGTTATGGCCCATTCCTCAGCAGCAGTATAATGCTGCATCAGTTTCCTCTATTGACTCAATAGACCTGAATCTGGACCAAACAAAGCCTGTAGGTGGCTAAGCTGGGTCTGGCAAACCTGCTGAATGAGAAGAGAAGTTAGTGGCAGCTGATATGCAGCTGTGAGTAAAACTTTCCTTATTAATAGATACACAAATTCCAAAAACATTCACAGTATTTTAGGCAGAAACAATGAGGATCTCAAGATAGAATCTGGTACAACATTGGCAGGCATTCATTAAGCAAGCAATAATGCCCAATAAGGTTTGAGTTAAAGAGAGGTAAAAGATTGCCAAAGGGGTGTTGTAAAGCCCAACACTATGATAGAGGGTCTCACCACACCTGCAATATATTTTATTTCCCTGTAACACCCACCTTGGATGGCACTATTGTACTTTGAAAACATGTATCTTTTACATCTTTTGTATTTGTTTTATTGTTAGTATATCCATTTTTATATTATTAATACAAAATGGTTCCTTTACCTAATGATGTTTCAGAGGTGCTGTATACTATGCAATTGTTGTTGGAGGACATATTGTATATTCAAAATATTCATTATATAAACATTTAATAATATCTGCATACATGCATACACACATAGAGTCAGTTACGTATATATACATACACACAGAAACCTTTTCTGACACACATTTAGAGGCACTCAGATGCACACATCAACACTAACACTCCTGTGCACCACTACACACATATCCACATACACACAGAAATGTGCTCAGCAATTACAGCCACATTCATGAGCAAGTGCACCTCAGATGTCTCATTCTGATCAAGTGAATCAAATAATACATACACGGCAAAGCATTGCAACCCCCCCCCCCCCAATACACACATCACTAACTTTTACCTCAATTTGCATAAGGACCCTGATTTTTCTCTCATATTATGCTTAATCTTCTGGTAAATTATGAAAGACTACAGTCAATAAATCTAGACATTACAGTTTCATAGTTCTCATTGTTCTAAAAAGCAGTGTTGATGCAAAACCTCGTGCTCTATTAACTTTTTAAGTGAATTGGGTTAATAATTAATAATTGTCTTCAGTTCTGGGTGTTCATATCATTTTATTCTTAGCATTGCATTAGCATAGCACTGATACACTTGTAATAGGTGACTCTATCGTCAGGCACACTGACATCCTGCTCACCAGGCTGAACAAGGAGAGGGTCACGGTGAGTAGCCTGTCGGGCGCTAGGATCCGCCACATAACACAAGCACTCAGGTCACTCCAAGGCAAGTACAAATATGACTCAGTCATTGTCCATGCTGGTGTGAATGACCTGAGACGTACCTCCCTGGACTACAAGAAAAGAGACATAAAGTAGCTCTCTGAGCATGTAGCCCAGACCGGTATGATCCTGACCTTGAGTAGCATCTTACCCTCACCAAGAATGATGCCACAATATGAAGACAAGATGATCAATTTCAACAATTGGCTTAAGTACTGGTGTCATTCGAAGGGGATCCAATGCCTGTCAGCTTGGGATGATATGCTTGACAAGCCACGATGCTTCGCTAGGGACGGCTTGCACCTATCACCCCTGGGCTTTTGGATATTGGCAAAGGCTCTTGCTACCCCCATAGTGCCTTTTTTAGGCAAGGCACAAAAGACAAACCCACCTCCATAGGTATCACAAGGGATAAGAAACTAAGAGTAATGCTACTCAACGCCAGAAGTCTAAACCTCAAGATGCACGCACTCGAAACTCTCCTTAGCATGGAGAACATCGATATCTATGCAGTAACAGAAACCTGGTTCAGGGCTCCCGCGAGTACCCCAGCACTACCAGGTTATACCTCATACCATGCTTTTCGGCCCCAAAACATGGACCAAACCACAAAAGGAGGGGGAGTATCGATATTCATCAAAGATACCCACACCTCCAGGTTGGTGGCAAAGCACAAAGCATCAGAGACTATCCATGTGCAACTAACAGTGGGTAAAACTGCCTTCCAGTTTATAGCCTGCTACAGACCACCCTCCCAAACCCAGGAACCCCACTCAGCCTTCCTGAGAACACTGGAAAATATGAAGGTCTCTCCAAACACCATTATATTGGGTGACTTCAACTACCCAAAGATAGACTGAGAGCATTACTCTAGCTCCAACACCCTAGCCCAAAGGTTCCTAGAATTTATAAACTCAAATGCTATGGAACAACTTGTTACCACTCCCACAAGAGGGGAAAACATACTGGACCTGATCATCACCAACATGGGGACTCTATGCTCCAGACCAGAAGTGTATCCCTCACTGGTAAGATCAGACCATAAACTAATCTCACTGGATATTCACATCCCGACCCCACCCCCTGCCCAGAAAACCACAGCAAAAAACTTCTCTAAAGCAAATTTCACACTCCTCAAAACCGAGGTGGAATCCTTCAAAGCCCCCGGGCCTGTGAAAAATATGGCCCAGACCGCAGAATCCTTTATAAATGCATTCTATGAACACCTTCAGGAATGCATGGATCATGCGATCCCAAATAAAACCAAGACCCAATCCTCCAAAGGCAGACGTCCTGTCTGGTGGACCCCAGCCATAAACAAACTATACAATAGAAGGAGGAAGCTACTAAATGATAGAGAAAAATCTCAAAAAGGGAAGGCATCACTGATCAGTATTAGCAAAAAACTATGGGCACTCATAAAATTGTCTAAGGCCAGCTTCGAGAGAAAAATTGTACAGGACACTAAGGATAATCACAAGGCTTTCTTTAGTTATGTTAGGAACCTGGGTGGTAATTCCCAGATATGCTCAGAATTAGTCCAAAATGACAAAAAATACACTGAACCCACAGACATTGCCAACATCCTAGCTGACAGGTTTAGCGCAAACTCCCCCTCCCCACCAAAAGGGCAAATATCTATCCCAGCAGAGTGCTGCCCCCCTGACATCTCAGATGCTCAGGTAAGAGCCGCCCTCTCCAAAGCAAAAAACACAGCATCAATGGGACCAAATGGTGTCCCGGGCTGCGTCCTACATGAACTTCAAGAAGAGCTAAACCCAAACATAAAACTACTGTTCAATCTCAGCCTTACTACAGGATATGTGCCCAAAGAGTGGCGTACAGCAACAGTGGTCCCTCTCCATAAAGGTGGTGCCTCAACGGATCCTGGAAACTATCGCCCCATAAGCCTGACTAGCTTGGTCTGCAAAGCTATGGAAAGGATCATCATGGACCTCATAAATAAAGATATTGGGGACCTACAGACACTGGATCCTACCCAGTTCGGCTTTGTTAAGGGCAGATCCTGCCTCTTAAACCTGGTTGATTTCTTTGAAACACTCACCAAGGCCATTGACGAGGGGAAGGTGGTCCACACAGCCTACCTGGACCTCGCAAAAGCCTTCGATACAATACCCCACTCGGGCACTATAGATAAGCTCACCAGCTTAAATATTAACCCCTATGTCACTAGATGGATTGCAAACTGGCTCAAGGACAGAACCCACATGGTTAGAATTGCTGGAGCCATGTCAGACTCCAAACCAAGTGGTGTCCCACAAGGCTCAGTCCTGGGAACTCTCTTGTTCGGTATATATTTCTCGGAGGTACAGGCCAACAAGGAAGGACTGTGGCTGACCAAGTTTGCAGATGACTGCAAACTGGGTGCCATAATCGACTCTCCAGCCGACACAAGCATCCTCCAAAAGGGCCTCATAGAAACAGACAACTGGTGCCAGAGCCATGGCCTCAAGCTAAATGCCAAAAGTGTATAGTCATCCCCTTTGGCAAAAACAAAGTTCCCACAAATTACCACATAGGTGGTAATCCATTAAGTACAGAAGAAGTAATTAGGGACCTGGGGACCCAAGTTGATAGCAATCTCTCATTTGACAACCACGTGGCCAAAGTGGTTAGAAAAACATTTTATATAGCCCACCTAATCATGAAGGGATTCACATCTAGATCAGGGGAGGTCATCGTGCCTCTTTACTCATCCCTCATCAGGCCCATAATTGAGTATAATGCCCCTTTTGGGATGTACCTTATCAGACATCTGCAGCAACTGGAAAGACCCCAAAAGTACCTCACCAAGAGGATCAAAGGGCTCAAACAGATGCCATATGCTGCCCAGTTAAAGAAACTCCAGCTCTACTCAGTGGCATACTGCCTGTTCAGAGGCGATCTGTGCCTGATGTATAAAGCCATGTCCAACCCAGAAATAATGGACATGCTGCACCTCAGAAAATCCAAATCCCATCGAGCTATGTGCTCGAGAGACTTGAACCTCAGCACTGAAATAAATAGGACATGCTGGAGGGACAGATTCATAACCTAGAGGCTCCCTTCACTCTGGAATAAAATCCCAGTCCAGGTTAGGCAGAGTCCCTCATTGACTCTCTTCAAGAGGAATCTTGATGAGTGGATGGGAGATCGTAGGTTTACCCTGGGTATCACTTCTGTGTCACTGTTAGACAGAGGCACAGTATACTAACCTCGAAAAAGGGCATAGCAAAATAAATTTAAAATGGGTGGCGAAAGCCAAACACATTCTGGCTAGGCTTATAAATGCCCTAGGGCAGATAGCTTAGTATGAACCTATGAACCTATGAACCTATTTGCTAGAATTTTTTTACCAAAGAAGTTGAGACATATGTACACACTCTCTCTTTTTATCTCTGCCTCTCTTTGTCTCTCTCTCTCTCTCACACACACACACACACACACACACACACACACACACACACACACACACACACACACACACACACACACACACACACACACTCACACACACAGACACACACACACACACACACACACACACACACACACACTCACACACACAGACACACACACACACACACACACACACACACACACACACACACACACACACAAACAAAAAACACATCATATATCGTACACACATACACATATACACACTCACACACTTAACTGCATTACTTTTGGTTTTCCATGCTTGCTAAATGTAGCTTTATAAGCTGATGTTATCAACGGGTAGTAAAACATCAAGTTCTTGTAACTGCTGCTGCATTTACTTTTTTCCTTGAATTATATTTTTTTCATTTTATTTGCTCATTTATCTATTACAGTCACTAAAAAATTAGCATATACAAGATGATGGTTGGCTGCTTTTTTTTACAAATTGTAGAATTTATTTTCTCTGTAGGGTATCATTTGATATATCCTCCCATTTTCTAACCATGAATAAAATGCATATTATCCCGAAACACAGCTGAATGGGACATCAGTCATAGTATTTTTTTTAATATAATGAGCAAGTTCCTTACACCCTCTGTACAGGGATCTTAGATTTCTGTACCATTTAATCTAATACTCCAAACTCAGGTTCGTACAACCTCAGGGAAGTTAGAAAATGTTTTTGCTACCTGTTCAGCTAAATTAGTTCAGCTGTCTAAGATGTAAGTTACAGACATAAACAAAAGCCCATTTACTATAAGAATAGAAATTACTGATTCCACAGGACAAATTCATCATATAGGATTTAAAAAACAAACAAAAAAACACATCTTAATATAGTAATACTCATGTTTAAAGTGCCTCAGATGATTTTCATATTCAAATAATTTGCCTCATCAGTCTGAAATTTAGTAATGTAATGCAACTCTTTATACTCCATAACGTTGCAAGTTACCTACACATTCATCTGTATTTGCTTTCACTAAAAGCTAAAATGTCTTCACTTACAGACTGAGAAGTAAAGCTTCCTTTAGATTGTATATCCCCTTTAATGTTGTTTATAAATGGACTCAACTCCTCAGTCTTGTTTTTTTCACTCTAGTGCTAAACAGTGTTCCTTACACGATCCACTACTGAGCTTTACAATGGCAAATATGCAATTATTGCCTGTTTTGGGGAAATTACTGCTGGTAATATGTTCTTACCACTTAATCACCATCCATGTCTTGCCTTAAGTACCTTCTTTCGGTCCTTGAATTAGTTCCTTTGACTTCAGCTTCGTAGAGAGTACACACATAAAAAACCAAACTTCTCTTTAAAGACCTCTTGATAAATGTTTCAGATCAAAAATAAATGCATACAGGTGTATAGAACAATGACTTCTCACAGACAGCAGTCAGACATTGCAACTGAATCATGGAGTTATAAGACAGAAACCTTACCACTGAATAACTGTGATATCCTTGACAGCACATATTATATATCCATTGCAGGTATCTTACAAGTGTTCTTCTTTATCATTTCTCTTTTAATACTCATTGTTGCTATAAACCCAGGCCTGAACTATTAGCCTAAAGCATAACAAAGAGAGGTTGCATGATGTGTTACAGTAAACTGATTAAATAACTTTAAAAAATGAACTCTGGACTTCAAAAATGTAAAGCAAAGGCATTATTATCTAGTCAACCACAATAGCACTTGTGTCTGTTAAAAGTCAGTTGATAGCTTTTTGTACATAGTGTAGCATTAAGGCTATAGCGTAAATGCAACTATAATCACTTGGTCAAGAATTGCCATTTAGCCCCATATTCTGTTAGTGTTCCCAGTATCTACAGTAGACTATCTTTAAGAGCATATAGCAAACCATAACTCTCAACCCCTGGGCGCAAAACATCTGGATAATTAAAAAATAATAGGGGGACAAACCCCCCAAAATAGGGACACATTTTAAATATTTCTCTTATAAACATAGAAAGTTGATAGACTGCAAGGTCTTGTGTTACCATGCATTTTTCTGAAGGATATGAAGTCTGAAACTCAAATCCCTGTCATTATATAATAACTTCAGTACTCATTTATTTGCAACACAAATGCAGAAAAACACACATTTTATGAGGAACAGACCAAAAATATGAGGCAAAAATCTGGACATTCTATGAAAATCAAAAACCTGTACAGTTGAGAGGTATGTAGCAAACTACTGTGTGAAATTAGGAATATAAGACCATAAGTAGAGTAGTTCCACCTTAAAGTAAACTGAATTACAATTCATTACATTGGTATGACCATTTAATGTTACTGCTTTACAGTACTGCACTTGAGACTATTGGATTACAATATCTGATATAATTGTGCTGCTTGTTCCAATTGTTCTACTATTAACTGTATTGTAATTATGTACTATACAGTTTCCTTTAAGTCCCAGGAGGATATTATATATATATATATATATATATATATATATATATATGTATAGTTCCACTTCTAACCATCGAAATTTCAAAACATCGAAATTCTGATCAGCCAGACCAGAACATCGAATTTTGAAACATCGAAGGTTACAAGTGTAACCAAAAAAAAAAAAAAGAAAAATTATTTTTAACAATTGTATGCAGGGCCCCCCTACTTTAATATTCCAAATCTTAGACCGCACTACAGTGGAGTAAAGGGAAATCTCCCATATAGCACTATATGCAGAAGCGCTAAACAGGAGATTTTCCATACCCTATCTGTAGTGCCATCACACAGATGGCACATAGACACACACAGTATTCAGGTCACCTTGGTGCCCCGCAAAAACACAAACATTCTCCCACCTACACTTACCTTTTTCTTCCCCTTCAAACCTTTGATGTTTTCAAACTCGATGTTCTGGTCTCGACGATCTGAACTTCGATGTTTTAAACGTTCGATGGTTTGAAGGGAAACTATATTATATATATATATATATATATATATATATATATATATATATATATATATATGGTTACCTATCAAATCATCTACTCTTAATAACATCTAAACTCAAAACATCAAGACCATAAAATCCAAACGTCAAAACATCTAAAATTCATAACATTGAATCTCAAAACATTGAAAAGTACAAAGCAACTATATATGTGTATATATACACCTTACCAGTATTCACCCTCTTGTTGTACTCCCACACTTTCATGAAAAGCAGAACAAGTTAAGGTGTTTGCCTTACAAACACAAGGTGCAGGGTTTGAGTCTCACAAGGGATAATTGGCTAGGCTTAAAATGGCTTGGAAGGGTAGTTAGCTTAGTACTAATCTACGAAAATCTAAGAAATCTATGAAGTCAGTCCCAGCAAAAATTATAGGTACCTATTCAATTATCTAGGTTTAATTTAAAGGAGATAGGTGAACACTTTATTTAATTTGGCAGGGAAGTCTATTCCCAAAGTGTAGTAGGCATTAGTTAATGAATTTTGTTTCCCCGGCAATTTTAGTTATGTGGAGCTCTAACTTCCTAGCTGTGGTGCTAGTGGAGATATTTGACTTGTAAAGATGTAGTAGATCATGGGGGTTGGGGTCCCTAATGGCACAGAATGCATCATGGGGATGGAGTCCCTAATGGCACAGAATGCATCATCGTGAATGGGGTCGATAATGGCACAGAATGCATTGGGGGGATGGGGTCCCTAATAGCACAGAATGCATTGGGGGGATGGGGCCCCTATTGATACATAATGCAAGGCACTGGAAACCATGCAAGCACTTACTAAGAAAGTCAGCAAAGGGATAGCATTTCAAGCCTTTCCTAGTAAATTAACTCAGTGATTGTTAACCAACAATCTTCTGCTCAATATGTCTAGAAAGGTACATCCCAACTGGAATGTTGTACTCAATAACTGGCCTAATTAGGGCTGTATAAAAAGGAATGAAAACTTCTTTTGTCCTGTATGATATGCCTTTAGTTACTAGTTTTGTTACACAGAAGGATTTTCTAACTGTTCTTGCTATATCATGGACAAAGGAAAGGAAATTTTAACCCAGGTTACAAGATCCTTGATAACAATATTTTTGCTCTTCACTGGAAGAGCTGGATGTAAATGTAATCTTCAATGAAAGAACTACCTGAGGTAGTGTGTTTTGGCAGTATTTTTTAGGTATATAGGTAAATTATCAGGTCCTAAAAAATAAGTATTTTTGGTCTTAGCACCTTCACTACATGCTCCATTGTAATTTAGGGGAGTAAGCTATTGAGGAATTCAAATATTTGTTTTAGGGGTGTAGTTTTGTATTAAATTTGTCTGCTAATATATGTGTGATGTTTGTTGTGTCTGAATGGGTGGTACCATTTGTATAAGCTCTGAATACTGCTAGGTGTTATTTCACAGTTTCTTAAAGTAACTAAGGAAGCCCTTATAACTATCCTTAACTTTAGAATCTAATTTAAATTCATGATTTGACTTACTTGCCCCAGTAATAGCTTTTAGCTCCTTACTAATATTCTTTTTTTTTTACTATTTTTTTTTAAAAAATAAGATGCCTTAAGAAACATTACATGAAATATAGATAAATAACATATTTACAATTCTAAAACATTACTAACTTCAAACCATTATATAACTATTTACATTGGTGTCTATGCAAATAACACTGAAATTCCATATTATGTAAAGTTAGAAACATAAGATGATATATCTTCATCAATTTTTTCGAGTATTTCCTGTACTTTCATCCAAGAGTAATAGTATGAAATAGGTCTTTTAGTTCTGTTCTTCACTGTTAATATTTCCATGTGAGCAACTGTTGATGTTAAATTCTTAAATTCTTTGAACGTAGGAGAAGCCTCATTTTTCCAATGTATTGTTATGATTTTACGTGAAATTGCCAGTAGTGACCATAGGATTTTAATGTCTTTTTTGGTACATAGTTTGGAATAGGAGAATTGAATACAATTATAGACTTTGTTAATTGAAAATTATCATTATAAACATTTTGAAAAAATAGTTAATAGACTTCCAGTACAAATTGAGACATATACATTCATAAAAAACATGCTGCCAATCTGCTTTTATCTTGATTTGGCATCTCCAACATTGATCTTCACTAGTAAACATTTTGGCTAGCCTATGTGGTGTATAGAAACTTCTGTGTAGATATCTCCAAGTGAATAATTGCCAGTATTTTGATAATGTAAAAAATGTGGAAGACTTTAGAATATTTCTTTTTTCTTGTTCAATTGGAGGATGGTTGTTTATTAAAGTAAAATAATCCTAGTATGATTTTTCATTATAATGTTTTGCTTTTTTAACAATTTTATAGATATTAGATAAGTAACCTGTACCTTGATAAGGTTGTTTTGTGATAAAAACGAGGCATTCAATGAATTTTGAAGCCTCATGTCTAATTGAGGGTTGCATTTGTTCTACTTTATTTATAAGAAAATGTCTTAGATTTTGTAAAAGCAACCAGTAGTCTTGTTTATATTATACTTGTAAGTTATCTGTTCGTTTGTTAATACTTTCCCTTTCCTGATAAGTTGATGCCAAAAGAATAATGATTCTTGCTTGTGTATATTCATTTTAGAGATTTGGGATGAGTCTAGAATAGTGGGTGTAAAATCTATAAGGAAAATAAGAAAAATCCAAGAATTAATATTTGGTATTTTGTTTATATATATCTTGAACACTGATAGTGTAGAGCCTATATAGTTTGATGGTAATTTATTGATATTATTCTTTTTCCCTAGAAAATAATATTTTAACATCCATATAAGGGGTGATGATATTACAGTTAAATTGTCTTGTATATGATTGTAATTAGATTCTATGTAAATCTGTTCATGCGCTTGTTTCCATATAGGTGTGTATGAATTATTTAACCATAGTGTTATATTTTTAATAACAGAGGAGGCAATATAAAAATCAATATCTGGTAAATTAATTCCATCTTCCCAATCTGGTAAATGCTTATTTAAGGCTATACAGGGTTTATTTGGAAACCATAGAAAATTTAAAATTAGTTTATTGTATCTTTGAATAATATATTTGGGAGGTGGCAATGAAAAGTTTTGTATTAAGAATAATATTTTGGGAAATATGATTGCTTTAATAAGATATAATCTGTCTGCTGTTGAAAATATGTACTTATTCCAATAATTGATTGTTTGTTCTATTTTGTCTAGTATTTTATTATAGTTAAATATTAGAGAATCTGTTAATTCATTGAGTAGATTTATTCCCAGGTATAATAATTTATTTTCTGTTACTATATAGTTGGAAAATCTTTTGTTTATCTTTTTTTTACAGTTACAGGGCATAATTTTGGTTTTGTTTTCATTAAATTTTAGGCCTGAAATATTTTGAAATGTATTCATGGAGTTAAATAGAGCATTCAAAGACTTATTGGCATCTGAGAGAGTTAAAAGTATGTCAACAGCAAAGAGTTGGATTTCAAGGTTTAACGTTTTAGTAATACATATGCCCTTTATGTTATTGCTTGATCTGATTTGATTTGCAAAGGGTTCTATGAGTAATGCAAATAGCAATGGTGATAAAGGGCAACCTTGTTTAGTTCCATTTTTGATTGTTATAGGGCCCAATCTATGTTGTCCTAGTTTAACATATGCAGTAGATTTTTCATATAGTATTTGAATAAGGTTATTAAAATTAGAAGGAAAGTTATATTCTTTTAAAACTAGTGAAGGAAAGCTCCAGTTAACAGAATCAAAAGCTTTATTAATATCTAATGAAATTACATTTAAATCTAGGACACTATGTTTGCTATAGTCAATTAATGTTAGTATTCTTTCAATATTATCTGAAGTGTTTCTTCCTTTAATAAAACCTGTTAGATATTTGTGAATTAAGAAAGGAAGAACATGTTTGATCCTATCTGCATATATAGCCATAAACATCTTATAGTCAATATTGAGTAATGATATTGGCCTATATGAAGAGCATTGTTTCTCATCTTTATCTGGTTTGATAATTGGGGATATCAATGAATATTTCCAAGAGGGTGGAATGTTCAAGTCTTTTTTGGCTATAACATATGCTTTTAATAGTAAGGATATGACTTGATTGGGTATTAATTTATACATTTCTGGTAACATATTGTCTGGGCCAGGTGCTTTATTTGTCTTGAGCTTTTTAATTTGTGATTTCAATTATGTCATATTGATTGGTTTGTTTATAATGTCTATTTGTTCTTGTGTTAGTTTAATATGAATATTATTTTCTAAGTATTTTTATATCCTTGGTAGGTGTATCTTGGGTGTTTAGGGAATTATCAAAGTTAAATTGAAGTCTGAATGCTTCAAAATATCATTTAGATCTGTAACTCTTTTGTTAGTATTAGGAATAAATATTTATTTTATTAGTTTAGATTTGATTTTTTTTGTTCTATTGGTTAAGTGTCTCAGGTGTGCTGGATTAGTAGAATATGAGTTTATTTTTATCTTTTCTAAGTTAAACATAATCTTATGATGTAACAATTCTGCATACTTCTTACTGATTTGTGCAAGTTCTTGAACTAGAGTAGTATTCCCCTTTTATATTTCCAGTTTCAATTTATCTGCTTTGTTTTGTAAGTATAGCATATCTTTATTCCATGACTTCCTTTTATTTATGCAACAGGATAATATTTTTCCATATTTAACTACTTTTAATGAATCCCAGACATATATTTCTGAAATATCCTGTGTAGTTTATTTCTAGAAAGTTTTTGATTGCTTCTTCATAAAATTCTTTAAACTCCGTCAATTTTGTGATATAGGAAGGTATCCTAGTGATGGGATTTGAATGAAAAGTTGTAAGCTCTATCTCAAAGACTAAGGCATCATGATCAGATAAGGGGCAATTTATAATTTTGACTTTGTCAATTTTTGTTATTAGGTCATTGGCAACATATATTCTATCTATTCTAGAGTTAGTTCTATATCTATGAGAATAAAATGAAAAGATTAGTGAGTCTGGTTCTGCTAATTCGTTTATATCTTTTAAATATAGTGTATCTATACATTTTAAAAGTGCCTTGGAGATAGGTTGATTTCTTCTTTTAGATTTAGAATTTGTATCTTTTTCATTTATTATACAGTTGAAGTCTCCTGCCAATATCAGGCTACCCTTAGTTAGATGAATTATCTCTTCAAAGTGCTGTTTAACTGTTCTTAATCCTAGTCCTGGAATCCAATATAGATTTACTAAAGTATAGATTCTCTTATTTAACTCTGTTGAAGCTAGACAAAACATACCTGATGTATCTTGATGAGTAGTAATTATTTTAGGTGTTATAGTTGTGTTGCAAAGTAGTATAGCTACTCCTCTTTTTTGTTTTATATTGAGAACGTATGTATTAATACTGTGTAATTACTGATATTTAAGTTGTTTATATCTCTAATAAGTGTGTCTCCTGTAAGAAGACTACTTGTGGTTTATATATTTGAATAGGCTGCTTCTTTTATTACTATTATTCAGACCATTAACATTTATAGATAAATATTTCATTTCCTAGTTTTGAGTTTGTTTTATGTGTGATTTTATGTAAATATTGTTTATTTTTAATTCTATCTTGGATAAAAAATTAAAAAATGTTTTTAATGTATAGTTTTTGCATGTTTCTAACTGACACCAAAGTGATAATTAAAAACAATAAAATTTCTGAACGTGTAATTCTTAACCTTAAAACCATTCCCTATCACTTTGAGGTAATATACCTCTTTGTATGGTTAGCAAATCTAACCAAACAAACTTTCTACCCTCACAAATAATATT
This sequence comes from Protopterus annectens, assembly GCF_019279795.1. Classification (NCBI taxonomy): domain Eukaryota; kingdom Metazoa; phylum Chordata; order Ceratodontiformes; family Protopteridae; genus Protopterus; species Protopterus annectens. The sequence continues at coordinate 1,036,662,145 of NC_056727.1, read as the reverse complement.
TGGATCAGTTTCTCTTATCCTCTTAGTTTTAAATAAAGATACTTAAATAATATATGAAAATAATATAATCAGCTAAAATATATAAGTATATTCTTTTCTCTTTTTATTATTGTAATTCAGTAATACTTGTTTCTAATCAGGTTTCAAAAAGGTACAAAACATTTACACTAAGGTAATATCATTTCAAAATAGTTTAGAGTATTAAAAAACATTTTCTCATGTTCAACAAAATTTTTAACAAAAACATATATAGAATTATACACTCTGTGAAAATCTGAACAATTGACAGATAAATGGGTCACTGACTACAAAATCAATTAAGCAAGGTTTAAGTAATGTCCTAAAACTGGAGGAAGAGGAATGATAGCAAGGGTATGAGTTATTTAGCTTTATGGAAGAATTAGTGTGACTAATATGGAATGAGCCAAGAACAAAAGCCTGCAATGTTCCCATTATATTTTCATCTTTTGGATTTAACCACATCGCCAATAGGTAAGGAGAGTATGTTTAATGTATAAAGAAATCCTCTACAAATGTAAATATAGCAAAACTCCAAAATGTCCCTAGGGTCCACAACAGGATCCAACAATACCATTTTAAGTCAGTCTATGGGGGTAGGAGAATAGCTGGTAAATATGGTGTGGACATGGGGTGCTGGTTTTCAGCTCAAACATCATGTTCTATGAAACAGGACAGCGTTATTACTACAAAAGCAGCAACTGGTGGTAGAAACCATTGCACAACCGCTTATTTAATATGTTAACTTGTATACTCTAAGCTAATTCATCATAGTTAATACACATGGAAAAAGTGTGTCTTTTTAGTTTAACCCTTTCAATGCAGTCACTGCCACTTTATAAAAATATATTCAAAACTAACAGCTGTTTTCCAATTCAAATAGTAATGCAGCTATTAAAGTGTTTAAAATGCCTGCTATCATTATTATACTTTTCATGTAGTTGTAATATAATTTTATTTACATTTCTTCTATAAGTATATACATGTCTACGAGGAGGTGAATCACTTGTTTAAGTACCATACATTTCTCTTTTCTGGAGAACACGGCAACCCTTTTATAACAGTAGTTGGTACTCTTCAATTCAAAACTTAAAGCTCATCTGGTCTAACAGCTGTGCCAGGATTCCTATCGGAGCTGCAAAATTCCAGATCAGTGTAATTTTTTATTGTATTGATAAAGTAAAACATAAATGTATTATTAATATTTATTTACTAGCACCATTTAAACCTGCATTGAAATATAACAGTAGCTTTCCGATTCAAAACGCAAAGCAGCTGTGCAAGGACCCCAACCACAACCACATGATGTCAGACATTTCAGATTAATGTATACATCCCTGTGTTGGTAAAATAAGTCAGAAAATTCTTATTATTTACATGAAAATACAGAATAGCAATATGGCTCCTGACAATTTCCAACGCCATAACTAAACCATTGCCCCAACAACGGAAAAGCACCGAGGAATGTTTTGTGGATGGAGGTGTATGAATAATGATCATGTAACTTTAAAAGTGAAATGGGCATGTTTCCTGGTTGAGCATCAGTTAGATAGAGCCAGGGGATGACATACATAAGCAAAAACATCAACAAAATAAGGAGCTTGTGTTTCTAATACTATTCGTGACTGTAAGGCTGTCTCGAGAACCAAGCGGGAAAAGGTATGTGTTTTTCCTTTTTTTTTTTTTTTTACTGATATTCTTGATGCAATGTTTAATGAACATCTTTGTATCTGTTGGATTATTTAAACAGTTTTTATTTCCCATTGTAATAAAGAATTTATTTGGTGAACCACCCAGTTGGTTTGCTCTTAAACTTTCAATTATATTGGGCTCTAGTAGAGATGGCCAGGTCTAGATACATATCTATATGGAAATAATACTCATCTGAATAAAAGCAGCAATGTTGGTATCAGCTAAGTGATGTTACAAGTGAATTTGCTTAGCTTATCACAGAGTCTGATGAATTATGTCCATTTTAAATCCTTAAATTCAGAATTACTGACTACATAAGTTTTAGAGATTTTGAAAGAGAAGGTTTCCATGTTTATGCTCAGGCTTAGACAGTGGAGGAGAAACTAGAGGGGTATTACATGTAATCACCTGTTCCATGGAATGTTTATTTATTAAATAAATGAATCTCTGAGGATAACCAACCTTGAAGCTATAAGTACTCCATTTTATTGAAGTGTAGTACAAATTAGTCATTATAAAGGTGTTTTAGTAACAGGTAGTTCCTCAAGTACATATAACAATCTTACATGGTTATCAGAGGAAAAGAAGGGTGTCCTGCAGCAAACTGCAAGTTGATAGTTTTTTTTTTTTTTTTTTTTTTTTTTGTTTATAAGGTAAGTCACAGTTCAATTTTAACACAATCAAAAAATGTGGTTCCATTCTCGATTGTGTACTTACTCACATCTCAAACATATTCCTTTTATTGAAGAACTAATTTTACTGATTCTTTCTGGGGTTAAGAATGCTTTGTGCAAGCATTTCCAATTAAAAACTTTCCAGTATTGTGTAAAGGATGTATATTTTATCGATAATAAGATATTTGTTTTAATATCTCAGGTAACTGCATTGAGTGTCCTTTTGTTATATATTTCCAGTATAAGGTTTTGGGTGTTGTTTTATAGTTTATCAATATTTTGAAATACTATTTGCCATGTCAAAGTCATTATATATGATTTCATATATGCATTTCGTAAATTTAGGTATTTCTTTAAATGAAGAATTGTTAATTATTCTACTTACATTTTGTGAATGTGACAGAATACTATGTAAAGTTAGCCAGTCCTGTTATGGAATTTTGTATATTGTTTTTATTACTTGCATATCTAAAACTTTTAGTTCTTTGATACATTGGAGCCAACAAACAAATCCTTTTTTAGTTCTTTGATACATTGGAGCCAACAAACAAATCCTTTTTTAGTTCTTTGATACATTGGAGCCAAGAAACAAATCCTTTCTTTTCCCAAGAATTAATAATTTCTCTATATATTTTAGGTGGAGTTCTTTGTGACTATAAAGTGTGTTAAAAAATCAAACCAGATTTTTAAATCTATATTTACATTAATAATTTTCCTATATGAGTCAATGTAATAATTAATCATATGAGTTTTAGTGGATTTAGTTATGTTATATTGTATACTAATACATAATCCCTGGGATTCAGCAAGCAGCCATGCAGGAATAAGTTATTCCTGCACAGCAGGGACTGCTCCTGTACAGCACGGCAGCGGGCCTTGCATATTCATGAAGGCGCACTGCCTGTGCTCTTAAACTAACATGGAGCTGTGTACGAGTACAGAGGGTGTGTCTGAGAGCAGAGCTCTCACAATACACAATGCCCCTGCACTCCAAAATTGCCTTTTGGCAATTAAAATGAGGGAGAATGCTCATAACACTCCCAACACATCAGGAGTTAAACATACCACTCAACTGTACAGATTTTCGCAGAATGTCCACAGTTTTATCTCATATTTTTGGTGTGTTCCTCCTAAAATCTGTACCTTTGTGGAAAATAGCTGAGGATTGAAGTCATTAAATAAAATTATGAAATTTGAGTTTAAAAGACTCCACATCCATCAGAAAATCCATGCTAATGTAAGACCTATCATCAACTGTCTAAGTTTGTAAGAGCAATATTTAAACTCTGTCCCTCTATTTGTCCCCCCATCATTTTTGGGTTTGTCAAGAGTTTTTGCTCCAAGAGGTTGAGAGGTATGCCCACCATGAAGCAGAAAGCTGATAAAATAACAGTTTTGCATTGGTAGGGATATTCAGAAGGGTATAGATAAAATAACACAACAAAACTTTTTTTTTTTTTTTTTTTTATAAATGTGATAAAGTTTAAGCAGAGCTGCATGGGTGTTCCTGTTGTTTAGCTACACTCAGTCCAGCTTAAACAGCACAGGAAGTTAAATAGCAAGAGACAGCCAACATTAGCAGTATTGCAATAGTGTAGTGGTTAGAGAGTACACTTTGCAAACAGCCATTCCCGGTTCAGTCTCCACTGTAACTAGTTTACATTTTAAGTGTGACAGCAGTGCATAAACTATTTTTTTCTGTTACCAACTAAATAACATATATTTGTTAACTGGAGTATAACACTGCTACTGACATCAGAAAATACTGTGATGTGTAACATCTCCTGACTGAGTGTGTGTTATCCAGCAAGAAAAAGGGCATGGCACCCTGTTCCATCTCTAAAATAGGCAAATAAATGCTTACAGTGGTCCTTTTGCTATGTTCCCCACTGGACGCCTGCAACAATTGTAGAGTCTGCAAATGTAACCCACAAAAGGAATACCAT